>NC_088711.1:13385191-13991942 GCF_963576615.1 Watersipora subatra | reverse complement strand
CCAACACCATCAACAATTGTAAGAGAAATGTGGTGGTTTCTTCGATAGAGGAATTACCGTGTCAGACAAATACCACTGAAAGGGGCTTATAGAAGATAACTCCACGTTCATTTATATGCACAGGACTGAAGAAATGCCTGTCACATTCACCTTAGATATTTTTTGACATTGTCTCATTCATACCCCATACCAGGTAAGTAACATAAAAATGCCCTTGAAATTTACTAGTGGCTCACTCTTGGCACAAATTTCCTAATTATTAGCCAGACTAGAGGTCTGTTAGTTGGCGGAATAGCCAGCAGACAGAAGCTAACACCTTAGCTGTTGAGTCAACAAACAACATAATCGATTTTACTTGTGGGTATAATGGAACTAGACGAAGATTTTACTAATAAAAAATTAATGAATTAATCACAGTCTTTTAGGCTCTGCAGCTGGCTAGACAGCTAATGAGGCAATTTACGATTATGCCTGTTTACCACATGAGATGTTAGTAACCAAACTCAAAGGTTTCTTCTCACGCTGTGCAAGTCAAAGATCTCACTCCTATGCATCTACTTAGTATGAATGTCTGATAAGTTTATTGCAATGGTATACTGAAAGAGAAGCTTACGGCTGCCGGAAGAGCGATAACGTCTACTTAGCCAACACTAAAATTTGAAGATAATGCTGCCGTTGATGCTGAAGGGTCTGCCATTAACTTACAATTGATCAATGCAGTTAGCTTCTTAAAATTCATGCTTGGAAAGCTTAAACTTTTCCATAACTTTCCCGAGATGGCAGAAAGGTTGTGTCACCATTTACCATCATACAGGATAGCTGCACTGAGCTTAACTAGCAATGATATACAGTGGACCCCCGGGTTACGGTGTCACAAAGTTGTTCTAGCCCCTCGTTACGGCATTTTCCTCACCATACGACATCAACAAAAATGTCTATCGAATATCCAATTTGGCAATCGGTGTGCTGCAGACGTCAGAAACACAAAGATGCGGATATGCTACTCGCTTAAATCCCTCCCACAACGCTTGAAAGAGATACAATTCTCTTTCAGTTCAGCATTCTTCATGTTTCGTAAAGGCTTGATCCTGCATGAGCAAAACGATATCAAATTTATTGTGCATTTTATTGTTTAATATAATATTTATTATAAACTTCAATTCATTCTATACAACTATACTAGCTGTGCTAGCCGGCGTTGCCCGGGTATTAAAAATCAGCTTATAAACAATGAGAGGTAATGAGAGCTGCCTGCCACTTGCTATTAGTCTTGCACATTGCTAATGGATAATTTGAGTAAGCTTACTAATAAGAGTTACGTTTCTCATGAAATAACGCCATCACATTACGGCGTGACGGAGAGCGGTACCACATTTGCTCCCATATATCGCCTAATGAATACATCAAGCTTGTATGGCTGAATTGGTAAGGTGTTTGGCTGGCCTAATGGAGGGTCTGAGATTAAATCTTTTGCGATACAGATTTTTTATTCCAAGATTTTAATACTTTAGCTGGAACTACACACATACATACACACCAACTTTGAGAAATATATATATATATACATGTAGATAATTGTAATACATTAGTCATGGGTCTTATGATTGATAATGATGTTAAAGTGAAAAGTTAGGAAATTAGATAATATGTGCATTAGATAATTACTATGGGTTCCTTTACCCCAGCATACAACATTTTCGCCTTTTCGTTTTTCTGGGGTCCACTGAGCTGGCCATGGCAATGTGCTGACTCTCTCTTGTTGATTTCACTCTTTGACTTTCTTTGCACGGCGGCAAGGAACATTGTAATGCTGGAACCACTGGTAAATAATGACTTGATAAAATATAAGTACCAAAATTCTCTTTTCCTAACATAGTCATGGAAGATGAATCACAAACTGTATATTTTTCTGAACTATTGTCGTTTGCAATATTTTGATTTTCAAGAATGATTTCTGCTAGCAATCGTTAATGTGGTCTCAGAAGGCTTCTGAACCCAATCTGAAATTGGCGAATTTTGTCACATAGAGGATAGTGGTAGCTTTGCTCAAAATTTCAACTTATAAAATATAAAAATCGATCTGAGAAAGTAGGACCCATTTTAACACCAAAATTTCGAAGCATGCACAAAGTTATTATATTAGAATATAAAGTAATGCTGTGATTCACATGCACATAGACTGAGAACCAATATATTGTATTCAGCGTCATGAATGAATCAGACAAATGACCTTTTGCTAAATTTGTGAGCAGCTTGACGATGTAGCCCCTCAGGAGGGTAGCTAGTAAAGATACTAACGATCTGAGTTACGACCTACGCGACTTACGGGTCACCTGTATGTACGACTTCCTTCAGCTGATTCGGTTTCAATCACTCATTGAGTCGATACCGTGAGAGAGACATGTAGGCACTAACAAAACGCACCGTATGCAACAAGGAAGTGCAGCTGAGGTACTTGTGAATTGCAGATTGAAAGTGCAACTAAAAAGCAGATTTCTTTTGTTTTTAGATACATGTTTTCCATTTTTTATATTTTATCTCACTTTGTATTTTTAGTTTCTAATACAAAACATTTGAGCTGGAGTTACGCTTTGCATAATATGTTCTCGAGTATACAGATCGAATATATACGGTTTGAGTTATGACCGTTTCAACTTACGACCGGTTTGTCGGAATCGATCTACGCCATAACTCGGATAGTGAATGCATGGGCAAACTTCTCAATCGTTTGTTACTGTAGTTAACCATGAATGTTAGTCTGTACTTTACAAACAATCGCCTAGCTAGAGTTCGGTGAGAAAAAATAAAAGATTTGATTGTCCGCCTGTTTACTGATGTTAGTCTACTAACTCAACTGTTCATAACAACAATTTGATATTCTAAAAAGATCGTTATTGCTAAAACATAAATTTGCAATATTGGACAAAATTGTACATGGCCCATGCCGAGATCGGCTATTTTTAATCGAGTTTATGGCATCCTATTTTATGCAATAATAAACAATAGAAGAATAGCTGCCAAAATGGTGTCAAGGTCACTGGCATAGGGTGTAGATTTTGAAAATAGTGCACTTTTGTTTTTTCTCTTTTACGTTTTTAGTTTTATTGTTTATTAAAACATTTTATTAATGGAAATATTTTCAAGTGAAAATAACTATTTTATGGTAACCAAAATGTCTGTCTTTTAGGATCAACTTTCAACCATCATCATGATTTCTTTGACGATATCTCTCTTTGAAATTGTATCGCAACAAAAATATCAACTCGAATCTTTCCTAGTGCGATGTCAGTCCATGGCTATAATTTTATCGATCTTCTAAAGTAATAACCTTTTGTTGATCAAATTGGTGTCATGAACAGTAGTTCAAGTCGTACTTTTCTGGTTACAGCAGTGTATCAAGAATCCTTAGTTACATGTATGTCAATTGTTAAAGGATAGACACATTTTCATTTCTATTGGTGAAACAGTACTAAATACATGTAGTTGTACTACAAATACCTTCCTACAGCATTATGTGTATTTACAATGTACAACCTTCTTAAAGCAAACGCATGCTCTCTGGTGTCACACACACAGATAACAATACTGGCTTCCCATGAGGTTCATGGCGGACCAAGGCATATGGTAGACTGTCTGACAAGGTCACTAAACAACTCTATTCATAGTAGTAGACCAAATCAATATACTAGGTGAACAACCGGCAACACGTCTGCATACCACAAGCAAATAATATAGGAAATACAAATTCTAACTCTGCGCTGCCGCTCGTGGCTGCTGTCACTGCCTTCTCTTCAATTAACTCTAATTCCGACGGTCTGCCTACAAAATGTTTTAACCTGAAGATAACTATAGAATATAGATTCTCCCATCTGTCGAAGAGTATTATTTTGTTCTGTAAGGCTTGCCTGTGATTGGCCAAATAAAGGCTACTTCGCCAAATGTTAAATGAATAATCATTGAACGCTTATCTATGCTTAAAAACGCATCTTAAAACAGTTTCAGATAATATGGCAGTGTCTGAGAAGAGGTAGACAGCACTACACTAAATAATGCTATTTCTCCCCTTTAATGTGATTACAACACAATAGCATAGCCCCATTTGCAAAAAGGCTTCTTACTCTGTCTTTTAGGCTTTTACTAGTTAAAAAAACTTTCTAATATTTTGTAATGCGTTGTTCATATGCTCATTATGCTGCCTGAATATTTACAGATTAAACATTGTTTGTTCAAAAGGATACGGTAAACTGAATAATTTGGGCTGTTTTTTAATTTCATTTTTACATGTATATGAATGGAGATTAACTTTTTGTTTAAAATAAACACCGGCCCACTTGTTTCAAAATGGCAGAAGAAAAAAGCATTACAGAACAACGAACCTTTTGAAATACACGCAAGAACCATTTGAGTTGTGTGCTCAGGTCTTGCCTTCAGCTCTAATGTAATATTTTCAAGTTCCTTTCATTTATGTTATAACTCAAAGCAATAAACTTCTCTAGTCAAATGAGTTAAATTTATAAACAAAAAAAGCTTTCTACAGTATTTCGATGTACTTGAATTCTATAGTGAAGATAATAGATTTTTATGTATAAAATGCAAATTTTAGTCACCAAATAACTGTTGAAAGTACAATCAATAAATAAGTGTTTAATTCGCTAAATTAGCTACCAAAACATGCTTAAAATAGTTGAATAACTACATCAGATGTTATAATACTGCCATGAGCCTTTCCTATTCAAGCGCAAGACTACTGATTGTATTCGGCCACTGTCAGCAGATGAAGGCCATTATTCTATATTGTTGGAGCGACGAGTTATGATTATTGGTTGGAGTCACTACAAGTCTAATGAACTGAAGGTTGTGGTCTGTAATAATATATTTTAAATGCTGTTGATTTGCTAGCAGCAGCGATAACAGATAAGTTACATCAACTTCAGCTTTCAAGTGTTGACTTGTAATATACATGTATGTTAAAAAGAAACAAAAATTTATGAATTCAAAAATGCTGCCAAAATATTGTAGAAAGTTGCATATTATGTGCATCACAATCAGGTGAATGTACATGATGATCGAATACAAATATAAACCAGCTATCCAAAGACATCTCAGAGCTACTAGCAACTATTCTTGCTGCTAGCATTTCATGTTTCAATTCATAACTAGGGTGTTGATTCAGTTACTACGGGCTACAAGAGATGAGCTAGCCCAGCCAGTAGTCTTCAACAGTTGAAAATGCTGCCCTTTATTTAATTACAGCCTCCAGGATTTGTTTTTATCTAATAAACGTCTCATCGTTTCACAAACAACTCTTATCAGATAATTCAGCTGAGCATTGGCTGAAGTCAACATAGGACATGCCTCTAATGACATGCAGTTCTCTCACTTTGGATTACTCCATGATGTTTATTAAAACATCTCATAGTAACCTATAGAGTTTATTCTTGGCATAATTTTTTATTTAAAGTTAACTACTAAAAGCTTGAAAGGAAACTAGTCACATGGTATCACTAATAACAGAAATATGTAAACATGTTACATAGCAAGCCCGATGTATGATTGGTCGACCTACTTTCAACCGCTTTAAACCAGTGCAGACAGATTGTTATACATAGCATAAGCGCAGATAGCGTCGTCTCTCGAATCAATGTTTACACATGAAGTGTTAGCAAGAGATGGTATAAGTTCACCAGTCACTTATGGAATCACCAGGTGTGAATCCATCTTAACAGCCTGGATGGAAGCTTTTGTGCGGAGTAAACTGAGTAAACAAGAGAGACGCAAAAGCCAGCCTGGTATCCAATTTTCTGCAGAGCTAGTCAAAATATAGCGCTGTTTGTAAGTAGTGGTACAAAATGTCTCAAAGCAAAAATACTCAATAAGTTATATATATAGATAGTCGAGGATGCTTTCAGGTTCAGGTGTATTGAGCATTGACTGGGCATACACTATGAGTAATCATTGTAGAAGGTCATGTGTTGTAGTAAACTTGGAGTTGTCCTCCATACTCTGGAATGCATAGTAATCACTCTATTGATTAAAGAACGACTCACAGATGAGTTCAGTAATTATATTTTAGCATTAGTGAATGTGCTTATTATACAGTAAACGTTCGACTGTCCTGGCCTACTAACTTAACATTTTGATGAAGGTATCTGGCAACAGTTTTTCTGATGCTTCCTCAACCATGACGACGACTACAATTCTTTTACGATTGTGTGGAGTACGCGATTGGAATTTGAACGACATATGCATGCTCCATATGTATGCCTCCTACACGTAGTGGGGGAGGTCTACAACCACCCTAATATGGTGAAGTAAAACTTCATACTAGGTCCTAAAGTTACACAAAGCAAAATACTAATCGCTCATATCTCAGCAGCAAATGGTCTGTGTACCCAGTTTGTAGCTATCAGTTTTAAAAATTATAATGTTCACGGCTATTCTACTGAACTCATTCCTTCCTATAATAAATTAAAAATGTGAGCAGTTCGCTAGAGGGATGGCTAAAAGAGTCGGCTACACGTACAACTGTCCTATGGGGGGACTACATTTGTCCTATGGGGGTCCTACATTTGACTACAATTGCCTCCAGGTCTGGCTACAACCCTCTCAAGGGGTGGCTACTTGGATCAATGCTTAGGAATGGTTCGGAGCATTTGATGGCATCAGATTTGATCCAGCATCTCGCTGACTAACTCTGATTGTGCCAAAACACGCTTTAGTTTTGAAAAGTTAGAAAGCGACAAGCCTGTCGTTACAATAATTATGTTGAGATATAAAAATCATTCAGACTAGCCTTGAACTTGTGACCTCGACAGCCAATATGCAGACAAGCCCGATATTGTTATGAAGTTATTTTTAAAAGTATCATGAAAGCAGCTTCAACATATTCAAGCATCAGCGCAATGCTCGTTGTCGAACGTCAAAGTACTATAATATCACCTGTAGTCATCGGCTATAATGCACCAACCCAGAATCATACCAGCTAAAACAGACCTCTGAATCTGCTATTGGTTCAGGTTTATTTAAAGATGAACCTGCAGAATCTTTAGTAGATTTTATCAGAAATTATCAGTTTTTTTCTATAATTTGCACTAATGTTTTATGTTTGAAGTGATTTAACTGCCAGGATGCTTCAATATTTAAATCGGCAAAACTTGATTGCGGTTAAAACGCTCAGATCAAGCAAAAGCGTGATTATAGTGAACTATATTTAACAAGATCGCATAAAAGCTCATTGCACTCACTGATAAGCTTGTCTAGTTGCAAAGAGACCGACGGAAAAAATACGCTTAACGCTGCAACTTGAACGCAATAGCCGATATCAACTATAACAACGATAGCAATTAGTGATGTCATTTCGATCATACTTTTTTCTGAGTGTTTAGCTCGGATCAAACTTTTTCAATTTTAATCTTGAAACATCTTGGCAGTCAGATCACCTCAAGCATCGAAAACAATCACAAATAGTAAAAAAAATACCGATACTTTCTGATAAAATCTACTAAAATTTGTGTAAGTGCATCTTTCAGAACCAATATAAGCACGATCTGCTCCCAGGTCATGCATTAATTCCTTTTTGGGTTACCTTAGTGGTCAACCAATAGCAGGTCACCTAAGAACTATCAATATTTGGGTAGGCCAACAAAAGCAAAGTAATGTTATGATGTTACAGGATGTGCCTGCTCTCAAAGATTACACACTCTACTTATAGCCGTCATGGCAGAAAGTAAAAGAGCTGAAAGAAGCTCCAGAGGATGAGCTTGTTTATATAACAGAGTCACACTTGATTCATATAAACAGCAAGAAACAGCAATTACCGTAAAACCTTTATTTGAACGCTATGGCACTCAATTTTTTCAACCTTTTTCTTAGGGTGATGCTTTATTAGAGGTGACGTTCAAATAAAGGGTGGTGTTGTATTTTTTAAACATTTCATCAGTATGTTGAGAAGATAAATTTAACCCTTTCACACGCGAATCGAATGTCACCTATATTTTGCACTCTCCTTCGAGCGGTGCCGCATTAACCCACCCTTTTGGAGACAAGAAATTTGCTAATTTACCTCTAACTTGTCGTAGATTTTTTAAATAAAGATGCATGAGGAAGCTGATACTGTCTCTACCAGTTGATATCTATTGCTCGCAATTAACCAATGATTATCTTATAGCCTGCGTTACCATTTGTTGAAGCTTTTAAGTTTTTTATTTCATTTTAAATTTGAAGGCATATTTTTATTTTATAACTATATTTAACAAGATTGCATAAAAGCTCATTGCACTCATTGATATGTTTATTACAGTTGGCAGCCAAAACTGGCTTTTTATGCGCGATAGAACAGGAGTTATGATCGTCGATTCATTGTAAGCTAAGTTCAGATTACGCAATCATGCTATCAAATAATATGCCATAAATATGCAAATTTCTAAGTTTCATAATAATACTAATCTATCAAATGCTACAAATATATATTCAAGAACAAGTGACATAAATAAACCATAATTATAATACATGCAGCAACAAACATTAACATTTTTAAACAAATATTGTCATTTTTAAAACAAAAATATTAGCATCGTTTTGATTGTTGCCTTCATTTGAAACTGTTCCATATCTTCTGGCTGTTCAATACCTTCCACAGTACCTTCTGAGCTCAACTCAACTTCTGCACAGCTGAGCTAGTCGATATTAGCATCCAAACAATTTTTTAGCAGAGCAAAACTTTTTATGTGATGACATTTTGAATAGAAACGTCTAGCGCAAATAAAGAGAAACTGCATGCAATCAAAATAGTAGCCTCAAAAGACATAGTAGCGCATTTTACATCATGAATGCAAAAACCTTTTCCCATGTACATCGAAGTATTAATACCATGTTAAAAAGGAACTTCTATTAGCCGGATAGAGTTACTAATTATTTCTTTGGTATTGCAATCAAAGTTTTTAGCGAAAAACTCAAAGACTTTGTAGTTGGAAAATGGATTTTGATATGAACAGATGCAATGAACGAATTAAGTGTTATTGATGCAATCGAGTCATTATTAGTACATTTTTGTGGGCACTTTTTCTATCGATCACTTGCTATTATGGGTTTGTGAAGATTAAGAATGTCAAATATTATCGGTCAAATAGAAGTGACATTCAAATACAAGTGACATTCTATTGGGTGGCGCTTTATTATTCAACACTTCTCCCATAGTGGCGCTCAAATAAAGGTTTTAGGGTATTTATGCTGCACTTTAGCAGTCCCAAGTTCCTGAACTCTACTGTGATCATTTCACTAATAAGATAACCAGGCAACTGATATTATGAGCTCTAGTTGTTGCAACATCATGGCCGTCCTTTCATAAACACTAATCAAAAGTACACTAATTAGTTCTATTTTTTAGGTCGCCCATCTATCGATAGGCTACATCTAGTGATTAAAAGATAGGAGCTAAGGCTAACGATTATAAGAGAGGGGCTAAGGCTAACGATTATAAGAGAGGGGCTAAGGCTAACGATTATAAGAGAGGGCTTAAGGCTAACGATTAAAAGAGAGGGGCTAAGGCTAACGATTATAAGAGATGGCTTAAGGCTAACGATTAAAAGAGAGGGGCTAAATCTAGTGATTTAAAGAGAGGGGCTAGGGCTAATGTCAGGAAACAAAGGAATGCTGCATGCCACCCGTGTATCCCATGTACAGATAGCAATAGATATAAACTGTCTCCCGCTGGTCAGTCAAAGATATGAAGTTAGTAGAGTGTGGTAGGTAAAGATAGCGCACATCACCATCACAGTTGGTAATGCGCAGTGTAGTCCAGTTTCGAAGGCCTCTTTATCATCGCTTAACCAGGCCATGCCCTACCTATTGCAAAGTTTAGCTGGTTGCTATTGTTCCCTGCAGAATACTAAATAATTGCTGGCAAGCCATGTAAATACAAAACTGCAAAACTGCTGCATGATGGAACTTGGGAAGGAGGTGACAAAACCATCTGTAGACGCCCCAAAACAATGTCTGCTGTTATCCCGAATCTAATTGCGAACACAAAGCTGATGCAGCCTGAATGTTTTTCATCGTTCCTCAGCGAAAAACAAAGGCATTGGCTTTGTGCTTTGTTAGCACCAAGCGCTGCTCCTAATTGCATTTGTCAACAAAACAAGTAAACTACGACTTCATGTTTTAGGCCGCAGCTGAGAGGCTTTGTCAGTAACTAGTAACTGCAGGGAGTTAGGTTTCCTTATCATTAGTAATGCAGAGCAGAAAGACAAACAAGTTATAGAGCAATGGTTAGGAATAAACTATTACACGCAGTGAATAGTGTACACAGGCCTGAGAGAGTCGCAGTTCTCATACAATAACTGCGTGATGTAGATTGGTGTCTGGTATTTAGAGACTACCAAGGGAAAAGCCGTCAATGTCATCAAAAGTCACAACACGTCCATTTTGATTCTTTATTGCAGTACACCTTATCTTTTTTATTTTTGCCTTTCTCTTTTCTCACAATTGTCAAAACCAACTCCTCGATACGTAACCAGTGGTTGTGTGGCAACAGTAAAAAAAATAACCCGGAGGCGCAGTTTCTCCGAAAAGACCAGAGAAATAATGTGACAAATGATAGCGAGAATACCTACTGGTGAAGAAAGCCTGTCTCGAATAGACTGAGGCCAGCTTTAGCTTGATATATATATATAATGCATATGTGACATACAAGCCTTGTAACATCAGGGTTTTCACACAAGATAAGGATTTTTAGAAGCCATTGTTGACTAAATAAAGACTCACTGCCTCTTCCAAGCTGATAGCTATTTTCAAAAGATATCAGACCGCCTGACTACATGACAACACTCGTACTCACTCACCCTGCCGTTTAAATATCTTGACATGCTGCCTATTGTAGCTATCCACCCGTGGCTCGGAAGGAGAGTGAGTCTAGTCAATCAGCAAGAAGCTGGCGTATCGAGTCTCATCAGCTGATTAGAACGCTGCGTTATAGGGTCACATCGTAGCATGCAATAGCACACACCGCTCAATGACGTGTAGATGCCAGCTTTCCTCTAAGCTTTATTACAATGCATTGCACTGTATGATATTATAATTTTTTCTTTTGCTACAAAGCGTTGGAATCAATACGGCGCATTGTCAACAGACCGCATTGATTAACGTCGCTGCGTAGCGAGTCGTGCATAGGTTAAGAGTAAAGAATGAACCTTGTTTACAAAAAATGTAGGTAAACAGAACTGTGAGAGTTATTAGCCTGTGCTTTGAAGAACGCTTGGTGTCAGCAACAACCTGCTTAATATATAATCATGAGCTAGTATTTTAAGGGGTCATCGATATATAGCCAAATTCTTATTAAATACTAGTACCATGTCTGAGTGCCGAGATAGATCCTTAGGTGAGCCAATAAAACACAAAGAATAAGTGCGTGCACAATAATTCTATAAGCCTGAAGATTAACGACTGGCGCAGGTTGGAGTATGCTGGGTGATACGCTAAAACCTGCGTGTGGGGTCACACCTTGTAGAATCTTATTTCTCAACTTTCAGTTTTTAACAGATGGATGGAAGAACGTACACGTCTCCTATTACAGTAAAAATATCAAAAACAACCAGCAGACTAGAGACTTTGTGTTCCTCAAAGCTCACTCTCGATTTTCCGTTTATTCTTGCCCGTAGAAAGCCTGACAATGCCTAAAATTTTGTTCATTTCAAACCAGATGGCCCAAAAGTAAATGTTTAAGATTTTTGTTAGAATCTTCACTAAATATGGATTTTTGAAACCATATATTTTTGGTGGCCTGCTGGAAGGCGCGGAGAATAGGCTTGTGAAGTTTGGACAAAGCTGGCCAAAAATTGTGGAAACAGGTACCATTTATAAGAAATAACAGACAATGTACACCGAGCACGCACAAACACACACACAAATGCCCGCGCACACACAGTGAGTGAAGTTTCCAATATATTCTCATATTCACTCTCATATGACCTCTAGGCTGAGGGTTAAATTTATTTGCATCTCATGAATACCGTTTATATATTGATTTGTAGTAACAGTCAGCGCACTTCAGACACAGTCCTAGTGTTTGCTTGAATAGTAGCGCTCAAATGCATTCATTTCTAAACTGTCGACTAGCCATGTTTAACTGTTGTATGCAAGAAATATGTAAACATTGTAAGAGTTGTCTTTTCTTTTTATGAGGTAATAACTCCAAGAATAAAGGCTGAGAAAGAGGCTTTGCTGTTTGTAATAAGTCTTTTATAGAAGTCGCTTTAGTATTTATATTGTCAAGTGTTACACCTGTTTTTAAACTAAAACTAGCACCTTTGCTACAGAAACTAATCACTAAGGGTGAACAGTGAAAACATCACCAATTCAAGTTCGAAATTAAACACAATACAGTAGAAAAATGTGGTTGTAAAATTGGTGGCAACTTCGAAAAACTATTTTTTCATATTTAAAATAATTATGTAAAACATTAAAGTAGTTTTCAGTTACTCGCAACGTGGTCAACTAGTACTTCATAAATTTACAGGTTGTTAGTGTTTTTTTAGAAAACGCAATTACATTGGACCAAATCGTGCCATGTTTATATAGAGTGAGTGATATGTAACATAAATAAGCATTAATATAATAATTTAAAATGAGAAGAATAGAATAAAATAAGTTTCATATTTTTAATATTCAATTTTGTATTACTATTATATTTGCAGGTCGTATCAAGTGAAAAATATCTAAACCCACTGGTTTTACAAACAATCATGTGATAGTCTCCATTAGACAAGTATTCCTAGCATATAAATTCTGATTTATCTGCTCTTACCATAAAAATTGAGGAAAATACGATAGCTAATTTAACTGTTAGAACATTCATATGTCTATTGACTAGAACAAGACAAAGTTGCTAAAAATAGAGAATATGGCAATGCACTGGGTAAAAGTCTGCACAAAAGGCCTAAGCGCAAAATTTCAACACCAAAATGAAATTGAAAAATAGGAACTTTTTAAACCTAATTTTTGTGAATCATTGTGATGACCATATTTAGAGTCAGCTACTTTGCTTCCAAGATGTTCTATTATTTTCATGATGAATGCCATAGACATGTTGGCTAAAATAACATAAACTCTATCTTTGCGGAAGCCCTTTCTATCGACTAGCATTAGTACCTATACAAAAACATTGATCATGGATCACAGAGTTAACAGATACACCAAAGATTTTGCTACAATACATTTAGGACATCTCGTTACCATTTTGCTTTTTACTCAGAATTCACAGCGTACATGTAATATCGTGGTTTCCAAATTTGTTTTGTTTTTGAAAGAAAAGAAAAATTGTAAACAGCATTTTAAACGTACTTCTGCTAGTGAAATTCTGCAACAGTAAGTCTCAGATGTTTTTGATAACTATATTTTTTATATTAGAGAAAAAGCATGTTGAAATAGCATCTATTTGTCGATAGATGTGGAGTGTGTTTCTTCCTAGCAACCTAACTTTAAAAAAAAGTAAAGTAGACTCGTTGTGTGTGCTTAGCCAACAGTAGGTGGGTGATTAAGCTGAATGCATGAATCTCATGAAATTTTTTGATTAGGAAAAATTTACCAGCTAATGGTTTCTCTGTCACGCATTTTGTTGACAAGTGCCATTTTGATTCGTGGGCAAAGTTTTTTCCTCACAATCGCTGGCCATTCCTTGCTTTTCAGATATAAATAGACAGAGTTTGTCTAGTCAACCATTAAACAAATCAAGCGTGTAATATACTGACTATACGCTACAATAGCATCTGATCGTGCGTAGTGGCGCTACACTTCATGGCGTATGACTGTCAAAAACTAAAGCTACCTGCTTACATAGACATGGATGGCCCTCCAAAATACATGTAGATACAAAGCATGCTTTCTCTAGCACCTATCCTTTAATTAGCATAACACAGGCATAGAGAGGTTTATGGCTTTGTGATAGCCGCCCGTGTTAGGCTGGCTGCCATATTGTTTTATGGATTCAGAGATTAATTAACTATGCATTACTTCACCCATAAATAATCCTTTAGTGGGGAGAGCTCTTACTTTATCATTATTACTCCTCTTAGTTCAGGTCTTAATACTGATAGTTAAAACTACAAACATTTTGCTCCCACAAGAGTTTCTGTTTGGCCACACAGTAATAGTACCCGCACAAGCAAGTAAGGAAGGATAACTCTTAGAGCAAGTCTGCAAAGTACCTACATGTATGTGTATTCTGTGGCCTAATGCTTTGAGCTTTTCTGTGTCAAGAACCCATAACCCTAATGAGCCAGCATAAAGGTTTTTAATCTCCATAATATTGGATGTAGCGCTGTCTCCCTTCAATCACATACATGTATATCTATTGGACAGTGGCACTACCTCAAGTTAACGCTACTTATAATAAACTGAGATGATTATTCTTCGTGTTTCAAGTTTTTCATGTAAAATATTTTTAAGGCTGGCCAAGGAAGTGCGGATCGTTTGTTTTAGCAGCATTTTAAAATAAATGTTCATACATAAAGTAGTGTTAAAATAAGTCGATAAACCTAATTTGAATATTTTTACTTTTAGACGAGAATTTTAAATTTTTCTGTACTTCATTGAAGGCTTAGCTTTTGTATGAGCGGGTATCTGTCATGCCCCTAATTGTCTTGTAGAAACTTGGGCTAACGACGTCAGATCTGCTTAAGGCGACCACGTCTCCATAATGGACCTAATGAATACCGACACCTTCTCGACTTTGAACTCTCCGAGCGTTTTGTGAGTTATGATGATCACCCTTCAACTGTCCTAAGGCAAGCCAATAGTAGTATCATAATGTCATGTCAACTCAGTATAGATAGCAGCTCGTGTTTCAACTAAGGCCTATGGAAGAGCTGCCGATTTCTTCAGTATGCTTCCATTCTGCAGTTTATGTGGAGTTGGAGTTGTGCCCACATTGAGTTGCCGTGTAATAAGTGTTTCAATAGACATTCACGTGTTGATGATTAACGCGGGCCCTTTGTTAAGAACAATAAGTAATCTATGTCAGAGTCAGCATGTCACTTGGCAACGCGCTTTCAAAATAGGAACAACAACTGAAGTGTGGAAATGTTTTAAATGTAATAGTTTGCGTGGCATTTTCGTGCGCATCTTTCGCAAGCATAAAACATTCGATAAAAATTTTTAAGTAACGGAACTCGGAAGTCACTTGACTTCTGGGTTTTTGTCATTTTCATCTTGGGGGTGAAATATAGTGATTCGTTGGGCAAATTTGTGAGTGGTTTTATAACACGAGCAAAATAAACTTGTGCACAGTTAAATTTGGCTTTCAAGTCACATGTACTTTCTACGGTCGACCAGTCAGCTTTTCCTAATCTCATAATCAGCAGAGCGAATCAAACTTGGCTGGGCACATGCATCTACATATCTACAGTATATATATATGAATGTGTAACAGCCTGGAGCAGCCAAGCAAAGTTATTATTGCCAAATTATTGCATTTATAAACAATTGCAAGTTATGATGATCACCCTTCAACTAACTATCCTAAGGCAAGCTAATAGTAGAACAGTAATAGCATGGCAAATTGGCATGGCGAGTAGCCAATGTTATAACAATTTGTTGGCTAACCGATGCTGTCACTCATGACATTTTTGGCATCATTGAATGACTGGTGACACAACCCTAGAGCACGCTTAAACAGTTAAATGTAATTGGAGGAAGTTGATTTCTACAATAAACATGAATAACGGTTTTAACATTGGTACCAACTAACAAAAGCAAAAAATTCAACTTCAAATTACAGGCGTCTACAAATCAGTTGCTATATAACTGCAAGTCAGATATAAAGTTCAAGTCAGGCTTTACTTTAATAGTATTTACTACATTCACCAACTGATAGCTACCGTGTGTTTGTCTCAGAGTAACAGCCAGTTTATGGCCTGCCCTTCATTCATATGCTTACATAGACTATCAGCAGTTGTCTTCTCATGTTTATTAAGATTTGTCAGTAGACAAACATACAACAGTAAGTTTATGCGATTAACATTGCTTTTATCCTTTCAGTTAGAATAGCTGCTGTACAGGCAAAACTTTTACAGAATGTTTAAATACAAATAAATTTTACAATGTAATAAAATTGAATGTGATTGTTTCAGATTAATTGAAAAGATATTTTAGAGAAATCTCGATCTGTAGTACTGGCTGATAAATATCTATGGACAGCTTATATCTATGCAGATTATACTATTCAAATTGGAGTAACTAGACTGTTATAGTAATACCAGTTTCACTCAATGTTTTACTTGTTTACTTATGAAATATGTTATTCATTATTATTATCCAATATTATGGTAATTATATATATAATTATAATATAATAATATTATAATTATAATTATATAATATTATTAGGTAATATGTTGTTTTGTGGCACCAAAGTTTAGAGTTTGCTGTTTTAAAGAAACTTAATAGTAGCAGAAAATTTGAATTAATAAAAACTAAACTGTGATTCTGTGACATTAATTAATTGCGACACAGGAGACAACTCCCATTATTAGCCTATAGTGTCACTGCGAGTATAGTCACTGCTAGAAATCTTTTGTGGTCATGAAGTTTTTTTAGAATATTTATTTATGACTTTTAACAAATTGCTTAGTATTTAAAAATAATTATATTAACAGCTAAAAAGCTGCAAACATATTTAAATAAACCGTTGTACATGTACAGACAGATTCTTGTTATGAAGAAACAAGCTCATAGGGGATCCATTTGTATATGTAGGTACGCTCTCTTATGTATGTCACTTTTAAAGGTTGTTTGAATATCTCTTGTAAGCAATACTTAGTGTGGTTTAACAAGGATAAACAATACAATCTTCTAGTGGAATCTTAAAAGTTAGGCTTCGCTCTCATGTATACAGAAGGCTAATCGATCAATGAGAAAAAATCTCTGATATATATCTGCACTCAACTGCTTGCTGAAGCATATCACTGGTTGAACACAAGTCATGCTACTTGGATGAAAGTAATGTTATAGATAACTTCAATACACGGCCAGTCAACAAATGAAAAAAAGTATATAAAGTTATTTTCATATTTATTTTTGTTCACACTGCGCAGCAACTAATTTGGCATCTAGTGCGCAAGGATTCCCAATTAACTAAAATCAGGCTTTGTTCACATTTTTTAGCTTACTTGCTAGCAGCACTCAACAATGAGCCCTCACACGCACACAATTGAACTCAGTACCAGTTCGTGGGAAGTGGGTGTAAGCTATATATATGGGACAGGGTACACATTTGGTGTTCAGAGCTATATATATGGGACAGGGTACACATTTGGGAAGTGGGTGTAAGCTATATATATATATATCGAACAGGGTACACATTTGGGAAGTGGGTGTAAGCTATATATATATGGGATAGGGTACACATTTGGGAAGTGGGTGTAAGCTATATATATGGAACAGGGTACACATTTGGTGTTCAGGGTAACAAAAAGTTTCTGATAATCTCTTTCTTGATTTGGGTACACAAGAGGAAATGATAATTGAGTCGGATGAGCTTTGTTGGCGATGTAAAAGCACATTAAAAGTTATAGCCTGAGATCTTTATGAATTATCAATGGCTCTACGATATCGTAATCAAACACTCGTCATTTAACAAATGCGGTCAGCGGAAGTATTCCACAATTTTTATCCTTTGCTGACCGCTTTTTTTAAAGTTGTCCTCTCCTTGCCTCTTTCAATGGCTGCGACCAACATGGTAGTTACTCTATCAATTATAAAACTAGAAATTCCACTGTCATACAGCCCACGACCAAAGTAATAATGGAAAAAAGAAAGGGCACTGTTGGTTGTTGAAAAACCATGTTGCGACCAACATGGTAGTTACTCTATCGATTATAAAATGACCTTTAGAAAAAATCCGCAGAAAATTTTTTATCATTTAAGAACATTTTCTAATCAATAGAGGCACTACCATAATGGTCGCATGCCATTGAAAGTGGCAAAGAGAGGATCACTATGTCTACAGCTACTCATAGACCTAAGGTTTGGTAGTTGCATAGCTTTATGCGATGCTAGATGTTTTAAATGTTTTATGACCTGAAACCCTTTAGGATAAATATGCCTTTAAAGCATGGTTCCCACATACGCTGTAAACACCGGTGGTAGGATCGCAGGCTATAGGTGGTGAAATAAAAACCTATGCAGCGAGTACCGCCAGTAGGTGCTGGCGATCAACATAAGAGTTCAGCGCTGTTCAACTTTTGCAAGAAGCAACAGGAAAAGCCTTCCCAAAATGCACTGTACAGGTGAAGGTTGGCATTTTTGAAATGGCATGGCGAGCGGCCATTTTTATGGGATCATCAGTGATGTGGCTTTATGTGAACATAAACCATTGAGCCTAGCGCCACAAGTGCTTACTGCGTGAGATTACCACCGAGGTCCCACAGCCGATATAGAAACCATACTTAATAAGTCAATGTCTGTACTGCACAACCATACTTTTACCATTGTTACATGGAATGACAACTCTTAGGTCTCGAGAAGAAACTCAAAGTAAAAAAGTCCTCCACAGAACAAGTCAATATTAAACTAGACATAAAAGTGAGCGGTGTGAATGACATAGAGCTGTTTTACGCGAAAAATCAGAATTCGCTCGTAGCTAGTTTTTACCGCCAAAACGTAGCATAAACATTTTAAATGAATTTTTTAGCAACTTGAAGTCTATGCATCAAAATTGTTCCATTAAATTTTTCTTCTCACCTGGTAAAAGTCAATGATGCAGATGAGGGTATCACTGTCTAAGCGGTCCATATAATAAAAGTGTGTTCATCAAGACAGATTGTAAAATTATTTATAGTAAGCTGTAGCCATCTTCAAAATTAATGGGACCATAAATCAAGCAAATTCTGGAAGTCACCAGCACATCAATATAACTGACGGTTCTTCAACATTATACAAACTTATCAATTAAAAACATTTCAGATATGATCATCTTTCAGCTGAATAATGGTTATCTGTTTGAAGTGATACCGCAAACAGCAGATTTGGGACACCACGGCAGCTTTTAGAGTCTAAAGACAGCAGTGTTCAAAAGTGAGTATTAACATTCTTTTTTTCACCTTGACAATTCCGTTCGGTCAACAAGAAAAAATAAATTTTTAGCAGAAACTTGTATGAGTTGCAACGAGGCAGTTGTTTTATCAGACGGACTAAACTGAAGTGTTTGCTTTCTTCAAATCAATACAATGAAGATAATTATATACATATCACATAAGAGGTACCTACAGGCTTTCCAACATTTAAATAATTGATTATGTTTGTTAATGAATGTTCATGATAAAAATGGGAAGATTAATATATTTGAAACACAAGTACTCGCGGCAGCATCAACAATCAACTTAATGGCAGCATCAGCAGTCTATTGAGACTGCTAATAACTTCATAAGTCTTATAGAAATGCGTGTTTTCTTTTAGCCTTAATCTTAGACACAATTTTGATGTCTTTCATTAAGTATAGCTGCACATTTATAACAAATTATTAAAGACTTTCAACTACCCACGATGAAATGAGTGTGAGAGGAAATGGTAAATGTGACATAATCGTACACCAATATTTTCTAATGATTCAAAGTGTACGCTTCTAAAGGTTAAAACCCTCTTAATCTAACTAAAAATAGATCTATTCAGATAGTGAACTCTATGGTTTATAGCCTGAGAGAGTGAGAGCTGGAGTTTCAAAAGAATATCTCCTGAATTGAACCAACTCTAAATTTGGATTTGCTGGCCTCTGTTAGTTTTCCTTTCACGCAATGCTTAAGCAAAACTGACCATGAATTTTAAAATAAGTAGCTAATCATGTAAAACTTTATACCCAAAGTAAACAAATGAAGCTATTTTCATACATGTATTTTAAGTAAAGCTGGATAATTCTATGCATTTACTTACACGCTTCATTAGCAATAATAAAAATAACTTAACTAAACTTTGCTAACATCTAAAATCATGCATCCGCAACATAACATGGTTTGTAGCAATAGAAAACTAAACAATTCTACTAGATAACAAGTACTGCATGTTGACCAGAAATAAAATATCAGTAGCCAACTTCCTGTCAGGTAAAACTTTATATGATCATTTTAGCATTTCTGCAACTCTCCTTCTTTTGCCGGTAAATATAAAATAGAATCAACAACGACATCGATATCGAAAAAACACTACTATCTTACACATGCACACACTTAACTAAAAAAGCGAGAGTGTGAACAAATCTTTCTAAAACCCAAGAATTGTCGTCTTTCTACAACAGTTAGTCAGGGTTTGCTGCTGTTATCCTCCTCCTTTGCACATACATGTATAAACACTAAATCACAGTACCGCACAGCAATATATCATACCTATTGTTGAACAAGCTATCAGCACTTGCCATGCAGTCTCCCGTGTGCTGTACATGCCGCCCAGCCACACTCACATGCACATGCAGTTGTAATGGGACCTTGATCAATATGCTCCAGCCTGTCACACATGTCTGACTCTGACATGCCACATTACATTCAAATATTTCTGGCCGTGCTTCAATGTATATAATGTAACTCATAACCTTCCCCTTGATGACAAGGCAATACTTGGCAGCGGTTGAGCATTCCGTTTGGCAAGGAACAGTACAAATCAACCAACATTTTAGAATGAATAGTTCATTAATCATACTTATGTATATATTCCTTATCCACCACTTATTTATCACCTCTCATCACATAAAATTACCTGCCATCCCCTCTCATCATCTAACATTACCTGCCATCACCTCTTATCACCTACCACTGCCTGCCATCACCTCTCATCATCTAACATCACCTGCCATCACCTTTTATCACCTACCACTACCTACCATCATCTCTCATCCCCTACCACTACCTACCATCACCTGTCATCACCTACCACTACCTACCATCATCTCTCATCACCTACCACTACCTACCATCATCTCTCATCACCTACCACTACCTACCATCACCTCTTATCACCTACCGCTACCTACCATCATCACTCATCATCTACCACTACTGTAACATACCATCACCTCTCATCACCTACCACTACCTACCATCATCTCTCATCACCTACCACTACCCACCATCATCTTTCATCACCTACCACTACCTACCATCATCTCTCATCACCTACCACTACCTACCATCACCTCTCATCACCTACCACTACCTACCATCACCTCTCATCACCTACTACTACCTACCATCTTCACTTATTTTCTAAATATGGCTGTTGCTGAGTTTCACTTGCTGCCATTGTTGACCACCGACATAGAGTCTAGTCAGCCATCTTGCGACATCATAACAAAGTGGTGCAACTTTATACAGACAGGCAATTGCTGTGAAGTTTTACTGTCCACTGGACATACAAGTTGTGATGCTTTGATAACGCCCGACATTCAACTGCGATTACTCAGATTGCAGTGAAAGTATTTAAATTCTAAATTTGAGAACACAGCTGATTAGATCGTGTATGCCTATTTAGATACTTTTCATAACAAAAGATCAGCTTATGAAATGATCACGAGAAGTCTTTTAGAAGAGGGTAAATCAGCTATCATATTGACACTAGAAACGACCACTACTTGTGGGCAACTCACTAGTAGTTACGAATTTTGATGGTAAACCTGGCCAGTTGCTGCACTCAAACACCTGCTACCTAGCGCGATTCATATTGTACTCATTTTCCTTCACCTCATCTGTACATCTATGCGTGGATGAACAATATATTAAAAGGTATCTTTAGCCAAAGTAAATTGCTGCAAGAGGCTGTCGAGTATGAAGCGTTGTGGTGCCAACGTAGTAGTCACACTTCTCAATACATCTTTAGATTAATTTCAATTGTGCCATTGCTTGTGCTTCAAAAATTGCAGCTGCAAAATTGATGGTTTTTATAGTGACTGAGCAAAACTCAAGCCATCTAGTCCAGTGCGACAGTAAAACCATAGACAATGATATGCAAGGCAGATCAACAACTGGTATTAACCAGTTAGAGCAGAGGCCATTAATTGAATAAAGTTCCAACAAAACATCAACTTACAACAGGATTGTATTTTTAATATTTAAAACTTTTGAGTCTGGGCCTAAAAAAATTCGGGGAGTTGTTTTCCCTCCCACCTGATCCCACTCAAGTAAACTAGGCTGGGTAGTTTCCTTTTGTCTTTTTATGTTTCTCGTTTATGCAGGATTACAAAATTTTCTGCTTTGTATGTAATACATGTACTTATCAGCAAAATTCTCAAGTTTCAAATTGACTAACTTATTAGTTTGTGAGATATCGTCAAAATACTAAGGGCACCTCTAACCAACTGAGAAATGAAAAATGGCTGCCAACAGAACATTAGTGTCTAATGACAAACTGATTGAAATTATTGGTAATAAAGGATCAAAAATAAACAAAGCTATAAAGCTTCTTTTCCTCAGCATCAAGATCTTTTCACTAAAACTATTTGTTATTTTATTCATAAAAAATATACACTCTGTCAGACTCAGTGTACTGCATTCATATTCATAACAAATATACACACTCTGTCAGACTCAGTGTACTGCATTCATATTCATAACAAATATACACACTCTGTCAGACTCAGTGTACTGCAATCATATTCATAACAAATATACACACTCTATCAGACTCTGTGTACTGCAATCATATTCATAACAAATATACACACTCTATCAGACTCTGTATACTGCAATCATATTCATAACAAATATACACACTCTATCAGACTCTGTGTACTGCAATCATATTCATAACAAATATACACACTCTATCAGACTCTGTATACTGCAATCATATTCATAACAAATATACACACTATCAGACTCTGTATACTGCAATCATATTCATAACAAATATACACACTCTATCAGACTCTGTGTACTGCAATCATATTCATAACAATTATACACACTCTATCAGACTCTGTATACTGCAATCATATTCATAACAAATATACACACTCTATCAGACTCTGTATACTGCAATCATATTCATAACAAATATACACACTATCAGACTCTGTATACTGCAATCATATTCATAACAAATATACACACTCTATCAGACTCTGTATACTGCAATCATATTCATAACAAATATACACACTATCAGACTCTGTATACTGCAATCATATTCATAACAAATATACACACTCTATCAGACTCTGTATACTGCAATCATATTCATAACAAATATACACACTATCAGACTCTGTATACTGCAATCATATTCATAACAAATATACACACTCTATCAGACTCTGTGTACTGCAATCATATTCATAACAAATATACACACTCTATCAGACTCTGTATACTGCAATCATATTCATGACAAATATACACACTCTATCAGACTCTGTATACTGCAATCATATTCATAACAAATATACACACTATCAGACTCTGTATACTGCAATCATATTCATAACAATTATACACACTCTATCAGACTCTGTATACTGCAATCATATTCATAACAAATATACACACTCTATCAGACTCTGTATACTGCAATCATATTTATAACAAATATACACACACTATCAGACTCAGTGTACTGCAATCATACTCATAACAAATATACACACTCTATCAGACTCTGTATACTACAATCATATTTATAACAAATATACACACTCTATCAGACTCTGTGTACTGCAATCATATTCATAACAAATATACACACTCTATCAGACTCTGTATACTGCAATCATATTCATAACAAATATACACACTCTATCAGACTCTGTATACTGCAATCATATTTATAACAAATATACACACACTATCAGACTCAGTGTACTGCAATCATACTCATAACAAATATACACACTCTATTAGACTCTGTATACTGCAATCATATTTATAACAAATACACACTCTATTAGACTCTGTATACTGCAATCATATTCATAACAAATATACACACTCTATCAGACTCTGTATACTGCAATCATATTTATAACAAATATACACACACTATCAGACTCAGTGTACTGCAATCATACTCATAACAAATATACACACTCTATCAGACTCTGTATACTGCAATCATATTTATAACAAATATACACACTCTATCAGACTCTGTATACTGCAATCATATTTATAACAAATATACACACTCTATCAGACTCTGTGTACTGCAATCATATTCATAACAAATACACACTCTATATTAGACTCTGTATACTGCAATCATTATGTTTCTTCAGTTATCTTTAAAAAATCACTTTTTTGAAAGCGTGAAAATTCTGCTTTTCTTTGAGTTTTACAGGGCTACAGCTTCAAGATATTAATCAGTTTAAAGATAATTGTGCAATCAAATGTGCTTTCGGCGGTCGATGGAATGTTGTTACTACCGTCAAAGATCAATGGAATCGCTTGTATATAGAAGGTTAAGTATCAGAGTCTTAACTAAAATGCTATGACCAGGTAATCCCAGTAATTACCAAAGGCAAAGCAGAAGTCAAGTAGATTAGTTAGTGTAGATATTGATAACCTGCCCTTATTACACCCAGCTTAAAGGTAAATTTCATTGCGCTTCAATGGATATTGCACTTCAATGGATATTGCACTTCAATGGATGGAGTGTATAGGGTAAAATCAAGTATCAATGTAAAATTCAAATACACCGGTTCTCATCATCTTAGAACAATTTCTACTGACAATGACTTCAGTCAGTTGCAGATGTTAGACACAAACTATTTATAACATAAATCTTGCAAGAATACAGCTGAATGTACGAAACATTCTATTTCAGCCAAGTCTTCGGGCGCTGATAGGTACATGTATGGTTTTGGCAAAAGTTACATAATATTTACTCAGGGATGTCATCTGATGTTATTGACTTGAACATTTGAGTTTATTTATAATGTTTACAACTGAATGAAACAATTTTCAGCACAAAATATTTTAATCTTATGCAACAGAGTAGGATTTAAACTTCACTCGGATATATCATGCGCATGTCTCAACTGGTTATATAGTACGCAGAGTTGATTGAAGTTTTATGCAGTTTTCCTTAAAGAAGAACTTGCACAAAATCTTAATAGATGTTATCAGAAAGTGTCGGTATTTTTCTACCATTTGCGACTGTTTTTGATGTTTGAGGTGATCTGACTGCCGGGATATTTTAAGATTAAAATCAACAAAAACTTTATCGCGGTTAAAATGCTCAAATCAAGCGTAAGTGCAAATATGACATTCATAGCTGCAAACAGACCAACAGAATAGAGACGCGCAACGCTGCAGTTTGAGTATATGGCTGATATAAACTACACAGCAATGATAGCAACCAGTGACAACATTCCACACGTATATTTCTTAATTTAAATCTCAATTTTAATCTTAAAACATCCCGGCAGTCAGATCACCTCAAGCATCAGAAACAATTGCAAATGATAGAAACATACCGATACTTTCTGATAAAATCTCCTAAAATTTTGTGCAAGTTAGTTTCTAATCTAAACATAATTTAAACCCGCTCATAGCATCAATAGTAGTAACCGTAACAGTTAATTCAACAGGAAACGTCAGAATATCACAAGGAGGTACTACGCTTGTAATAGCTGGAAAAGCAGTCAGAATGTGGTGAATCTACACTCATACGCATCATTGCAGACAGGAAATCAGCTGTCTAAAAAACTCCCGATGAGCTCAGAAGTAGAGGAAATGTAGATGCGATCTACAGTCTGTTTAACTCATTTCACGAGGAATATTGAATAGTTGATGAGGTCATTGGCCGATTTTGTAAACTACGTTAGCATGCAGTTTAATGGCTTTCGGTGTAAAAAGGTTCTAGTTAGCCCGTAATTGTAAAGATCTGAGTGCGTTGGGACGTATGGCTGCGTGTACCTATATCGATAGTTCTGATGCAATCATCTGAGCTAAGTGTAAAGTATATAGAGTTGTAGTCCTAACAGCCGTACTCTGTGGAGGCGAGATCTGGACAGTGTAAGAAACGCAAGTGAAAAGACTGCAGGCAGTCATGATGAGACAACTACGCAGCACGATGAATCTCACCTAGAAAGATAAGGTCCAAAATACCACAATCCAAAGACAGGCTAGCCTATTTTCCACGGCGAACTATCTGAAAAAGGCCTAAGATGGCTGGGATATGTGCACAGGCTAGGTCATGAGCGGTTACCAAGACAACTATTATAATCACAACTCTATGAAAGAAAAAGAAATCAGGGCAGACACAGACTGAGATAAAAAAATGTAGTGGAGCATAACATAGAGTTGAGAGAACTGGATACAAACAGATGACAAGAGAAGGTGGAAACCAGAGCTGCCTGGATGCCAGTGATAAAGCCTAAACCATATGACAGTCATTGTTGAAACAACCGACTGAAAGAGAGAGAAAAAGGGCCAGTTGAAACTGCCTTGTTCTTTACCCAGCTGCTACCATGTTAACATGGCCAATGTTGTCTAGCGGCTGACCAACTGTCAGCAACGCATAACTGATAGTGGTTCCCTGACCTCCAACTGATAAGTTCTGGTGATCTTACTTGTTGTAATAGAGCTACTGCCTGAAATCAGCGGGCGACTAAGAAAGCAAACGTAGGGCGGCAGCAAATAGATAGCAGTACCACTAATAAAAAACCCATATCCTGGACAACCGCTAATAATTTAGCCCTCTAGCAGCTGGACAGTCAGTTGTTCCAACTGCTTCAGTTCCAGAATAAGTTCTCCTTTTACAGCTTTAATTTTATTTTATTGAAAAGCAAAGAAGTAACTGCTTTAAACTATATAAGGTTTATGTTATAGCTTCCTAACGTATAAATTTATAAGTACCCTAAAACTCTAATCATGGAAGTCAAGTAGCATACCAACAATCTGAGTGAAACACGCATTTCATTTCAAAAATTTATAAAATTGCTGCAACACCCACTGACCTTTAATATTTTTATTTTGATTGCAAGTAGAAATAGTTATAACAATTTATCAATAGTTTCAAAGCAGCGCTATGACAAAATTTAATACTTTTAAAAAAGCTGTAACAATTTACAACCACTCTATATGAAGAACTAACAGTTTAACTGCTTCTTGAGTACGCGAGAACTCTTTTCGCCCAACCCGAAGGATGAACACAGCATATATAATCATTTTTTCTGGATGTTAACAACTGGTAAAGAAGATTATCTAGCCTTAAATCATATTTCATATGAAAGAAATATGCCTCGACCTCTTCAACGTCGTTTGATAAGATTCTATGTTTGTTTCAAGAAGAGTGGCAGCTTCATAAGTGTGATGCCAGTGTGTAGGTGTAACCTTTAGATAAGGGCTTTCCACTCGATAGCTGTTAATCATGTCACCAATATCAAACGAAGAGGAAAAATTAAGGTTTTTAGATGAACAATCAACAAAAAAATTCTGCCTCTGTGTTGGTATATTTAACTTGATTGATTCAAGTGTGCTAACCTTAATTTGAATAAAGCCGATCAGTACGAATTTCGATAGTGGCATAAAAAGGAGTTTAAGTGAGTTGCTTGAATGAAATAAAGCTATCCTTATTGTAAATAGTAGGCATTGCGGGTGGGTCCCCATTAGCCTGGTTTTTAGTGTACTTACACAGCGTCATTTTTAAAAAATTTTCAACTGTCATTTTGAACTACAATGGTACACACTCATCGTTGAAACGACTTTAGGAACTAACGAGATTGTTATTTTTCTACTTGGTGCGGCTCAACATCAATATGTATGTTCGGGGACAAACCAGATGGTCAGCTTGGTCTAGGAGTGTTCCAGACAAACTTTCTTTTGGCCAATCTGTGTGACTCCGAGCTGGTCATGTAGCGATGGTATATATTTGGTTAATAAAGAGAGGCATAGCGTTAAAACTCTTACCACAATGTTTTTAATGTCATTTTATATGCATAAGTGATTAACTAATTTACATAAATTATGCAGCAATCACAGAGACAACCTCATCTCACTAAAGAGAAATAAGGTGGGACTAAAATCATATGTTTAAGTACATTTCTATGGTAGTGTAACTTCTGAGAGTGATAGCTTAGTGGCAGAGTGAAAAGTGGCATAGCTTGAAAAACATCTCTGTTTGAAATGAAATTATTGCCAATAAAGTAATCTAAGAGTGAAGCTATTGATATCATATGATGCAAACACCCCACCATATACATGTAGCATAGGTGCATCGATTGTAGACTTCAAACTGTAGCTGCAACAAATATACCAGGGATAGAAGAGGGTAAGGCTTTGCTGGGCCCTAAGGCTATCTTATAATGAACCAAGTTATTTTAGTTTTAATCATGGTTTAGTTGTATGCAGTTTGGGAGCTGATTTAGTCTAGTCATTGAATAAAAATGTTTTATCAGGTTTCATGACACATTTTATTTCTGCAAGATATGGCGCAGTTGGCACCGAGCAGGAGACTGCTGGAGAATGGTCAAACATGAGCTCTACACAAGTAGTTTTAGACAAAGTTTTGGCAGCGTGGCTTTCATAGGGCAGTTACTCCCAAGCTTGCTCATTCCTGCATTTGTGTTATAGGTTTCAAATTATTATGTAACCTATGCCTAAAATATTTATATTTATCCTTCTACACACATGACACACATCATTTTCTATTGCCTGACACATCATATGCTTCAGTCTATGAGCTTTTTGTTGTTACGACTTTCACTTCACTATCTTGACTCCTCCACAATACTATTAGATTGCCAACTTTAAAACACTTCTGTTCAACTCACTCAATAATGTCTGATTTTTGTCTATTTATGTTTTTTGTCGTTTTTCTGGCATGTAGGCCCTAATGAAAAACATCATTTTGTTGGTGATTACCAATGCCAATAGAAAGTTATACATACATAGAGTTATACATACATAGAGTTATACATACATAGAGTTATACATACATAAAGTTATACATACATAAAGTTATACATACAAGCAAAATGCTTTTGACATTTCTGAATATGACACTAACCTCATGGGAGGAGCTTTTGCCGCATGGAAGACTGTGTCTCTTCTTGTTTGGAAACGCTGGCATTACTTCACAGATTTCCAAAGGTGGAGTCAGGACGATAGTCGGTATCGTTGGCACGGAATGCCGTGGTCTCTTGTTGTGACCTTCGCCGCTAGCGGCGTGGCTCATTTCAAAGCCTGTCACCTTAACTTTGGGAGGTTTGCTAGTAGGAAGGGAGCTGAGTTGAGACTTGGGTATATTCGATGGCTGCACAACCATGGTCGCTGGCATTGCTGGACGAGGTTGATGAACAAACTTGAGAACAGATTTAGCAGCGCCGGTATCCTGTGCCCTACGAAGTCAAATAAATTGCTGCCTATAAGACTCAAGGAGCTCGGAGTTATCCAAGTTACTAGCAAGTGGACCTATCAGATAAGCAAGAGTAATAATTGTGTGTGAATGGATAAGCCCAGAATTTTAAATTTACGTTTGGGCACGTTAAGTAGCGCTCGACTCACCTTTGCTTGTGTCTCTTCAGAGAAGCTCACAGCTGAAGACAGGCTGGTGCTTTTCACACAAAAGCTCTAATTGATATAGTAACAATTTGTGGTTGCCCTCAATTATATTACAAAGAAATAAACTTGCCTTAGACCCTGCCTGACAGTGAATGGATAAGCGCGAATCACTCATGAGGAACGGCGGGCGGGCTGCAGACGTAGAGTATATCTCTGTCTCACCCATTAATCTTTTCCAATTACAATGACATGCCTCCAGTGAAATGTAATTAGAAGGTCTTACATGAATATTCATTGTGAGCTGGTGGTCAGTAAGCAAGCCACTGCCAGACTGTTACCTAGTACATTTTTCAAATGCAATTACTAACAGCATATTCTAGTCAGCTGCCACCTGTCAGACGTAATACAGCATTATTTCAAGTCTAATGATAGTATCTAAGGATCTAAGTCTAGTGATAGTGTCATCTATTATACCCTGGTCCTATCATACACAAGGCATGCATTATATATGACAAATGTGTTGATGAATTAAACTTTACTACACAACTGTAATAGCAGACTACACAAACTAACTACAAACGCATATATGGCATGTGACAATCATATCTTTGGGGTATGACAAGCATACAGGCTATTAGTAATTCAGATTCTTCAATTCAGTTATATCAACTACTCTATATTAATATTGCACTTTGTCAAATAGTAGCTTCCCTACATGCTTCCATATTTTTGGCCAATTTTATACAAACGTCACACGCATATGCTCCATGCCTTCTGAAAGGATAGTAAAAATATTTGATCTCAAAACTCCATCCAGCTCCTGAGAGTCACCCGCAAGCTGTCTCATTGCGCATGAAGGTAATCCCTGCATAAGATATTTTAAACACAATTGCTGTTCAATGCTAGTTTATTATAGGTCATGCACAACATTTAGTTGTCACGTAGCCACTTGCTGCCACACATACACTTTCTTCTTCAACTGCAGCTCTCCAAATGTTTTTACAATTCTGTCTCTACTAATAGAAACAAACGTACCACCTATCACCGCCCTAGGATGTGCATGCAATCACTGTGCTATGCATTTATGTACACATGGTTGATGTCATGCTCGGGCCCATTAGACGTTAAACAATTACGTTCTTCGGTTTATCATCTAAGACCGTGTCATACTGGCGATGCAGCTGACACCAAACTAGCATCCCTTATAACAAACCAGCCGACACAGATCCTCAGAGATGAGCAAAGGAGAGAGTTCATGTCACTCAAGTATGTAACTCATCATGCTTGACACTTGTTTATTTTGATCATATCCTCATGCGTGCGCACACATTATTCACGGAGCTATCACGACTGCATCCAACTTACAGAAAGGATCTCTAATTAGCCAAGTTGGCAGCAGCCGTGGGTAAATCAAGTTTAACTGAACAGAATAGCTTATAACAGAAACTTGCAAATTTAAACAGGCATCAATCAAAAATTAAAATGTGTTACAAGAATGTGCACGTAAGCCACGGTATATATCATTAAAATATAAAGATTAATCAAAACAATAACCTAGCCTTGGCAACAGCCTACAGTGTGTTCTGCTTCAGATATGTAAAGAAAATGGCTTAAATCTCCATGAGTAACCCAGAGATGAGTGGTGGGGCCCAGTCTAGCTTTGACAATGCACTGGAGCCAGACGCAGGTAGAACGGGCTGAAGGACCGGAAATGCAGTAGTTGTGTGCGGTAGTAAAATGCTACCTCTATTGTTGCTTGCAGTCCTTCGCTTGAACCGGCTGTCAAAGGACAAGACATCAAAGGCATTAGAATACAGAAACAGGTTTAGCTTTCGTAACATTACAAAGAGACTACCCGAGTACTGATCAGATCTTTTCATACCGAAACACCAAAATGAAATAGTAAAAGAAAAAGAGATAAATTTGAACTGCTTTAGTACGTTAAGTTCTTGCGCCTTCATCTGAAGAGCACCCATGAGTACAGAGGAAAGACATATCAACTTATTAAGTATTTTAAACACCAGAGTTCCATTAAAAACTCATCCACTCTAACCTGGATCACTTACAAACATGGCAGCGTAAAAGATGAGTCAATTTGCATGGCTTTATCAAATCAACTGACACTAACAGAAACACACAGACTGATTTGCTATACAGTCTGCAATTAGAGTATGACATCAGACCTCTGAGTTTGGATCATAGTCTGGATCGTCATCTTCATCATATTCTTCTTCATTGTCTTCCTCATCATCTTCATCCTAAACAAGAGAACTCTTGCAACAAACCCTTCGGCAATACACCTAGCAGCCATGGAAACCCGTATCTCTCAGCATTTGGCATCTCAAAGACAATTCAGTTGATAGACGCATATTGAATGTGGCTTCTTATAATTGCAAGAAACGACTTGCCAAAACTGATTGATTCGTAACATATGCTATTATCCATGGTGTATTCCTATCTCTATTTCCTACATTACTTTTTAGGTGCCACAAGAGCAGAAAACCCTACAGGATGAAAATATTCGCAGAGTCAAGTTTCACTCAAATGGCCTTTTTCGTGCATATTCGTGGACAAAATTATTCGTGGATGAACACACTCACTCTCTATTAAGAGTTAACTCTATTGCAGCTAGCAATAGAGTTCACCCTTCGCGTACATACACCGCGTGTTTAGATTTTTATTTAGCTCACAACTACGAGTCGATCATGCTAAGCTATAAATTTCTTGCTGCGTCTAGAGGTTTTCACGAATATTCATCGCTTTGGAGGCCTTTAATGAACCAACAACTTGTGGTAAGTAATGAGTTTTTTTCAAAACCATTTACTAAATTAATGGTTAAATTTTACTTTGGTTCTTTGGTAAAACGCAATATTTACTTTTTCCATCTCTACCGCTTCGTTATTCGTTTCGGCGTTCTCTGTGAGACTCAATTGACTGGTTTTCATGTTGCCACAGGTAGAACAATCTGTTAGCACAATATAGTTGGAGAGAGTCCCTTATGTGGAATCACCAAATTTCAGGTCATTTGAAGCATCAGTTTTTATTGTAACTGGTTAAAATATAGATGCATATTTGGTCATGGCTAAAAAACATCAACGATTTTGCCAGTCATTTGATATATGTAAAAAGCTTGGCGTGTTTTTGTTAGTGGTTGCAGATGCTGGTCTGATTTATTTGAATTTAATTCATAAATGTATTTTAATCAGAATGGCATTATACAATTTTAATGCAACCAAGTTTATATTACCAGTCAAACTATTTTCTTTTAGTACTTCTTGAATTTCGTTATAAAACAAACACTTGAACGATGAGCAAGCGACAATATCAAAGACTCCTAGTACATGGTAACCTTCACTACTAGCATCAGCCGCAGCAGTAACGCCCGCAAATCAATCCGCTCATTATTTTTTCCAGTTTCAGAATATCCAGTAACAATAAGGCAGTTAAAATTCAGCTCAGATAAGATTTCATGACTAATATAGGCGCTTGTTGCACAATTATTCAGCACCCAAAGACAAAGTTCTACAGAAACAATAACCAATAGCGTAGCAGTTAGTGCATACACACCAACTAATTGAAGTTATAAAGCAATTGAATATTACTGAATTAATTTGAAGTTGTCTGTTCCAAATTACTCTCGCATACGCAAAGCACTGCCTGCTGCCACTTAACTTTCAACTACTAACACAATATCACGATCAGTAAAAAGAGTCTATCCTAGTGGCACTTCAAAACACCGACTAATCAATTACAAAAGTTATCTTACATCGCCTTCGAAGTTTACATGATTTGGGAGTTGCATACACATGTTAAAAAGAAGACAACTTGAAACTTGTTTTTTAATGTTGAAGTTAAAAATTATTCTAGCTGTTATTAACTTTACACCAGCAAGGGCGGTAATTCAAGGAATAACTGAAAGCTAAAACAAGTTTATGAAATCAACGAGACTATAACTCTTAGGTAAATTAAAGTAACTTTAGAATCGGTCTGTTGCAGACTGAGGGCACCACAAGCACAACTGCCTATGGTGGGATGAATTTGACTAAAAAACTAAAGTTACCTCATCATCATCCTCGCAGGCCTCCCCGGTGAAGTAGAGCACGGCGTAGGGCACAACCTTCTCTCGTATGAAGTAACCAATCCTATAGTCTGCTTGAAGCAAGGCTTCTGTGTCCTCATCTAGCCCCTCCTCCGAGTCTCCTTCAGGCACTAGAACATAGGCTACTTCCATACAACTACATCAGGGTAAAGAAGATGGTATTTTGGAGAGGTTAAAGCTGACTCATTACATGGCAACGGGGGTCACTTGTACTGTACTGGTCATGACAGTGGGGGTCACTTGTACCTTATGCTCATAACAGTGGGGGTTACTTGTACCTTACTGCCCATGACAGGGGGTCACAGGTACCTCACTGCTTATGACAGTGGGAGTTACCTGTACCTTACTACTGATAACATTGGGGTTACTTGTACCTTATGCTCATGACAGGGGGGGTTACTTGTACCTTACACTCATGACAGTGGGATTACTTGTACCTTACTACTGATAACAGTGGGAGTTACTTGTACCTTACTACTGATAACAGTGGGAGTTACTTGTACCTTACTACTGATAACAGTGGGAGTTACTTGTACCTTACTACTGATAACAGTGGGAGTTACTTGTACCGTACTGCTGCAGTTCTAGCAATAGTTGACAATTGAACTGCCTAAAAAAACTAGCTGAATGACTAGCGTTGCACGAGTAATAAAAAAGTCTTTGTACAGAAATTTACTTTTATTCAACATATGCAACATTTATCATTCTAATTTTTAAAAAGACAAGTGTTTGTTTATTTCTATGAACTGTGCTATTTTTGCTTGCTGTTTATTTCTGTGCAATTCATTTCGTACTGGCTGCAATGCCTACTACAGATCTATACTGATTACAATAGTCTTGTAGGATATATGAGTTTAAGCATTTTTCTTCTGGTATGAGCATGCATTTTTCTTCTGGTATGGCTTGATAGATTTTTCTTCTGGTATTTTTCTTTCTGCATAAAGCTAGCAAGTGTTTAACGTGAAGCTATGAAAGATTGGCATGTGTTCCAAATATGCGCCTAATTTATTCCATGTATATTTATTCCAAGTGTATTGGATGAATGGCTTTCCGCAGAACTAGAGGTTGCGAGTTCAAATCCAGTTCGCTGCGGATTTTTCATTCTCAAAACGTTATCGCTATAGCTGGCCATACGGACAAACATTGAGATTTATATATATATATATATAAATGCTAGCTGTGCTACGCGGCATTGCCCGGGTAATAAAAAACTCTTTGGACAGAAAATTTATTTGTATTTAACATATAACAACATTTGCCATTCTAACTTTCAAACTACATATGAGAGAAGTGTTTTGTGTAGTTGAAATATATTAAAAGAGAAAATAAAAATGTAAAGCTTTTCAAACTTTGTGAAACAACTGAAACTAAAAGTTTTGTGCAGCACAATTAAATCAAAAATAAATAAAACAGCTGTAAAGGTTTTCAAACCACCGTAAATTTCAAATTTCATAACTTTCAGCGACGTATATCTTCTAATAACGTACAGTAGAACCTCGGTTTTCGAACATAATCTGTTCCAGAAGGCTGTTCGAGATCTAAAACAATTTTCCCATTAGAGTGAATGTAAGTAAATTTTAATCCATTCCAAGGCGAGAAAACTACTTCGGTAAAGTATTTTACATTTCACACCATAAACTGTACTGTACACAATAAATAAAAACGGGTAGATATAGATCGTGTTTAATTTTGATAAAAAGTTTTCTATTCGTGATGATGAAAAAAAGAAAACAAAAGTAAACATGTCATGTTTTGCTCTTAAAACATTATAAACATTAAAGATTAAGATACAATGACCAAAATTGCAGAAATTGATAATGAAACAGCAAAAAAATGCAACAGATCAGTTACATCAAAAATCGTAGGAAAAAGAAAATATAAACAGCAATGGCACGTTTACTTTACATCTTTGAAGGAGAATCCTCCAAAACAATTTAGGGTAACTCGACCTAGCAAATTTCTTCGTTACAGGAAACGTCGTCCCAGATAGGTTCCTCCCTTTTTGTAAAGAATTTATGAAGCATAAATTGCTTCTCCGTCTGTTAACGAATGTTTCCATGCTGTTTTCGGAGCGGTTCTAATTTCAATGATCATGCTCCGGTTTGCTCCGCATTTATGGCGGAGATCCGTGACGAACAAATCTCAAAATCTTTAGTCAAGAACCGAAGCGTCCAAGAGCCGAGGTTCCACTGTATATAATCAGTACACAAATCGCCAAATTTTAAATCCGAGATAAATTATTGTCGATACTGCGGACCCGAATAAACTAGCCAAAAAAAAAAAAAAACGAACAAGCATTGTGTTGCATATACAGTCAAACATGGATAACTCGAACTTCAAGGGACCGAGCAAAAGTGTTCGAATTATCAGAGCATTCAAGTTATCAGAGCACTGTCACAAGTCCATATATTTACTTATTTATTAGTAGATACATGTACATATACGAACTATAATATAAATCAAAAGCACAAATGGCTTGTTTCAAATTAAATGCTTCTAATGTAAAGTTTAAAACGTTTTCATGAAAAAGTATAGAGATTTTTCTATCACTTGAGATTGGTTTGTTGTTTGAGGTGATGTTATTGCCAGGACGTTTTACAGATTGACATTGGCAAAACTTGATCGTTGTTGAAATGCTCAAAAGAAAAGACATTTTTTTCTTTTGGGGTTTTACCCACGATCAATTTTGCCGTTTTTTCTTGAAGTTTATGCAGATTACCTTACTTTACCTGGGATTCGTTAAGAGCAACACTCCGAGGCAGTTCAATTAGAAGTTTTACGAGGTTTTACGGTACATTCTATATCACTCACGCTTTTTTAATAGATACTTATTGAATGTGAGCACGTATTTTGTGTTTAGGTCAAACGATGAATAGTTTTTTGTAGCTCAGACAACGTATACGTTTAATTACAACATTTTTTAAGACGTTTTAAACATTCAACATTCCGACGTTGATTCAACACGGAATCAACGTCGGAAAACTATTCATCACGGGCTAGCCGAGTCACGCACTCAAGAATTCTCGCCACGCACATACAAAACAACATGCGATTTTTGTTTTGTATGTGCGTGGCGAAAATTCTTGCGCGCGTGACCCGGCTAGCCCGTGCTATTCATCGTATCGCGGTATAAATCAAATTTCACCAAACTTTTAGAAAAGTCGTTGACAAAAATATTTTGCCGATGGTGGTAATAACGACGCTTATGAATTACGAAAAGATGAAGTTTACCTCTATGGCTTTGAATAAAGTGATTTTTTAAAGCGAAAACAACCGTTTCGGTAGCTGTTGGGCAAAAAAACAGTTCGAATTAACAGTGTTGAGTTCGAGTTATCTATAGCAATTTATCATTACGTGGGAACGGACCAAAGGAAATGTTCGAATTAACCATGTGTTCGAGCTATCCGTGGACGAGTTATCCATGTTTGACTGTACTTATGTCCCAAAATATTTCTGGACAGGCATTGTAACTCGTGAACGCAAGGCTATAATTAGCACGGGCATGGTTTATGCGGTATATGAAAAAACCTCTGGTCACTGCCGTTCTAGCTCAGTGGTAGAGTGTCTTTATAAGTAGCTTGACGATGCGTTCGTGGTAATTATCACGGGATCAAATCCATCAGAATGCAAATTTCATTATCAAGATTTTAATAGCTATAGCTGGAGAGACACCTACTTTGAGAAATATACTGTAAGTCTTTATGCTCAAGCCGCGTAGCCTGTCGTTGGACGCGGCTTATGATTCAAGGTCATAGGCCGCGGCTAAAGCCAAGTTTTTAAAACTTACGTGGGGCTCAGGGCGGCTTCTCGATAAATGCGGTCTATGCTCAGTTCCGCACTATAACCAAAGAATCGCAGTCATGATACACTTTTATGTACGGGGTTTTGGCGACCTACTGGTTTATATTCAAGGTCATGTTTATGGAATACTTTAGAACAAAGAAGAATTTATCGCTAATGTTTAACTCACCACAGTCATAGGTAATTAACACCTTTTCATTCTTGACCGGCATCTTTCCATAAACGTGAAGCCCTCTAACAGTGCAATAAAAATCTAGCTGAGACATGGCAAATGAGTTATTGATGCAAGGGGTTAGGAATTTTAATTCGAACTTGGAAGTAAAAGAAAATTCTTTTCGCATGTACTGATGTAGCCTAGTTTCTTATTCAAGAGGAGGGGGGGTGTATAGCGAAACCCGTCTTAACACTCTCGCTCCCGAACCGCGGTCTGTGGGCGTACGCGGCTTGTTGGAGGATTATTTTTTCTTTCATGAGTCATCTGTTTTTAAGCACGAGCCGCGCGGCTTGAGCATGAGGACTTACGGTATAGATTAATAGCAGAGATGGCATATTCCCAAATAAGCAACCAGATATATGTCGCTTTTACTAGACAATGCTTTGACAAGGTTTGAATACACAGGTCAATGCCTCTCACCAGGAAGCATTGACCTGATTTACTGGACCATGCAGGAAACAGGGTAGGAAACATCAGTTACAGGATGTTGACATTCGTTCATCAGATTTTTGCTGTTTTAGAAAATCATAGGCTCCTTTTCGAATTTAATACAATGAAAAGAGAGATTTCCTGAAATGCTCTCATATATATAGCAACCAGTAGACCATTGAGGAAGGATGGTTTTTCTAGTCAGTATAGTCAAGTATAGATATGTTAGCTCATGAAGCCCGGCCTTTGGATATACGGTACATACGGTATATACAGTACATACGGTATATACGATATCATAGTCATTTAAACGATAGGTGGCCCAATTCTATTATCAGTATGACAATACAACAGTATATGATAGTGACACAATTCAAAACAATAATAGCATCAAGCTATTTGAGCTTACCTAACAAACCATAAGACTAGTAGTGATAACAAGCATAGTTTCATAATTAAGCAAATTTGATACTAAGACTATACACAGATAGCCTTAGTACCAGATTGGACTCATAAAATTGAACTGTAAAATAGGAAACTTTACATGTTTTTAAACGTCTTTGTATAACATATGAATATAGAAGAATTTTATGCAAGTAAATGATCTCAGATACTTCTTACCGATGTTGCAGAGGAAAATGCCTCAAATTTCCGACAAGTTAAAAACAAATGTCAATGTTGTTAAAATTAGTGTAGGTATCTAAGTGTATATGTAAATGAGCCAACATACAGATCACTGTCTGCACAGAAAGGTGCAAATGATAAGCTGTCATAAACCAACAATCAATGCACGTGGCAGCTACAAGAAGGACATACCGTCAGGGGGAGAGAAGAAATTGAAGAAAGATTCTAACTGAACTGTCTTAGTGACCATCCTAGTCACTCCCGTCTTGGCATTCTTCTGCTTCTTTTTCATCGAACTCACTGTTACATTCTTACCTTCCTTCCAGTGGATTGTGCAGCTGTAAGAAAGAGATCCAAACGCGCTCAAAGTTGTCTCCTTTACCATACACATACTTGGAGTTGTCTTCTTTACCATAAACATACTTGGAGTTGTCTCCTTCAGTGCAAGGATTTAACTTACAATACTCTTGTACAATTTAACATGTAAAGCTAACACCTGATTGGTCAACACTATCAGATGTTGGGTTACTCCATGATATACCACATCTGCTGTCCGCTTGTCAGAGCAACAGTTACCAAATAATTTCAGTCAATAATCTACATCAAATGAAATCTTCACTTTAATATTTGGTTTAAAATGTTAGGAATTACCAGCACGCTCAACTGGGATAGCTCGACTACTTTATAATTGTTAAACCTGAATCGCAATTAGTGTGACTAACCATGTCAAGGGCTGACAACTAACAATACCAAAGGCTACAATGACTAACAAGATAAAACAGTCAACATGTTCTTTCTGCCTTTACCAAACTGAATGATATCTTTGTGTAAGAAGATGAAGGGAGATTGAGCAATAAGACCAAACAGGATCTACTATATATAAAATCATCAGCAACTAGTAGACACAACGCGTCACTTAAAGCCCTAGACCAAAATTCAAAATTACTTTTTTTGGGAATTTCTCAAATGAATTGTCAGGCAGGCTTTTAGCTCTGACTGGGCTGCTTATAGCACAGATGGAATGTTTCAACATCTGAGAACTTCATATTGCCATGACAACACAAACAGTTTATCCAAGAATCTGTGCTGAGATCGTTATATACAAAATAGCTCACCGTGACTAGACAACTCTGCAGCCCCAATAGGTGACTGTTGACTAATAGGTTTTAAACACATGAGAAAAGAATTGCTATCAAAATACTAGGAGGTATTAAATACTGTAATATAATCACAATATGCTGTATAGAGTGACTGCTCGTTAGACACACCCACCCTTTGCATGAGACGATCTCCGGGCCCTCAAACCCAAACGGGTCTTCCTCATCAGGACTACTTCTCATGTCGTAATGTTTTGTTAGTACTTTGTCTGTGAAGTAGTCATTCTCATCAAATTCAAAATTTAGTGTAAAGCCCTGCATAAAAGATAGGGACAACTGTCAAGGCTTCAAAGAGGATACATAGTCTGAGAACAAGAGTTACCCTCAGAGGACGATCCGGGATAAGAGACCGATAATTAACCAATCAGAACTGTTGCATAGCTGATTGGCCACATAGTGACAAATTGGAATCTTCCAAAGTTGGCACATCCCAGCTAAAGCAATCAAATCTTTATAAACTACAGCCCAACTAATCTTAACTGAAGTTGAAAAATTGATATTGTTTCAGTTATTTCCTGTCTGATGGTTGCGTGATTCCATTTATTATGTCTCGATTCACAATGGTATCCATCATTAATGAAAAAATGAAATAATATATAATTCAATTAAATGTGAGCGTTAATTGCGGCTGACTGAACATTATGCAACATGATTGAAGCCAATTTATCACGAGCTCTCGTTGGTTATTTCCCGCAGTTTCAGTTGTAATATGTCTAGCTTAACGCTTGCTGAGTAAAACAAGCATGCAATATTATTACCCTTGAGCAGGGAAGAGGACGAAAAGAGGCCTGTCAAGGAAACATGAAAAGACTTGGTAACGAATATGGAGGCAACTGAAGTTATCTCACACAGCCGGCAGTTGTAGTCATCAATAGTCTCAGTAACTGATGATTCACCCATCACAGTTTATGATGAAAGTTCATGTGAACAGCAACAATTAGTAAATTTGTAAAATGTTCTGAGCTATGAGGTTTACTAACCTCACTGACGAATTTAACTTAACAGATCTTGTAATATATTCAGTTCACAAAAATTCTTATGAGAATTCAACTTATGAAACCCTGTGATAGAATCAGTTCACAAACACTTTGGACTTTTTTAATCGGTGCAAACTATACTTTTGAAACAATTGTTTAGTGTTCTTCCTCAGACATTCTCCTCAATATAGCTGTAATTGTGAAAATAGAACTACATATATGATCATAATACAGCTCATTCTAAAAAACAGATGTAGAATATGAGAGAATTCTTATTTAATGTAGCTTCTGAATACAAAAAAAGACAAAACGACCCTTTTTAAATTATGACATTTTTAAGTCGCTAACATAGTCCTCAGCGTAACCAAAGCCAGCGGAGAGATGCACTAGAAGCCAAGCAGAGCACCTCTCATCTCAACCTCTTAGATTATAATCCCCAAGACTGGCAGCATACCAAGCATACATATAAGAACGTTATTGATCGCAACCGACAAATGAGTACTTCCGATTCGCGACTCGGAAGGCATTGTTACTGGAGTCCTAGCCTAAAACTACACACGCAGGCTATGACAGACAGCAAACTCTACCTTGAGATTTACATATGCTTACGCCTACGGACTTGTTTACTTTAGGGCTGTACGAGTTGAGAGCAAACTTTAAAAAAGCCAAGAAATCTGTTCCGGTTGCTATTTACCACATTTCAATACAGCAAGGAAAAACACAACATGTAAGATGAAATAACACTAGTTTTAAGGAGTTTTACAAATTTTTTGGTCAAAGTTGGCTTGGAAAAGCTTTTTAAACATAGTGCTGTGTGTATTATATAATACTAGGTGAATGCCAGGTGTTGCACAAGCAATAAAAAGTTTTTGCATATAAAGCTAATTTTAATCAACTTATACAACATTTACCCTTCGAACTTTTAAATGAAGGTATTCGTTTATCTCTGGGTGTGTCCGGCCAATGCTTAAGACAAATATTTGAAAGATCAAGGCATAAAACAGATTGTTGAAAAACATTTCTTACCTCTAATGCTACACCTTCGTTCAAAATTTACAATAGCTTATAAACAGTGGCAGGTAATGTAGTTGCCACTGGCCAAGTTTCTTTACCCAATTAATTTGAGTAACCTGGCTAATATGTTAATATATATTTATATATATATTAGATACAGTCAAACATGGATAACTCGAACTTCAAGGGACCGAGCAAAAGTGTTCGAATTATCAGAGCATTCAAGTTATCAGAGCACTGTCACAAGTCCATATATTTACTTATTTATTAGTAGATACATGTACATATACAAACTATAATATAAATCAAAAGCACAAATGGCTTGTTTCAAATTAAATGCTTCTAATGTAAAGTTTAAAACGTTTTCATGAAAAAGTATAGAGATTTTTCTATCACTTGAGATTGGTTTGTTGTTTGAGGTGATGTTATTGCCAGGACGTTTTTCAGATTGACATTGGCAAAACTTGATCGTTGTTGAAATTCTCAAAAGAAAAGACATTTTTTTCTTTTGGGGTTTTACCCACCATCAATTTTGCCGTTTTTTCTTGAAGTTTATGCAGATTACTTTACTTTACCTGGGATTCGTTAAGAGCAACACTCCGAGGCTGTTCAATTAGAAGTTTTACGAGGTTTTACGGTACATTCTATATCACTCACGCTTTTTTAATAGATACTTATTGAATGTACACACGTATTCTGTGTTTAGGTCAAACGATGAATAGTTTTTTGTAGCTCAGACAACGTATACGTTTAATTACAACATTTTTTAAGACGTTTTAAACATTCAACATTCCGACGTTGATTCAACACGGAATCAACGTCGGAAAACTATTCATCACGGGCTAGCCGAGTCACGCACTCAAGGATTTTCGCCACGCACATACAAAACAACATGCGATTTTTGTTTTGTATGTGCGTGGCGAAAATTCTTGCGCGCGTGACCCGGCTAGCTCGTGCTATTCATCGTATCGCAGTATAAATCAAATTTCACCAAACTTTTAGAAAAGTCGTTGACAAAAATATTTTGCCGATGGTGGTAATAACGACGCTTATGAATTACGAAAAGATGAAGTTTACCTCTATGGCTTTGAATAAAGTGATTTTCTAAAGCGATAACAACCGTTTCGGTAGCTGTTGGGCAAAAAACAGTTCGAATTAACAGTGTTGAGTTCGAGTTATCTATAGCAATTTATCATTACGTGGGAACGGACCAAAGGAAATGTTCGAATTAACCATGTGTTCGAGCTATCCGTGGACGAGTTATCCATGTTTGACTGTATATATATTAGATACAGTCAAACATGGATAACTCAAACTTCACGGGATCGAGTGAAAGTGTTCGAGTTATCAGAGCATTCGAGTTATCAGAGCACTGTCATAAGTCCATGTATTTATTAGTAGATACATGTACATATACAAACTATAATATAAATCAAAAGCATGAATGGCTTGCTTTAAATAAAACGCTTCTAATGTACAGTTTAAAATTTTTTTATCAGAAAGTATAGAGATTTTTCTATCCCTTGGGATTTGTTTGTTGTTTTAGGTGATGTACTGCCAGGACGTTTCCAGATTAAAATTAGCAAAACTTGATCGTCGTCGAAACACTCAGAAAAAAATCCATCTTTTTCTTCTGAGCGTTTTAACAGGAATCAATTTTGCCAATTTTAATCTTAAAACATCTTGGCAGTCACATCACCTCAAACTACAAACAAATCTTAGCTGACAGAAAAATATCTAAATTTTCGGATAATTTTTAAAACTTCACACGAGTAAACATTTACGACCAATCCAAAAACGCATGCTTCACATCTGAGTAGTTGTTTCATTTACAAAACCTATCGAGTGTAGTCTGTGAAAAGGTGTGTTATCCTTATATATCCACATATAATGACTCTTACAATATGCATTTTGCATGTTGTGTCGATCTTTATTAAACTTTTATCGCTAATACTTTTTAACGGTTTTAGTTTGACCGTAACTTAGCTGACATGTTAACGACCCCATTAATCAGGTTTTATACGGTCTCCTAATCGGTTCCATTATACGGTACGGGGGAAATATATGTACACTATATACCTATGGGGAGCACTTTACTCGCTAGGAAGGCAGAGTAGTCGTAGCTCCGCGATTAATGTAAATTCCTTCGGATTAAAACAAACCAAAGTTTGTTTTAAGTTTGTTCCTTCGGCAAAAAACTGTTGAGTTAACCGTGTTAAGTTCGAGTTATCTAAAGCAATTTATCATTGCGTAGGAACGGACCTAAGAATCCATTCAAGTTAACAATGTGTTCGAGCTAACCGTGGGCGAGTTATCCATGTTTGACTGTATATATAAATATATAATCTATATATATATATATTTCTCAAAGTTCTTATGTATGTGTATGTGTGTCCAGCTATAGCTATTATTTTAGCATTGCACCCACCCGTTACGATGCCTCCATTAAGAAATATTTTAGGAACTAAGTATATGCAACATGGTGCTTCGTAATCTTGTTTTCGTTAGAGCTAATTTGTTCCGCCCCTCGATATCAACAATAATTTATCTTGAACTTAAAATTTGACGATTCGTGTACTGATCATATATGTTATTAAAAGATATACGTCACTGAACTCGCCTGGCAAGTTATCCGTTATAATAAAAACGATTCGCAATTTTAACGATGTTTAAAAAGTTTGAAGTTAACTAAAATACATACTAAAACTTCCTTCAAGTATATGTTTAGTAAACTAAATTCATTTAATCTAGATTCAGCGTTTATGTTACACGTCTGTCTCGCAGGTAAGAACTCTCCACGTAGTACATTGCACTGTTATACTATCGTGCGAATCATAACCACAAAATGCACTAAAGTCATTGTAGGTACCTATAGTTACTAAGGTTAACACAGTATTTTGGTACTATTTTTAATGATGATGATTTTTACCAGGAGGTGATTGCATTAGAAAATGATTATAGGTTTCTATATCACTCTATGTACGCCTATAGCCTACGATATTTTGGCGTGCCAACACTGAAACGAACTAAAATCATATAATTGTATACCAAATAATTTTTGATTGTAATCGTAGCGAAATAGACTATAATGATTTTACATTTAGACACCTTTACATTTTTATTTTTCATTTTAATTTATTTCAACGAAACACTTCAAAGGTATGAAATTTTAAACTTACAATTGCTTGAAAACTTTACAGTTGTTTTATTTATTTTTAATTTAGTTGGCCTGCACAAAACCTTTTTTTCATGATATGTAGTTTGAAAGTTAGAATGGCAAATGTTGTTGTATGTTAAATATGTTCTATGTTAAATACAAATCAATATTCTGTCCAAAGACTTTTCTATTACCCGGGTGGCACAGCTAGTTTATATATAAATCTTAAAGTTTGTGTGATTTATTTTGTGCAGCTGTAGCTATAAAAATATTGGAATGAAGAATCTGTATCGCAGAAGATTTGATCTCGGAACCTCCCATTCCCCAGGCATTATGCTAAACCATTGAGCTATGCGAGATTGATGGACTGGTTGGGCAATATATGTCGCTATGCGGATGAAAATACGCACACCGTGTTACGGCGCAACGTCATTTTATGCTTGCTCTCACGGCTCTTATTAGTAAGTTTAACAATACTAGGTTAGTCAGATTAGCCATGTGCCAGGCAACTACACTACCTGCCACTGTTTTAATACCCGTGCAACGCCGAGCATTCCGCTGGTCTTTACTATAATAAGAGTAGCGGAATAGTACAGTATACAGGATACATGTCATATATGACAGGTATCCTGTACTACCTACAAATACCAAATAATACACCAGAAGGTTAAGATGAATAACCTTCACTGCAATGTTTTGTTCATTACTATAACCATATACGAGTCTGCACTAGGAAACACAAGACAACAGAGAAAGAGAAGTCTCCTCCTATGTAAAACTCAATTTTAAAATAACTCATCACTTGTATGATTTATCATCACTAATCCATACACTAATCAATACGTATATATATGCGTATATATAATGTTAATGTGATAATATATTTGATAAAATCATAAAAAGCCCAGGATATTCTTAATGGGAACACACATTTTTTACAGGTCGTCATCCAAGGATTCTGTAAAAAGCTATCGTCTATCGTTGAGTATTCCTACACCGGTGCTCCAACAGTGCATTTTATATAACAATTTGTACAACATTAGAAAAATTTTAGACAAGAAAATGTAGCTTTGCAGGCAACTAGTATAGGATTGTCTTCAGCTGTAGCAAAACCATGAAATTGTATTTCTATAAACAACTTTAAAAATATCATTTTGTAAATACAAACGGTTCAGTTTTTAAAAAAATGTGTTCTTGTTCAAGGAGCAGAATTTTAGATTTTATCGAGCAAAACATTTTCCAGTCAATCATTTTTATTTTATGGAGGATTTTTGATATTTTTTCTCAGTAAAGCTCCTCATCCTAACAATAGAGACGACTCAGAGCATGAGTCAAAATTAATATATTGAAATATTAATCATACCATAGGTTCGGATTTGAAGGAGACTTTGATATCTGTAAGACTGTCAAGGATAGGCTCATCATGCTCCTGTATCATTTCAGCCAACATGTCAGCATTCTTAAACGTTGTCGACCAGAACGACTCGATGCCTGCAAGCAAGTAGGAGTCGACAACATGAAGGAACTTAAATCGTCTGTCTCACAGTTTCGGTTGATGAGAATCGTCACAAGGCCTTATGGACACACTGCTCAAAGTACGGTACGTTAACTTGTCATGGAATTCAACTACTGTAATCACTCACTTTTCGCTATTAATGGTGACTGTTAATTATTTTCTCCATTAACTGCGGAAAGTGAAAATCCACGAAATCTAAACTAATTTTTGTGTATGTATGAGTCAAAACTTGCACCAGAATGCTTTCTAAACATGTACTTATTTCCTATATAATATGTGAGCAAATTAAAGTTATTATGATTGACTTAGTTTATATTTCAGCTTCAGTTCCAGTAATTTAAACCAGAGAATGCACTTACATAGTCTGTACTTCATCTAGCCTGTATATTCGTACTTGTGATTAACTGGGTTCATTGTGAGAAGGAAATCATGTGTCTTTACATGTATTTTATTTTTTCATTAATGTTCTATTATTTTTAATGAAAATTTTTTAAACGTGAAGTGCTGGAACCGAGAAAAGTGACCAGCGGAGTAGAAAGGGATTGCTGTACATTCAAAACATAAATGCTGGCGCATTTTCAGTTGCTGCGAGGTCGCAACTGTGGTTGCTAGCGAAAAGCCTGCCGCAATTGATGTTTGAATAAATAATTATTATTGCATGTTCAAAGAACTTTCTGAAAAGATAGACCATTACATTCTTTTATTCACACCCGTGTATGTACTTTGAGAATATTTAAAGCAGCTCACCCTAGCGTCAAGGTCAAGGCTAGTTATACCTTTGATATGAATGTGCCGATCCACCACTAAACATACAGAAAGGCAATGGTCATTTATAGCAATTCTAACGGCTGCTATGAAAATGGATGGAAAGCCTAACAGCTGTGATCATAAGATATGCTCGAGGCTTGATAAGCAAGCTGACAAGCATTTCCATGGTCTTACGCTATCTTTATTATAACAAAGATGTTCAAAACCATGGTTGGTGTTGGAAAAATATGACATTATATGGGATTCGAACCTGCAGCATTCAGCTTGATAGACTGACGCTATAATTATACCAACTGATCACCTTGAAAATGAACTTGCACAAAATTTCAGTAGATTTTATCGCAAAATATCGGTATTTTTTATCACTTGTGATTGTTTTTGATATTTGATGTGATCTGACTGCCACGATGTTTCATGATTAAAATTTATGAGAAAACTTAATCGACAAATTTTGCTATCGTTGTTAAAGTTGATATCAGCTATACATTCAAGTTGCATCGTTACAACCCACTATTCTGTCAGTCTCTTCAGAACTATAGATTTCATAATCACACTTGCCTTAAACCTGAGCATTTTAACCGTGATCAAGTTTGTCAATATTAAACTTGAAACGTTGTGGCAGTCAAATCACCTCAAACATAAAAAACAATCGCAAATGATAAATAATATCGATACTTTATGATAAAATCTACCAAAAATTTGTGCGAGCTCATCCCTAACATACAGTGGACGCTCCTACAACATAAATACCGGTAATCCGTTCCAAGAACGTTTACAACTTTACATTATAGGGAATATACGTTATACGAACAGTATGATAAATATCAATTGCTTAATCTGTAGCAAGATCTTTCCAAACTCACCCCTTCGGCCATACAAAAAGGAAAAACTGGACTTCACTTTTAATTTGTGAGCTATACCGTAACAGCAGTATTATTAGTTTGCATTGACAACTTTTCTCCTTTTTCTGATCAATTTCACTGGTTTTATAGACCCTGATTGTAGTAATTTCACAATAAGTTGATTGGGAGCACACATCTACGACGTTCATTTGTAGCGATTTGTTTTTTTCTAGACAGCAAAACCTATTCTGTAAAGGAAAACTAATATATATTTTATATGTCAACAATAAAGCAAAACAAAAATATATTCTAACTATAAAAAGAGCGCTGTCTACCTGTATTCAGAAGTCAAGGTTAGGATAAAAGATTTTTTACGACGATACTCAAACTCATGACATTCAGATCGGTAGAACGACGCTATAACACCTGCACCAAACGATCGCCTTTAAGTATTAATGAACAATTGCGAGGCCACCTATTCTAAGTAATGTCAACATATCTGACGATCTATCGCAACAAACTAGAATGTCATGGAAGTTGTATATTTAATATATAACGCTGTATGTACGACGTTTTTATCTCTCACAAGTGCGACGAGATAGGTTATCATTCAAATTGAATTTGAGAACTCGCCCCGACTTGTCACTTTACGTTATATGCAAGTTTTTACGTAGTACAAAGCAAAAACTTCACATTTTTTCCATGTTATCTGGAATTTTCGTCATAGAAGGTATACATTATAGGAGCATCTACTGTACTTCATAATAATTGTGCACATAGTTATTACACCTGATGATATCTCACGGCGCACCGGACTGTCAGGGTACTAGTGTACATTACACAAGGAGGAGACTGTTCAGTCTCCTCCTGACACAGTCTCCTCCTGACAGTGTCAGGAGGAGACAGGCGTCAGGAAGAGCCAGGTGTCAGGGGAGACAGGTGTCAGGGGGAGACAGGCGTCAGGAGGAGACAGGCGTCAGGGGGAGACAGGCGTCAGGAAGAGACAGGCGTCAGGAACAGACAGGCGTCAGGAAGATACAGGCGTCAAGAGGAGACAGGCGTCAAGAGGAGACAGGCGTCAGGAGACAGGCGTCAGGAGGAGACAGGCGTCAGGAGGAGACAGGTGTCAGGAGGAGACAGGTGTCAGGAGGAGACAGGTGTCCAAGCAAATTTCAAGATATGAAAGCATAGAGAAAGCGAATCTATAATGAGCACCATGGGTTTTCTCGGTCTCCTCCTTGACTGGAGGCTTCTTTGCCTCCTCATCCTCATCCTCCGAGTCTGACGGCCAATCACACTCCTCCTCGCTAGGCTCATACTTGCCAGTAATTATTTCACTTCTCTGCAACAGGATTACAGAAAAAGAGGTGAGCGGTGCAGGCTTATAAAAGTGCCCTATGCAAATATTACTCAATTGTAAAATAAACAACTGCACATAATGAAAAGCAGCAACTAGCAGGAGAAGGATTACGAATGCACCTTAAACCATCTGTTTGGTCAGTGCATTTGCTGGTACGTGTATTACACAGGCAGTGAGCACGCCCAGCGTTAACAATGTAATCGAATATACCGGGCTCACAATCTAGCTATACATAGCAGAGCAATCTGTGAGCAAATCTAATTGCAGGCTTCAAACCGACCTTCAATGACGTCCTTTCAGAAGTTTCGAGTCGGAGAGAGTTTAATAGTGAACTATACGAAACCTCTAAACAATAAAGAAATCTAAGACTATAGAGATTGCTTGGCTCCCTTGACGCTAAGCTGGAGCCAAAAACAAACACACGCTGACGAGGCAGCAGTCAACATGGGATATAGCGAACGACTTAAAAGAAAATCTATAACCGATTTCTCCCGTGCGACACTCCTGTGCAGGCAATAAACAAGACGGAAATTGTGATTTTATAAAAATCCAAAACAACTAGCTCAATCAAAAACCTTCCATGGCCTTGCGGATAAGAACAGATACCTTTTTGAATATCGGGCTGTATCTATCGGCGAATTTACACTCAAGCTTGTGGATTTCTTCATAAAACTCTGCTTCTATCTTGGTACACTCAAACTGTAGTTTCTTAAGAGCTTTCACTCTCCTCTGTACCGACTGAGGTAGACTGAAAATATACATGTCATACTGGCAATTTCCATAATAATTGGAATGAAAATAAAGCAAACTTGCCTAATACCCCTTTGCAACTTTCTCAACTTAGTGGTAAATGGAGCTACAGATGCTATAGTACTACAAGCGCCATTTTGTTCCAGAAAAAAGAAAAAAATAGACATTTCCAATTAACCTAATAACCAGAAAAGGTGGAGAAACATGACTACAAACCTCCACTACTGGTAAACATGTACCTATTCTGACTGATTGTAAGCATATTGTTGCATCAATACGTGACAACCTAGATTTCCAATAAAAATAATATTTTCCTGACGGAGAAATTACAACCTATAAAGAAACTGGCATAAGGTGATTAACATTATAGAACCCTTTCAAATAAACACATTATTTTTATCAATTAATAGTTTGTTAAGTATTTATATAATGAATTATGACAATCTGTGCTTCGATGGACCGCTAAGGATATTCTACACATACTAAATACCAACTGACAACTGCTTTATTAGCCTGTTTCTGTATAGCATAGCAGTATCTGCATTATACAACAAAATCCATAAAAACGAGATTTATATTCGTCAACAAACTTGGCCAAATTAAATATCATTTTTGAACATATGAACATGTAACTATACAAAAGTAAATTGGCAGCCTTGGGAACATTAGTAACGTTCTCTCATTTTATTGGCCAGCCATTACTGTCAATCACATAAGATAAAATGGGTCCCTAATAAATGGCTTATAGTGTACAAGTATTTCTTGTGAATACTTTTGGTTGCAGACGAAGTGTCTACAGACTTGCTTTTCAAGTATGTATAGCATGTACGGTCAAGATAATGAAGAAAGCAAGCTTATGTCACAAATGGCAAAGAACATGAAAATTACTAGGTGATTGCATAATAACAATAACCTCTATAATAGTTGCAGTGTGTGTCAGAGAAGGTACAACCTTTTAATATCCAAATTGGGATAAGATATGTTGAAAGATGCTTACATCTATCGACAGACAGAAACCCATCCTACACTTACATTGTAGGCTGTAAGTATGTATAGTCTACAAACATGTAAATAGCAGAAAGTTAATAATTTTTGACTTTTGTTCTGTATAATAATGACACAAAACTTTTCCATAGATTATGTCATCGCTCAAGATGCATATTTAATTAACATTAACAGATTGGTGAAAATATAGTAATGAACCGACACGGCGCCATTAAAAATCGACAGAAATTACACTGACACAACATAAAAGATTAATTGTGTCAAGAAAATATAGTTAATGGAAGAACATCAGTTCCAATATTTTGAATCGATTGTGCTAAAAGTAACAATAACGTAAAAAAGTAACAAATATGGCTGACGATTTGCGAACATATGCGAATCAATCATTTGTTGTTGCTACCAACATTGGCACATGATTTGCAAGACGCAACAGTTACGGCTTGACATTCATCATTGCACGGAATAAGAGATCATAGATCGGATGGGAAATGATTGAGCCAAGTGTCATGAATCAACTGACAAATATTTTAACTTTACGGTTTACCTAGAGTGATCTTGTCAATAATCGAGAAAAATGTGTTCAAGGACAGCGACTAAAAGATGGATTTCTCATACTCAGTAGCGAATCTTGGCTACATGTATTTTGTCAAATATTTAACAGTGAACATTTTCACTCGTCCAACAGACTGAAAATGATTGACTAAAAGTAGTGTTTGATATTCACTGTATTTATTTCAGCGTCTTAATTGCCTACAACAGTTTTAGAAGAAATGATTAAAAATGATTTTTGAATGATGCTAACAAGTTTTGCTTACAAAAAAAATTGTTTTGCTGCGCATAAATACTAAGCACTAATGTAACTTGGTCCGGTGCAAAATAGCCATATATTGTAGAGATGGTCAGGATAACAGCATGTTATCCTATGAACTAACAGAGTGTTTGTTAGTTAAAATGGTCAACTATTGTACAAGAGATGGCCACGATAATGTGCAGTTATTTTGAGCCATTTGAAAGGTAATGGGTGAATTATGGACAAAAAGGATGGCTACTGCAACATCCAACTCTGAGGTCGAACATTATTGGAGAAACTTGAAATAACTCGGACAATATAAGCATTTTTCAAGGAATTGGATTAACTCAAAGGCTAAAGTGGTCCCTTGGTAGCTTTGTCAGGCCATAACTATGCATTTAATTACAATAATTGGCATTTGGGGAGAGTACATAGCGTTAGACTCTGTTACAGAAACCTATTTCATCAGTAATGCCCCGCAGGCAGGAGAGTAACTTGTACTCAGGAGAATTCAATAGAACCACTAAGCATTGAAGTAAGAGTGGCCGCGATTCTTACCTTTTTATGTACCCAGAATCCCCTCCAACCATGCTTGCCAGTTTGTTTTGTATGGCGTCGAGCACCAGGGGATTGCCCATCAGTTGTCCAGCAATGCTTTTTGCCTTTGCTGTACAAAGAAGTATTGTGAAATCTGACAAACTTACAGAGTAAACAGTTAAGACATGGAAATAGGCTACATCGTGCCAAAAATTAGATATTTTTAAACTATGCTCCAATAATGCTTTCATGCCAAGTATTCCTTCCCACAATGCAATTGAAGAGTTCAAGACAAGAACCCATTTCGGCAACAGCCGTTTATACTTGTACCGAATTCGTGAAAATGCAATACAGTCAAATCTACTTACGATCACCATATCATGCAAATTTTTCAACATCGGATGTAAATTTTGTTAGTTTTAAAAAGTGCACCTGCTTTAATGCTAGGCATGGTTGCCTGCTGTATGTTCGATCAGAGGATATAAGTTTTTGGACTGTTTGAAACTAATTAACTTAACTTTGTGAAGAGCTCTCATAGTGAGCCACGGCAGCATGCTACTGTCCTTTGTGAAAGAAGGTAGTTTTGAAAAGGATTAATAATAAGAAAACTTGTTAACAAAAGAACGACTACCGTACTTTTTGGACTATTAGCTGCTACTTTTTTCTGACGATTTGAGTCATGCGGCTTATATAAGGGTGCGGCTATTCTGTGGCTTTTTCTTTCATCGCTAGGGCGTGTTAACCAGAATTTCTAGTTAGTGTGCCTCTAGTGGTGAAAGAAAATACGAAACAATGCCTAACGGTACTGTTCCGTTAGGCACTAGGTTAAAAGGTGTCGATTAATACGAAACTGCCGTTAGGCACTGTTCCGTTTTAAACTGGAAAGTTGCTGCCGTGTTAAAAAGCACCGTCCGAAGTTCTGCAGCCTATACAAAGGTGCGGCCTATGTATTGTTTTATTATGGTTTTTTGGAAAATGAAGCAGATGTGGCTTATATAAGGGTGCGGTTTATAGTCCGAAAGGAACGGTATTAAACCACCCATCACACATAATAGACAAATTAGGAAAGTATCAAACAACACTACCCTTTTACTATCCAACTTTGAGAAATTGAGGTCTTGATAACAAAGTCGGAACAGACTAAGATGTTTAACAAACATGGGCTTAATATGATAATATCCAGCACCCAAACGACTAGCGACAATATGTTAAAGCAGTCTTCATGGAAGTAAGGCTATGCGGTAGAAAGAGGACAGGCTCTAAACCTTAGTTGGATAGCCTAAATGCATGCTAACAGAAAAATGACAAAGCGAAAGAGGCCATGGCTACCGTAACAGAGGTATTTACTAGAAACCTAGTCAGAACATCCCTAGATGAAAAGTATTTTGGCGCAGAGTCGAATAGAAGATGGTGTCTAGATATTTTAGGAAGACTCCAGTTAAGAAAACCAGTTAAGTTTGGGTTAATCAATGCTAGTCAAATTAGCAGTGGAAAATAAGGGCCGACAACACATTTAGTATACAACAGTACATCAATGGACAGGCAGAGCGGCTTGGGTCACACAGAGGGCATACAATGCAAAGGAACTCTACGGAGGAGCTCTACACTTCTGCCAGCGCTCCGCAACTGCCACTACAGTTTCACATAGGATGAATCACCCTAATTGCGTGCAACCCAAGAATAGACATGATGACGAAGAAGGCTGCCGTCCAAAGGACGATGGCGTGAATCAAGCCGTAATGAATCATAATCAAGAAAAAGGTAGACTCGTTTAACTGGCGTGTCTAAATCAATACGACTCTCTTCATCAATATGGAATCCTAATACGATCTAGCAAACAAATTACCATGCAGATATGTTGACATTTGGAACAACGGAGAGAAAAACAAATAAATGTTTTTAGTTCCAATGAAGCAACCCAATTCACAAAAAGAGCGCAAACATTTGAGACCAATCATCTGCAGTTCAAACCATATCTACCATTTTCATCTTCTGTCTGTGCATCATCCAAGCTAGTCTCACTGCAGCCATTGATTACCGGGGCGCTACAGAATATACAATGTAAGCAGATACTGACCACTGATTGTGTGAATGGATGTTAGAAAGTCTTACCTCTGCCATGGATCTGTTTTAGCGTGTGAAACAATTTTCTCCACCATTGTTTAGGATCACTTTCGCTAAATTGATCCAAATGTGCTGTTTTTATAGCATCTAGTATGAGTGCCCATATCAGGTTAATGTGCGCGTGCTTTACCATTTCACTGCCCCCGGTCACACTATCATTGGAAAGCCCGTTGAAAACTGGAGACCGTGTTGGACTATTTGTCAGTGACCCGGAGAAGTTCTGTCGCTGGCCTAACTGTGTTGGTGAGTGGGTGCGTGATGGTGTGGCCGACTTAGATCGACCGACAGTTAGATGTGATGGTGTCGACCTATTGCTGCCATAACTTTTCTCCGATCCGGTGGAGCAGGCATCACATCCTCTAGAAGTGCACTTCCTCGAGACCACTGGACTTTGATGTTGGGATTTGGTGCCTCTGCTAGGACTCGTGTGACGAGAGTTGCTGGGAGTAAGCTCCAGTCGTGGCTGAGAATTTCGGAGGTGCTCAAGGGCGGCGTACGACTGAGCTGATCGTACATTGTTGGCATGGTCGCTATAGGCAAGCTGCAACTGATCCTTGAGGAGACAGTTGAGCATCTGCTCTGATTTGCTGATTCTTGTCCCAGACGACGAATGTTTGGGCGAGAGATACGCGTGATCTCTGTGCTCCTGGTGGTGTTGTCGAACGCTTTCGGAAAAATGCATTCCTGACATTTCGTTGCTGTCCGTGGCATCCGCGATGTAAATCAATGGTGTAGCAGCAGGCGTTCGTTGAGACGAATGATTGCTATTCTCCGACTTAGTAGCAAACTGATTTTTTATCCGCTTGGCTGGAGAGGTCTCTTGAGATCTCGAAGATTGCTCATTAACGAAGTTTTCAATTGGTTGGCTTCGCACATTTCCTTTTTGCAACTCCATGGTTAATTACAGTGTCACAATGTAAGAAAACTCCCGCAATTTATAGCAAACTTGGCCTAAAAGTATTGTCCCTCACTATAATCCCTGGATTAGTCCGTAGTAGCTGATGGCAGCTGTCGCAGTGCCGGTCAAAGCAATGCTCACAGTGTGACAATGGGCGAATGAAAGCCTGCGCACAAAGCTGACTCGCGTTTATAGCAAACTCGGCATATGCAACACGGTTAATTGAAAAGAATTATTAGCCATAATAAACGATGAGTGTCTTAATGATCAGACCAATAAGAGGGCTCGGAAGGCGGCAGTGTTTTAGTACCAGCGTTATTTACCTAAGCATAATCAAATATACTGTAAAAACATAAATTTTATCAAAAGGTGTATACGAGAAGTGAGGAAACACTAAAGCTATCATCTAACAATGCCACAAGGTGTCACTACTAAAATGTACCAGTCGACCACAATCAACTCTACAGCAAATACCTGCCTGCACATATCAAACAAAGCTAGTTTTCACAAGGATGAGCCAAGCTTTGAAGTTATACAGTACTTAACAGTGCTTACATTAGCTGAACTGAACAAAAACATATTTTAACTGAATGATCTGCTGGCTAATAAGTACATTACAAGCACTTACCTATCATCAGCCATTGTCCAGATATACCGCTGCCTACAAGGAGCAAGCTTCATATTAGCAATGAATAGCAAGCAGCAAATGCAAGTAGGATCTAGTAATATCCACTATAATTACTGCACTATTGCAAATCTAGTAGCATTATATCACAGGGATAAAGCACACGCTAGCAAATTAATACCTACATTCATGAGTGCAAAGGAACTACTGCAGCTATAAAAATAGCAGAGGTTAAAATTAGAGCCAAAGGCTATAGTAGGGAGAAAATATGCCGTAATGACACTTGATTTAGCATTGTAGAAAAGGTAATCAGTCATTTCCTAGCTATAGCATACTTATGCATTGTTAGTGGCACCAGACTGTCTGCGCTAATGCAATTATACCCAACCAAATGTGCAGAATGCCTGGCAGCATCCCCCATTTAACAATTTATTTATTATAATATATCAGCGGAATAAAAAATAAATGTGATTCATCTTCACCGCTACTAAACAACTCCACTGAAAAGAATGTCATTTCATCATATTAAAGCAAAAATATATTTGAGTGAAATTATTAAAATTCCATGAACAGTCATAAGGTTATTGCTGCCATGAATACAGATTATTTCATACATGCCATAGAATGACCTATACACTAATAGTTTGAAATACAAATGTTCATCACCAAGTTTTGTTTCAGGCTGGAAATATCAATGATGGGTAACAGAATGCATCATTTAAATGAACTTATATGAATTTTAGATTTTACAGAATATATCAGTATTTTTAATCATTTGCGACTGTTTTTTTATGTTTGAGGTGATCTGACTGCCAGGATGCTCAAGATTAAAATTCGAAAAAACTTGATTGCTGTTAAAACAGTCTGAAGAAAAATATGCGCCGAATGTCACTAGTTGGCAGACTAACTGAATAGTATACGATTCTAAAAACATTGAAACTATAAATGCCAATGAGGTACTTCAGTTGAGGAATGATTTAGAAAAAAAACAAAACACTATCATATAATTTATTGACTAAACTGTATTGCTGCCTAAACAAAATTTCTATTACACCAATATTTTATGGAATCATGGTTCATTTTGAACTATTCATGAATTTAGGGAGAGTATGATTTACTATCTAGTAATACAAACTGGAATACAACACATGAACATTCTTCTAACAATTATAAATGTTCCTCTTTTCAAACTGACAGATCCATTCTACCATTTTACATTGTACAAACATTAGAAAGCTATTCAGACATAAGAACCAATTATCGACTTTTACCCGATTACTTGAAATGAAATTCCAAACTTTAGTACATTAGTCTCAGATTGTGTACGCAAGTATTATAAGGACACATAATCAAAAGCCTTCCAAGGATTTCATGAGCATACAAGCTGCATAACTTGAGTACAATATTACTTCCAAATATCAGTCGCCTGTCAGTTTGGGCTCATGATGCTGGATTAAGCTGAGCAGCTTATATTTGCGCTCGGTTCATTTAAAAATGCAACTTCAACTCCAGTGAATTTTATAAAGCAAGTATAGCTAGTAACATTGGCTAGCGCTTGCATCGTAATTGCTATTGATGGCTATAAGCGCAATAACTATTTCCTGTTGCATAATGACTGTACACAAATTTACATTTTTATGCTACTCATATCGAATTAAAAACCATGGACCGTTGATAACAATTGATAGTGCCATAAATTCCAGGGTATAAGACGAAAAATTGAGACCAAATATCAAGCTTAAAATTCCATCTTCAACTTATACAGCGGTCATGTTTTTCATGACACAAGTAAAATTGAAATTCAAAAACCCATCACAAATCAAAATGACATGATATGAACGTATTTCTAAAATAGCAAAATACTAGTAATCCTACTCAACATAGATTAAACACAAAGTTCCATTCACCATTCAAATTTTCATCGCTAGGATTCTCTTTTGGAATAAGGTGTTTTTTCAAATTTAATACTTTTTCACTGTATCTGACTACAAGCCCACACTTCAGTAATCAATATGATGCATATACTGTCATCCAGCCATCCTTTTTCTTGTACATGAATTACGATTCCTGACAGAAATATCTTGAAGCATTGCTTTTTTCAAAAATTTACGTCTTATGAAAAGTGGCAGTTTTGTTCTATTGGCAAAGTGGGCCAATACGATGGTAAAGCATTGCCTTTTCATATTGTCATCTTCACTAAAACTGTCTTCTTTCGCTCTTTCAATAATTGTTGTATATATTGTCTTATGTTAATTGTTCTATGCATTGTCGACACAGAGAAAAAGGGATTTTGCTGATGGCGTTTCTAAATGCCATTTCCTCAGCTACGCATCATCCGCCTCTGATGCTGACTGTACTATTAGCGATAAAACGATTTGAGCCAGAGAAGGGGTCGACTTATACAGCAGTTACAGGTCAAAACCGGTATGTTTAAACCAAACTTTAGACACCGACTTAAACGCCGGGCGACTTGTATGCCAGAATTTAGAGTATATGTTGTTACTAGATTGTTGAAAGCCGTGGAATAGGTCAATAAGTAATAAGCTAGCATTAGATTCAACAAAATATGAGGAAAATTAAACTGGTAAAAAACAATCCATGCATTTTTCTGATGACAAGAATAACAAAGTACAACTGATAAACACCAAACACTTATTATGACAATATGGCAACCAAATATGTACCACACCAAGGGAAACAAGACATGGTTTCTAGTAAAAGTACCGTATATACTCAATTATAGGACGCACCCTAGTATAAGACGCAGCATAGATTTCAGCCAATTATTGAGAATAAAGGGTAATCCAAGTATAGGACGCACTTCAATTGATTTCTTCACAAGTGAAATTTTCGCACGATCAATCGATTGTTTTCCCACTTTTAGGGCTCAGTTGACTGACTGACAGGTAAGTTTTAACGCTGGAGTGAATTCAACTGAAGTCTGCCGGCAATCAATTTTGTAATTGGAATCAATAAATCTTTTCACATGCACTGTTTTTTTGTGTTGTTTTTGTTTGTCATGAATAAATCTTTTGAAAACGAAGTTCGGAGACCCCTACGGGCTTTTTTGTGACGTGGCATTTCAAGTAATTCAAGTTTGATTTTTCGCCAGTCTCTGACTTGTTTTTCAGAAATTCTAAACTCAGCAGCAGTCTTACGATTGTTGTTACAAGTTTCAGCGTATTGAACAACTTTCAGTTTGAAAGATGCGTCGTATCCAGATCGCTTACATTTGTTGACCGAAGACATTTTTGATGGGTACTCTGGTCACAATTTATCAACAGATCGACGAACAACTCCGTAAGATGCAAAATGTACTCGCTCAACAGATCTTTGATGGATGTAGAGATAAAAGATTTCTGATGCTCCAAAACAATTAGCAGCTCTTGAAATCAAGATTAGCAACTCACACAACTAGTCTTTGATAAAAAAAATAACTCAAAACAATTGTTGTCAAAATCGTTTATTGATCATCAATTTCAAAGAAATTTAATTGCACTTCCGCCCTCTCACAAGTATCGAATGACGCGCCCCCGGTATGGTATAGCAGTGGCCTGATAATCGGTGCTGCTTCATAGAAACACATGGCCCCTCGTTGTATGTTGCGATTATAAGACGCAGGTGAAATGAAGGCTGATTTTCAGGTCAAAAAAGTGCGTCCTATAATTGAGTATATACGGTAGCAACAGTTGGTCATCCGGTAGGAACTAGTAAACAATTAGTAAAAAAAATAAACAGATGTGAGCTATGCACTGGGTGAACAGGAACGCGTGGAATACATAAATACATCGCAACAGTTATACTGAACCCCGAAAATGTCAGTTTCAACTATATAGAAAAGTAAAAAATATACACTTTTCATCTGACCCAATCTCTGCCCTAAAGGCAAGCAAGAACTGCACAAAATTGCTTGAAATAAAAAGTATTTAGTTTACGAACTGATTCAATATGCTTCTGGATATGATAAATACTGATTTAATTATCTGCTTACTTGGAATAATCGTCGCAATTAGAATTACTGGCAATCAAGAAAATTAGATTATCTATTGGTAAAGAAAGAGTGGTTTGTTTAGAAAATATGGAGTAGTCAGAGAAGACAACTACCAATTCACATGAACTGTTTTATGTAAATGTAAGTAATAATATGTGGAGCGTATTTATTGCTTACCTATGTGCTCTAGAATAAAACAAGAGCAAAAATATTTACAAATCATATATACCGGTAATTAGAATTATAGGTTACGAGGAAATTTGATAACATCCTGTATACCGAATATTTTACCACACGTTTCTAGTTGACAGCTTAATAAACCAATTAATAAAGAACATACTCGAACTGTTAGTAATAAAATCTCTGCTGTGTAGGAATTTTTATGAGACTAGTTTACCATCTTGAATACCTACCAGTTTCAAAGTGACACAACCCTTCCACTGCCCTACGGGAGTTTATGCGAACTCTCTGATGAACTGATGTGGACGCATTTTTGAAAAATTTAACGGTTGCGTAGTAACTGAATATTAATGATTCATGACAACACAACCTATGATCATTAGTATTTCTAAGGCAGTGAGAGTGATGTCCGAATATTTCTCCAAAAGCATTAGTCTATATTCGCGAAGCAAATTACAATTTGTGAATAAGAAACTCCAAGTCAAAAATGAAATGTGAACATTTTTTTCTGCGATCGCACTTTTTAGTTGTAATATGGCTTCACAAGCACCTTCCGTGTAAGAAGAATAGCTTTTGTTGATGACATCAAACCATAACTGTCATGTACAACTTTTATTGTATTTACTAGGTAAATCAGACACGCTGATTCCGATTTTGTAATCAAAATAAAGATTAGTCCACTAACCTTCAAAGTCATTTAGGCTTTTTTAACCATTTCAGTCCCCAAGCCATTAAGCAATTATCTAATTATTCTCCATTCTCATTGTTAGAGTGAAGGTTTATGTCTCATTTTACAATATTGTCATTTAGACCATCTGGGAGTAACTTTTCTTATAAGAACACCTATATTCATTCAAATCAGAAATCTTTGGGCTTTCTAATGGTATAAGTAGCAAAATTGTAGCTCAATTACTGAAGAATGTATAGAATGTCAAACTTGGTGAATATAAAAATTTGACAAAAACACAATGGTACATGATTTCAAAGACATTATTTTTATTATTATGACATGACTGAAAACATAACAGAGGATTGACGAAGTTGCAAAAAAAGAGGAAATGTTCGAGATTTTCACTTCCAATACTGAACTCTGGTATGGTACGCTTTCCAGCAGTCTGAACCGCGTTTGATGCACAAGTACACGTTGCAGGTTTCACACCGAATTGAACTCTTGACTGATTTGTGTTGTAAGTCTTTGTAAGCCTTCTCTGGATTTTGCTGCGATTCTATCAGGTACTTTTTCTGGCAGACTGCACAGCGGTGATCTTTTGACCCATCAGTAGGCCACTCGGGACAGTGTAGTTTGCTCATGTCTAGACTTATCTCCGGATTGTTGGGAGTGGCAGCTGGTGTGTTTGTCCTAGTTGACTGTCGAGAGAATGACTTTTCACCTATCCATGTCGTCAGTATCTGCAGGACAAAGTCTCTGAATTCCATCGGCTTTTCCTGGCCATGCTTATAGAGCACATAAGCGTTGTACAGGGACCATTGAAAGCATTTGCGGTCGATTCGCGTGTACCACTTATATGACTTTCGAGAGCGACCGAGTCTTGCCATTTTATCATTGAGGTCCACACCACCCATCATCTGATTGTATACGATGACGGATGGTGTGGCCTTCACTGTCAGCTTCTCACCTTTCTTATTTCTACGTATTACAGTTGGTGGCTCAGACAGCTCAGCTCTGACATAGTTTGACAGGAAGTAGATCGGTTTCTTGTCATTCCAGCGGGTTGCTACAATTCCTGTTTTCGCACACTGAAGCCACTTAGAATCCCCTTGCTCCAACCTCCGAGCTTCCGCTTTGGTGGCTATTAGCTGTTTCGGGTACTCCTTTCGGTTGGTCATACATGTACCAGTACCAGACATCTGAAGCTCACGTAGCCAGTGGAGAAGATAAGGTGACGTGTAGTAGCGATCAGTAACTACATGGTAGCCTCGACCCCAGTAACTTTGAACTAGTTTCAGTACTACTGCGGCAGAGTTTTTCACTGTGGTCAAGTCATCAAAGTCTCTGTCCTTCCCAGAATAGACATCTAGGTTTAGCGCATATCCACTGGAAGCACAACACGCCATCCAGACTTTCACTCCCCATTTGATTGGCTTTGAGGAGTCGTAACATTTCCCACTCCAGCGACCCCGAAAAGGAATCATGCACTCGTCTACTGACAGATCCTGGGAGGGAGAGTACTCTGCTGTGAATCGCTCATTCATGTGGTTGATGAGGAACCTGATTTTGTAAAGTCTGTCGTATTCAGGATGGCTACGATCCTGAATTGACGTCTCTTCATTACAGTAATGCAGGTAACGTTTTATCTGGTCATACCGTCGTAATGACATGACAGTTGAAGCTTTAGGCATCTGGAGAAACTCGCACTGCGGTCTCCAGATACTTCGCTGCCTATCCTTGCAGAACATTTCTATGAATGCTCGAAGCGCGTAGAACGCTCGGAGTTCGTCTGTCTCAAGTTTAGTCCACTTTCCATAACCGCTGTGGATGGTACTCTCGCTTATCTTTCGTCTGGCCGCATTCTAGTTCGTGAAATCACATACTGATTGTAAAAGTTTCTCATCGTAGAACAGCATGAAGAAGTCAGCTGGCTTTGAATCAGCAGGCATTACTCTTGTTGGTCCATGTGGTGCAGCTGGGTCAAAGTTAGGGCTGCACATTACTTTCTCAGTAGGCTGCCAGTCGAACGTGGGTGTTGGGGTATTATCCAAGTCAGACAGGATGAATCCCAGATAACCTGGTGCTGCCAGATTTCCTGAACTACCGTCATCACCAGAGGCTCCAGTAGAAATGTTGGTAGCAGTACTAGTACTAGCAGCTCCAGTATCAGTTGTACTAGTAGGTCTACTAGTAGTAGCAGTACTAGTAGAATTTGAGTCCAGCTGATCAAAATCTGAATACGAGTCAAAATCAGCACCTAATTGTGAGTCATCATCACCAGTATCAGCATCAAAAACAATGTCCCTTGTTCTAGGATGAGCTCCAGTAGCATTGTCCACAAAATCATCTGAATCATACTCAAAATCACTAGAAAAATCCATAAATAAGCCAGCACTTCAAAATGTTACAACTTTCAACAATCAAAAATGGCTGCGTAGTTGTGAGTTTCCTTCCGTATATTTTCATTGGCCTTTACTCAAAAAACTTTCGTTGTAACATGGTTCAATATTAGCCAATAAGGGAAGCTTAGCATCTCTTCTTATTGGTTGGCTACTCTAAGACTTCATTTGGATTGGACAAAGGCTGAAATTAGTCTATGCCAAATAGAGTTACACTAAAGCCTCTACAGAGGCTAGGAGGACTGTGTGCAGACAACTCCAAGCCTCCACAGAGGCTTGTATGACTGAAATGGTTAAAGCGTTTCAATGTCCGTTTCGAAAACAACACAATCGGCATTACAAGCTCCGCGAATAAATATGTGACGAAACCTAGCTTTTTCAGAAACGAAGTTCAGAATGTTTAGTCCGATTTAGAATAATAGAGATGGGTGTCTTAAAACCCATTATTATCTAAATCCAGCCTGTAAAATAATTTCAGTTTTTTATGAAAGGGATATAATACTTTCCTAAAAAGCTAGGTTACGTCACGTATTTATGGGCGGAGCTTGTTATGCCGATCGTGTTGTTTTCGAGACCGATATTAAAACGCTATAAAAAATCCTTGACTACTCTGAAAGTTAGTGGCCTAATCTTTATTTTGCTTACAAAATCGGAATCAGCGTGTCTGATTTACCTAGTAAATACGATAAAAGTTGTTCGTAGCAGTTATGGTTTAATACTCATATAATGAAAGTGACAGGAATGATTCTGATGGTGGTGAAAGTAAGTTTTGTAAGAGTGATGAACATTATAGAGGATTGTTATAGCTTCGTAGCGATCATAGCTTTAGCAATGCACATAATATAGATGCATTGAATTTTTGCATATCTGTTTGTTAACATGTTGGCAACACAAGATATGTTACAAAATGTTCTAGACAGGGTTTGAAATTGAAAAATGATGTATGAACAGTATACATATTATGCAGCAAAATCGATAATTATCAATAAAATGGCTAGCAGTAGGCCAAAAGCTAAATTTGTACATGGATGGCAGTGAAAGGGTAAAGAATAAGTTTATATGTTTTGACTTTGCGCAAATATTTTTGTAATAATACATGGTTACTTGATAAATTAGTTCTTGAGTCCAAAGAAATTATATATAACATTAAAACGAATACATTATATAAAAATATGTGAAAAGCTTAATGCAGAGCCTAAATTAGGTGAAAACTAAATTAATTATCAGAAAAATATTTCTATTGCTGCCTTTGCCTTAGAAACATCAGAACAAAAAAGCATGCTCAGCATTGCTTTATTTCAGTTGTCAAGTGAGAAAAATATACCATGCAATTTACTTCAACTTACACTAGATAGAGTTCAACTGAAATTATACTTTTTTGTTATTTTAGGCTTGTTTTAATTTTACTGGCAGTTACAAAATAGCAATGTTTTTGATTGTTTTTAAGATTGTTTGGTTGAAACTACATTGTTTCAAAATAAATATTTTTCAACAATGACACCAGAACCGAGACATTTTTATTTAGCGCAATCACATAGATTAAAGATACGGCCACACGTGCGGATTTTTTCGTTGATTCTGACCGAAATCACGAAATTAACGAAAAACACAGAACTATTCGGCTGAAGTTCACAGAATTGTCAAAGCTGTGCTTGCACACCTAAATCGTCGACGAAACGCTTTTAATTGGCTATTGAAATTATTAGTGAGCATGATTCTAGCAGCTTTTGTAATTTATATAGTCCAAGACACGTATTACGGCACACAATAAAAGTACCAGCGCAATTCGACATAGTACATATGATGCAACTGTCTAGATTGCGCTATTGTTGATTCTTTATCGTTTGGATATTATGGATACAAATCGGTTTTTTTAATAATAACAATTTTTTTTTTAGCAGCAAAGGTTCCGTTGTAGAGATAGTTGCTATCTTTAGCGCAATCAAGCCAGTTGCATCATTTTTGCTATGGCAAATTGCGTTAGCATCTTTCTTGCGTGTCGTGTTATGTGCCTCGGACTATATAAATTGCAAAAGCTGTTAAAATCGTGCTCGCTACGGATTTGTTTAGCCAATTAAAAGCGTTTCGTTAACGATTTCGGTGCGCATGCACAGCTCTGACAATTTTGTATATTTCGACAAAATAATTCTGTTTTTCGTTCATTCCGTGATTTTGGTCAAAATCAACAAAAAAGTCGTTACGTGTGGTCGTACATTCATACTTGAAAGGACTAGTTATTAATAACAGACTTACAGTCTGTTGCTGATATTAGACAGGAGTGCAGTTGACTCATAGAATTTTTACATGGCTTGCTTGTGGATGATTATCATCCATATTTATTGACAGTGTAGCCACTGCAACTTATAACTGTCTGCACTTCAGAATTTTAAGGCATGGCACTCCAATAATGCCCTTCTATTTTGGCAACATTGATTCGAGTATTGATAGAGTAGCTTGGAAAGTAGATAACTCAGCAAAGCACTCTACCAGTCGTGATATCAATGCTAAGCATCCAAAGAGCAATTTTAACATGTAGATCAGCTTAGCCGACACTTTTGGTATTTGCTCATGTCCCCCACGGCTTCTCATTTGTTTTTAAAGGTTGACTTGCAACAAAATTCACATTACAGTTATTTGGTATCTATTTGGTATCAAAAGATTCACCATGTCTTACTCTGTTGTGTTGTAAGTGCCAAATATGTGGAAATGTGATTAAAAGCTCTTGAAAGCTCAAAAACGAAAAGCCGCCGTAGATTGGAATCTATTTATCTGACGTAGTCATTACAGTTTGGTTATCGTCTTGTCACGTATGTTCTCACCTGAATTGAGAGGCCAATAAAAAGCTCAATATAAAACTTATCGTAGCACTAGTTTATGACAAACACTTTGGGTTTTACGGAAGACCCCGTATCAAATATAGATGCTCGCTACTTTACAGTTTTGTTTTGGCCTGGTCTAATTGGCAAGTCGTAATCTGATCACGTGACCCAATACTTCGCAAATAATTTTTGCAGCATTTTTCGATTATCACAGGTGACCAACAGGCTCGTCATGATTATCAGACAATGATATGTACTCCTTTGAGATAAAGTTAAAATTTTCAATGAATTTTCACGGTAAGTTATAAGATATCACTGTTAAAAATGGCAGCATTACGATGATGATAAAACTGACGCGTAAGAACCATAGACATAGTTTTATTGAATGCGTGAAGTATATTTGTGAAAATATTTCGACGAATAAGATTGCGTGAAAGTGTAAACAGAAACCATCTCTTACAACTACATCACATTTGAGCCGCTTTGGAAAGGGAATCCAAACTACGGCGGTCTCTGGGGCTGCGATTTTCTGTTAGTTTTTTCGCTTTTAAGAGCTTGTAATCACCTTTCCACATATTTTGCACCTACAATACAACAGAGTAAGACATGGTGAATCTTTTCATATCAAATAACTGTAATGTGAAATTTGTTGCAAGTCAACCTTTAACATTAGCAAAATGTGACTGAAAATGGGAAGATATTAGCCAGCAAAAAGTGGAAAGTCTGACAGCAATTTAATTAAGTCGCTTATGTCTGCAGGTAATAAAAGAATGCAAAAGGATAACCTCGATCAAAGAAACGAACTACAAAACAGAATACCAACTCAACATCAGAGTATCCTGTAGTGGCCTAGCCACTCAAGATTTTGAAGTATTAGGAGTGCCGTTTGACAAGGGTAAAACCATTTTTGGCCTGATTGTGACGTGCGGGACATTTGAATGCTTTCTCGCATACTTTACAGCCCAGATGTGAACTTTTGCTGTCATTTTTTGCTGTTTCAGGCAGCACTTTACACCAACTATTACTGAATGAGATTTCATCCTTGTCATGCAATGGATTGAAGAGTTATTAAATATTAAAGCTGGTGTGACGCGCTAGACCATAATTTGACATAAAAAACAAATTTGCAATCAATTGCAAAAATCTTCTGAAATTTTTGACTCATTGATATTATTGTTTGACATGCTCATATCCCTACTACCGTTCTACAAGAAATATGTACTGCTTTGTTGTCAGGCGTAAGTTTAATGATTCTGTGAGGTTTGAAAAAAGGCAACCAACTGTGATGCACGGGACTGTGACGCGCGGGACAAAAATAACATTATTGAAAATCCTGAATCTTGCTATATTTTGCAGTTGACAACAAATTGTCACGATTTGGAGTTACAACATCGATATACATGTGGTAAACCGACTAACAATTTAAATTTAGTATAGATAATACTTATTTTATTTACACATGAAACATAAAACACATACGACTCAAAGATGGTCAGATTTATGCAGTAAACTATTTTTTCTTAAAATCATCCTATTCTGCCATTATTATTTCTTCATTTTTTAGTAATAAGTACCTCAGTGACCTGATAGTTTCCGCTGGTGCATTAACTGGAGATGCTTTAAGAGGAAAGTTCCTCTGAGTGGGTCTTTTATTGTCGGGGTTTGGACATATGAACTTCTTGCATGCATGGTGCATGTACTTTATAGTGTAACTACTTTCATTGGCATTTGCTGTGAGAATTTCTCCAATTTTGACTTCAGAATCATAGGCCAATGCGACCAGTATTTGTGGTGAAAACTGTGTTGGTGAAATATCTCTTGTGGTTACCTCTTGATTAGGTTCGCTGCTCTGTGTGTGTGTGGAATTGGGTGCCAGGGAGAAGGACACCATTCCATCAAAACAACAACACCATCTTTTTTATGTGCTATGTGATGGCACAATTGAATGTCAAGAATTAGAGGCACCATGGACCAGGGTTCTTTGCAGATCTGCGCTGTTTCAGTAATCTTATCTTTTGAGATTCAGAATATCTTCAATGGTTTCACTGATTTGGAAGTTATTGTTGTTGCAGCTTCCGCAAATGACTGCCGAGTTTATGACATACCTTTTTCGGTATACTACCATTAGAATGTGTTGTTTGATGCTTTCCCTCAATACCATTGTTACAAAACATGACAACTTAATTCAAATTTTTCATTTCTCTCAAAGAAACTGGCATTTTTGACTTGGGAATATCAAGCGTTACTTTCACATGCAAGGTAGCAAAATGAAATTTTAAACAAAGGCAAACATCGTCATATTATTAAAAATGTCCCGCGCGTCACAAATACTTCCATGTGCCTATAAAACAGAAACTTGTCATATTTTCAGCGGATTGGCAAGTTTGGCTGAGACACAGCAGCCCAAAATCGAATAATGAATAATTTTTTTTTACTTCAGATAGCTTAGGAAGACCAGGCTGCAACTAAATGCACTAAAAATGTGACGCTCGGGACAAACTATTCTTGGCTCGCCTGAATGGTAAGGAAAAATTGCATTTGTTAGAAAAAAACAACTGGGCTAAAAAATCCACCCTTGTATTGATTATAAAAGAAAAGCAAAATTTGTTTCAGAATGAATGGTAAAGTTTGAGAGAAGATGACCTATTGTCCCGCGCGTCACACACAAAACCAGAAAAATCTACTTGCATGCTCCATATCATCATGAGAGAATATTTCATAAAAATTTTCATGTTTCTGTACGTCTGAACATGTTCACTCACCAATTGACAAAAATTATCACAAAAAGTAGAAAAAAAATTGCCAATGTGTGTGACACTATGCCTGGCCTTGCCCACAACTATATGACAGTACAAAAACCAAACCCAAAGACGCGGTTGTTATCAAAAGGTGGAAAAATGGTAAATTTCATAGTATACTCAAAGGTTGACTTGCAATAAAATTCACATTACAGTTATTTTGTATCAAGACTCACCATGTCTTACTCTGTTGTGTTGTAGGTGCCAAATGTCAAAAATGTGATTACAAGCTCTTAGAAGCTCAAAAACAAAGAGCTAATCGCAGCCACACTAAACTGCCGTGGTGATGTACTACGTAACCAAATGTGATGTAGTTGTGAGAGAAGGTTTCTGTTTACACTTTCATGCAACCTCATTCATCGAAATATTTTCACAAATATACTTCATGCATTCAATAAAGCCATGTCTATTGTTCTTACGCCTCTGTTTTATCGTCATTGTAATGCTGTCACTTTTAGCACTGATATCTTATAACTTACCATAAAAATTCGTTTAATTTATAACCTTAGCTCGAAGGAGTACATATCATTGTCTGATAATCATGACGAACCTGTTGGGTCACCTGTGATAAACGAAAAGTGCTGCAGAAATTATTTGCGAAGTATTGGGTCACATGATCAAATTACGACTTGATGATTAGATCAAGCCGAAACAAAACTGTAAAGTAGCGAGCATCTATATTTGATACGGGGTCTTCCGTAAAACCCAAAGTGTTTGTCATAAACTAGTGCTACGATAAGTTTTATATTGAGCTTTTTATTGGCCTTTCAATTCACGTGAGAACATCACGTGACAAGACGATAACCAAATGTAATGACTACGTCAGAAAAATAAACAGATTCCAATCTACGGCGGGTTTTCGTTTTTGAGCTTTCAAGAGCTTGCAATCACATTTCCATATATTTGGCACCTACAACACAACAGAGTAAGACATGGTGAATCTTTTGATACCAAATAACTGTAATGTGAACTTTGTTGCAAGTCAACCTTCAAGCTTCATCTAATCACTCCTACACCATTCTGAACGAAAAGTGTGTAGTAACATAATTCAAAGGAATCGACTAGATTAAGGAAAACTGTTGTCAGAACCAAATATACCAGCAGTAACACAGATACGAGATGAAATGGCAAATAATCCCACAACTGATCAAACTAAACCAGTTGTGCAGTTCTACGGACAATAACAATGGATACTACTGCATATGATGATAACCATATTCGTGCCGGTCCTGACAACTAGATGAATACAAATGAAGATACATATTCTATCTGGTCGCAGATTTAGGAAGATGTAGGGCCTAGCCTTTTTCTTAACCAGTACATACCACCATGCACTACCGGACATTCATGTGTTTCACTGTGTATCAGTATCAACAACAGGACAAACCAGCGTAAGCCATCTTCCTAAACCGACAACGCATCCTAATAGTGAATATGCACTTGGAAAATGTTTTGGCATAATTTTAATACGTTTTAAAAAATACATCAATATTATACACAGCCTAGGCAGAGAATACATACTTGTATATTTAAAACAACGGACTATTCATAATAAATGACTTATGATCAGCAAGCAAATAATCACACTATAAAAAATGAATATTTTTAGTTATAATAAAGCCAATTTACTGGCTAAAAATGTTTTTGATTCCTTGGCACATGTTCAAGTAATAGCAAGATTTGCAATACCCCACATTTTCATACAAGCTACTAAATACCGATAACTAGTATTAACTAGCACTGATCAGAACACCAGAATATTGACAATGAGAAACATCTTAATTGTTTACCAATTTCGTCCGTCCTTTGCTCTAAACAGAACCTACTTGTGAACACAAATTAAAGAACAACGTGGAACGTCCTGTGAGCGAAAGAAGATTAGCTAACCAGCGTGCTAAATGACATTAGCCTAATGATTTATCGTGATAAGCTAACGTTGCGAAAAAATAGCTCCTCGTCATTAGTTTAATCATTTGCTACGAACTTGGCGCGAAAGGTTTACTACCGGATAAAAAAGGAGTTGTCTTTACTCAGTTTACTCAGAATCACAGGTTGCTATTGTCGGTTCAAGTTTACCCTTTTTACATAGTCTGAAAACGTTCCAATGTTATAATTTTTATTTTTCATTTTGATAAAATAAAGTATGCCAAATTAGTAAATTTTTAAGCCTAAATTATAATAACATGTTTTAGGGTATTTTGTGTTCGTTTGTTATTTAAAAAACGGTTAATGGCCTCTCAAATTATTTAAATTTTACATTCAAAATGGGACAGCTATGCAATTGTATCCACTAAAATGTATAGAGCCATCTTTAGCAGCAATATACTAGAAGTTTCTTCTCAGTTACTTACAAACTTTTGCTACAGCATGATGGCAAACGGGCATCAGTAATGTACTCGTTTATTAAATGCTGGTAAAGTGCATAGCAAGGGGCTATAATGATCCAGTGTACTGTGTAGCCTTTACACTACAAAACACAAAGTATGCTAAACACATTTACCTTGGGATTATTCTGTTCCTTTTTTGTTTTGTTTCTTTACTGTACACAATTACTGAGTGGTTCTATAATAGTGGTGTAGAGGTCATGCTGCAACACGCTAAGTAGACGTATAGTGAGCAAGTAACGAAATATCAGGTTGGTTAATTAGTGTGCTTAGGCGATAGAGCACTTTTTTCACAATTTTTAGTATGTGATTGGCACGCTTTAGATATTTTATCAACAATAATAACAGGACTTGGTTGTAACCCACGCAAAATCTACCTCTGAAGCATTATGCATGGCGTAGTCTCATGCATAATGCATGCGTAGTCTCATGTGTGCATATAGAACTGGTGAAACTACTGGATATTTTATGATAACCATCTTCCAGGTTTTTATCACTACCATGACTTTAATTCTCATTGTCAGACGACTATTGTAATCAGTATTTTGGAAGATTTTTGTGGTTTATGTTATGTTGTCGCAACGCCTCATTTTAAGGCTCAAGATATTTTGTAGGAGTATGTATTTAATTTCTGATCTGAAAGTGTTCACTGTTGCTGGGGAGAAACATGTAGTTGAGACAACTTAACTGGTCTATCCTTATGTATGCACATCATGCATGCATGCATGCCAGTCAGCACCTGGCCAACAATTGGTAGTCCCAGAAGAATCATCCAATCCCCTCACCAATAAATTGTCAACCACATAGATGTTCAGTTTGTAAAAAAAATAATACAACAATGTTATTTGATAAGGAAGAGTTGTCCAACCTTGCAACTGCTCACTATTGTAAGTTTAGTGAGACCGGTCGGTTCAACAGAACAGACCATGTCACATATGTCATAAGTGATGGGGTTTCAGCTGGTGAGTCCAGTTTATTTGTTTGCGCTTGAGAGTGCAGACCAGGTCTGGTCATACCCATTGCAGAAAGTGAAACAGGAGAGGGCGAGTCCATGTGGTCTGTTCATGCGGTTCAGATAATAGTCCATAATCTGTCCATAACGGTTCAGAACAAGATATATTTCTGCCTATCTAGCTGTTTATGTGTAAAGCTGTTTCTTATTGCATCTGACATGTTTTCAAGGTTCTTTGTCTCTCCAGATATAAATGCACAGTTGCGTCGCAGTAAGTTATCTGAATTATTCACAGCAACAACTTCGCAGCCTCTTGTTCTGATCACTTCGGCTGATATGTCTGAATGCCACAGGTCACAGACAACAACTGGCACCCTCGTCCGCAATGGATTTCTCTTCACTGTAGCATGGCACTTATTGTACTGGTTTTATTGTTTGTTATGTTGAGCAGACTCAAACACCCAGTCTTTTGAGAACTAAGGTATGCTCTGACAAAATTCCCATGGAATTCATGGATCTGTTAAACAGATACGATGGAGTTTTCATTGGCAAACGAGCAGTCAGTCCCTTATGCGCACTTGAAACAGCTTGTAAATGTACATTTTGATTCAGTTAAGTTTTTGTTGTGGGAACCATTCTTTTTGTTTCTTCATTTGCTCACGGATATTTGGGATAACTAGTAGTCCGCTGTATGTTACATTTCTGAGGGAATGTTTTGAACTTGGAGAGCATATATGTGGATCAGTTTTGTTTACAATAGTGTTGAGCATTCTTAGCATAAAAATAACATCTTCAACTCATGCACACCAACACCAATTTCGCTAGAATCTCCCAACTCGTGTACTGTTAGGTTTTGTCTGCAGTAATACACCGCTAACACATATGTTTTGCTTTTTTCAAGTAAATCTGCAGCTACTCTATACCACTGCCTTTGAAGAAGTGAAGTGCTGATGTTTGGCTCACGGTATTTAATTAAAATCTGCTCACACGAGGTCTGCAATGTATAGAGACACATTTTTGGAGGATTTAAATTTTTTTCTGCGTTGCATAACTTTTTATCCATCTTTGCTGGCAATGGCTGTTTGCAAGCTGAGTGATGAAGGATAGCTTAGAAATAGTGCCTCTAACTCCTCTACCACTGTAACCTTACTGGTTGTGCCTTTTCTTTGATCCTTTATGTGCTCATGAATGAGCCCGACAACCCAATTCTTCACAGACATGGCAAACACTGTTTTACTCAGAATGAGCACGTCTACCTGTGTTGATGTGCATTCCTTGCATGTTTTTAATTTTGTACTTTTTCTTTTGCAGAGAGTAAATGTTTTTCCACATCTAGATTGTCATCAAACCATATTATCATTTTTACTGCTTGTGCATGATTATTGATATTCTGTTTTTTTTATCATTAGTTAAAGGTGTTTAAAGACTCGTTTTAAGGAACAGTTTTTATATCGTTTAATAAAACCAAGTGTAACAATCTGGTGAGTAGCTATAGGTAAACGAGCAATGACTAAGCTGATCTTTGGTCAATACTGGCTATTGCTGATCTATCGAACGAGAATATGGTAGGCCTATATTGGGAATTTTCAACTTTTAAACCAAGTAATGGTAGGAAATCTCTTCACTTTATTCTGATTCTTGTAATGTAAAATCATTTGGGCCCAGTTTTTAAAATATTATGTTCTTGTTTAACAACTGCTGCATTATGAATTTGTTTGTCATGACCTGATGTGATGAAGTAAACTGGTTTCACGTCATTTAAAATACAACTGAGCTAAGTTCTGAAATGACTAAATGTTTTCTTCGTCACCACTTGTGAATAGTGTAAAAAATATTTTCTACTTAGAGATACATGACATTGTCTAGCGGCGATATTATTTCTTGATGCCAAAAAGCCGCACATTGTTTTCTTGTAGTATATTGAATTTACAGGATGCATCAGTCTCACTAACCAATTTCTAATAAATAACTCTGCATACAATCGCAATTGAACTTCTATTAACTCTGACAAAATATTGAAAGCTTAATGAAATGGTGCTCATTAATATGGTTACAGCTGTGCAATGTCTAAAGTTAAAAATGCTCAGCAGCTGTGGCAGATGATCCAGAAGACATCTAGCTTTGATGGTTTGATGAAAAAGGTGAGAATGTCTCATGGAATTTAATACTTTCCAATACTCTTACACAAAAGAATTTTTACAGAAAATATATTTGTTCATTTTACAAATTACTTGTTCAATGGAAAATTCGCAATTTTACTTTTAATTAAATCAAAAGCTCATGTCTTTAACGACACACTATCCTGATCGACCTGACCCGATATATGTCTGGCATTATAATGGAATCTTTTTGTTTCAATTTTTCACCATTGTTTACCGCAAGTTATTGAGGGCATGTCTAAAACACTGCAAGCTACATGTATTTACAAATGTAGGTGGAGCTGGTGTCAGCGGGTAATGGCAGTTGTGTTTGTAAGATGAAGGTCGGAGAGGAGCATACAAATCTGGGTGGTACATTACATGGGGGTATGACTGCTACTTTGGTTGATACAGTCTCTACGGTTGCCTTGCTCACCTCTGAGCCATACAAGCCTGGAGTTAGCGTCGAGTTGTCTGTTTCGTGAGTAGCTGCCGTTTTACAAGTGCTGTCTAGTAATTGCTCCCGGTTTCTATAGTACGCACTGAGCTGTAGTTTATGCGAATTCTATCATAAAACTAGTAGCATTAAAATCTTTGTTGTTGTCGTCTCCTCTTGGTGCATAGAGTTACTTCTCAACGTCAGCGTGTTTGGATTTTCTCATTATTCATCAAAAAATTGCTGTCGGTAGCATTTTTTACTAGATTACTCAACAATACTTGAAAGAAACACTCCGATTGCACAATCTATCATCAGAATATTATAGCAGAGCAACTTCCTGGCATGATGTGATTACAGCCTCATAATTAAACCAGCTTCCATTTCCACTGCGCATCGTTATATCCATGCATATACAAAAAGGAGCATTTTAAAAGGGGTTTAAGTTGGCTGTTCCTAGCCAAATTATATATATGGTGTTTCTATTATCTAACCAGACATCTATCCAGGTGAGAAGGCTATTCTCTTGAGTTTAAGGAGTCATCTTTCCATGCCACAATACTTTCATACATATTACTTAGGTATCTGCGAGCTGTGCCACTCGGAGAGAACATCACCATCGATGCCAAAACGGTCAAGACTGGGAAAACTTTATCATTTCTTGCGGTTGATTTGCTGGATTCCAAAGACCGTATTATAGCTCAGGGCAAACATACCAAGTTCGTAGGTGACAATTGAGTTAGGTGACTTTGTCCTGCTGTCTACCTTATTGGCATGCTGAGAAAGGGCTATTCTTTGGACAATTCTACATTCTGCTGTCAATCAAGCACTGATGGTCTGCTAATGAAATACAAGCTTGCCATTACGTGTTCCAATGTGTTTTTACTCCCTTCACTAATGGCTCAATTTTCATCTGTTATGACTCCAATTTGTTTTACTAGCAAACAAGAGATTACGGAGTGTTAACACTTGCTTCTAGAATTATATTGTGCTCTTGTGTACTTTTGTTATGAAATTGCTTGGTGTGTAAATCTTACTTATATTGTTTATGGATTGATATGTTATTCTAGTAGCAAAAAAAATTTTTGTTCGTTGTATACTGCTAGTGAACTCACTGCGACGGAAAGTCTGTTGCAGTCCTTAATGGTTAGTTTGCTTTTATTACCGGGTCATACAAGCAGACATTGACTTGAAAAGTCACAGCAAAAATACAATGTGGAGTTGTTATTTCTTTTCATTGTAAAATTCATTGTTCATTCATGCTTCATAATGAGTATCAAAAATACGCAGTTGAAATGGATGCTAGATTCGCTGGGCTTGCCAGTAGTGACAGCTAAAGGCAGACACTTTCACTGAGTGTCAACCAGACAGAACTTATATTACCAGTTTTACTGTCGATTGATTTTTGGGTTAAATCTTGCCTCTCGATAAATAAGAAAATCTTTAAAGCCATGCGTTTGGCTTTGCTGCCTGTGCAGTTTTTGGCAGCAATGTTGCACAACTAGCAGCACCTGTATGTTGTTATACAAGCAATACATATTTTGCACACTCTATCTCTATACTTTGCCATTGCTCAAGGTCAGTGGTGGGCAAACACTTTAGTCATTGAGTCGTGGAAGGTTATGTAGGAGTTTATTGAGCAAGTACAGTATGGCTGAAACATAAACCTGAGTTTGTAACAAGGCAAATAGTTTTGTTATAAATACTAACTTAGCTTTTTTTATAACAAAATAATATCAGTAGTAGTGTGTAGATGCCGATTAATGATCTGCAGTTTTGGAAAGCTAATACCTACCAATTTGGTTTATTTACTACGAATAAATTTAAAGGTTAAAAATCAGTTATGTTGAGCTATATCTTTGCATTTAAGTATAAAAATTTATTATAGTCCCAGGCAGCATTTATATGAGAGTCAGGGCCCTCTACTATAGCTAACCTTTGATTTCTCGCATTGCTAAACTTGTTGTGCTGGTAGGTATCATAATCTGAGTGTGTGAACATGATGCGTCTCTTCTGGTCAGGCTTAGACACTGTCAGTGGTATCTCCAGCAGCTGGTATGATAGCGATGTCTCTTTGTCTGAATTTATCTTGATTTCCGGCAGTTTCGAGGTGAACTTGGGATACAGACGTTCATTCGTTTGCTGTTCCTCCATTGTAGGCAAAGATATTTTCTTACAATTTTCAATAGTCAACCTTTTGAAGTTCTCATTTATTGACGAGCTTGGATGAGGCTGTTTTCTCATCAACTTTGACTTGTGCTTGGCAAGCTTTTCCAAACGCTTTTGGAGTGATAGAGTAACTGGAGGAAGTGTTGTCGGCTGTTTTACGGCCTTGATTGGTTCTATGCGTTGCCTGGTTTCCACATTTATGATGATTTCTTCTGGCGCCTCTTTGATCATTGATTTAGCTGACAGTTCTTCAGGTGTTGGACAAGGCACAGACTGAAATACTACATCGTCCGCTTCTTTTCTTTGTGTGTATGTAGTGTGAGCAGCCTTTGACTTTTTCTTGTATATCTCAATCGCCTCCAGCATTGATCCGTGTGACCGTTTTATCGAGTAGACATTGTAAACTTTTCGTGGCACAGATCGTTGTGATTTTTGTGATATGTGTGGCAGCATCGTACTGAATTTAGGGTTGAATGGTTTAACCGGATGCGGCTTAGTTCCATTAATAGAGAGGTTGTCATGCTGCCCATTCCGCGCTTGAGGTTTATCTTTCAGTATCTGTGGTAAGGAAATACCCTTCTGATTCTCAGTGCCAAACATGCTTTGGTGTTGGCTTACTCACCACCCATTATCTGAAGAATAACATGATAGGTTAGTCAAATAACTATCTCACTTACAAATTATGTTTTCCTTTGACTTCTAAAATTCAATAGTTAAATATTTAAGTCCACTTCAAACTAAGATGCTTAGATTGTAAGAGTTTTCATGCCTTACCAAGTTTAGGGGCACAATTATTGACTAACATAAGACTAGATGTTCTTTGGTTATGTCTACTTCAATAGAGAGTTTGATTTTTAACATATGGTATGCATTTGGTTTGAGCAAGTTGTTTGTTATCATTTGGCTAGCAGCACTACTGCAAGATTTCTATCTTTAGAGTCTGTCAGAGACTAGGAAAATGTTTTGTTTAACGCGTTGAAGCCTGGACCCGAGATACTTCTGAAAAATTCTTTCTCACCTGATTCTACGCCCGAGTAAACTCGGTTCCTTAGTTTCTCTTTGTTTTTTCTACACTTCCATTGAACATAGGTTTATGAAATTTTGTCGCTTTGTGCGGAATACATTTTTAGCATAATTTCAACGTTTCGAGTCAATTGGACTATTATTTCTTGAGATATTGTCAAAATACTGAAGTACTTTTAACCAACCGAGAAACAAAATGGCTGCCAACAGAATATTAGTTTGTAATGACATGCTGATTGAAATTCTTGGTAACAAGGATCAAAATAGACAAATAGACAAAGCTAGATATGTAGCTTCTCCTCAGCAACAAAAGCTTTACACTAAAACTGTTTGTTTTTCTACTTATAACAAATATACACACTCTATCAGACTCTGTGTACTGCAATCATATTCATAACAAATATACACACTCTATCAGACTCAGTGTACTGCAACCATTATGTTTCTTCAGTTGCCTCGAAAGCATCACTTCTTTAAAGGAGTGTGAAAAAAAACTATTTACTCTATTTGATTTCTGTTACCTTGATTAAGTTTTAAAACTTTGGTGCTTCAAATTGCCGTTCTATTCCTTTTGAATTGTGTTATCGTAAGGGCTTTCGCCGTAGATTAAAAGTCGTTAATACGGCCTTGGATCAGCAGACTTGCTTGTGTAGACAATGCTTCAAAGTGTTTAACTATTTGCAAACAAAAAAGATTTCAAGTCTTCAACATATATGTTGATCCTAAGAAAAGGCTGTTGAACTTTAGCCCTCCTTTGCTCTGCGGCCTTGATACACAATTTGTAATAATAAGAAATATGCGAGAGTATATGAGAAGTTGGTTGACCAATCAATGCTGTTTGTACAAAAAGAATTAATATTAACTTTTAACAATCACAGGATACTAGTTACACAACCATCAGTCATCAATAATCAATATTTAGCTCGTATTTCAGACAAGGAAAACAATAGCTTTAATTTTGCAGTAAAGGGATAAACGTATTAGAGCTGTAATATCCTGTACACTGCAAATAATTATTACAAATGTATACCCGCTGTAGTGGTTCTAATTAAAGTTCAATTCAGCTAGAAGGGAACACATTCTTTTAGATACAAACTCCTTCGTTATGAATGGCAGCTAAATGATAACTTAGTATCACTGTTAACCATTGTTAACCAAATTACCATTGTTATACATCATGCACAGCTAACTCACCCCTCTTCTCAACTCTAGCCATTCTGAAACACACCTTGTAAATAAAAGAATTGGAAAAACTTAGATCACTCTTCGCTTACGCCGAATTTAAACTTCTTGTTGAAGCAGAGCGGATGTTTGTCATACCCTTATCATAGCTGTCGATGTACTCCTTCTAAACTAGTCGTATGTGAGAGTTTGTGTGGCCGTCTCATTTCATTACTTGTTAAAACTGAGCACTTTGTAAAAGACTAAGCAAGGTCTTTCTTTACATTTCTTTCCTTGACAATCAATCTATTGTATTGAGAGCAGGTAATCAGTCCAATACTTCTTTCACTATATATGCAATCAAGCATTTGTCACCAATCAATGTTTGTCGCTCACACTTCGTCGGCTAATTCTGTTTGTAGTCAGTGCTCTCTTTTATTTTTGTTCGTGGTTTGATTTTATTTTTTAAAATATGGTTCACTAATTAATTGTTGATTTTCATCAATCAGTGGTTGTGATGTTAAATGCTCACGGAGTGTTTTGTAATCATGCATTATACAGACTTTGGTATATCACAAGTGGCTACGTGCACAATGCTGCTAATGGCTGCCACTTCTAGCCACGTTAATCTTATGATCTCTCTCTCTCCACTCGGGTCTGTTTAGCACATAGACCTATTAACTATACATATATTTAATATGTTAATGAAATAGTTAATATAGTTAACTATACATAGTATAGTTAATAGGTCTATGGTTTAGCATGAGAATTGCTACATCTTCACATTTATGTTTCTGGGTAGTTTTAATGGTAGTCTACAATGCTGTAACATTGTTACGAGTACTCGATTGCTGTGGCTACTAAATATTTAAATGATTTCTACTGATCAAACTTTTTGTTGGGATAGTTTATTATCAACCAGAATTTCTTCAACTATTATAGTTGCCCATTTATGTTGCGATTGAATCACTTCAATAGTCAGCAATACCTGTAACTGATTGCTTATAAAACATTTGCTAAGCCAATTATTGAATATGCCTGTCAGGTGTAGTCGCCATATAATAAGCCCTCAATATATGCTATAAACTATCCTGAGATGTGCCAGTAGATGCATTTTCAGACTAGGGCAGTCAGAAAGTGTCATCAGATGTATGAACAAACATACTGTAAATACACTTGTGGCTCGGCGACAGGAGTTTCATTTATTGAAAAGGTTGAATCTGGTCGATATGACATTGACATAAATGATTGTCACTTTTAACCAATCGTATTCTACCCGAAAGGGTACTGTCGCTCCTCATTTTCACTTGGACCAATTCAAGTTCTCATTTTATAATGTAATTAGAGTTTTATTAGCTAGACTGGGGCAAATGTCATCGTAGCAAATTGCGGATAATTGTTTTATTTTAGTGAAAAAAGGCAGAAAAACAGGGAAGAAAAATTTTTGTAGATATCCATGTAATGCCTACGGGTATAATGGATCATCCTGTATATACATGTACATGTATATACATAACTGATAGATTCTCATCATTTTCACTGAAGCATGTTTAAACACTGTAAAGATTACATAGTTTTCTATTTAAGGTGATATTCGTTGCTCTGTAGACCTGTATACTTTATACTACTGGGTAGTCAGCTATGGAACTGTATTATCATCAGCACTACCTCCCAATATGCAAAAAAAGAAAGGCAACTCCAAATCTAGTTTTTATGAAGTTGTCTCTTATGAATTGCAGGACATTCGTCATGGCTTTGTTCAATACAGTTGGCTCCCTTACAATGTGTAGCAATTTTTTTGGAGGTAAATTGCTAGGCTATAGGCAAGGAGTATAACTTTACTGATGGGAATGAAGTTGTTGGATGAGTGGAGTGTGCTCAACACTTTATTGACTTGACAACCACAACTATTACGACAGTCCACACCGTGATGTCTACAATGATGTATAAGTGTAAGATGGATACTTAATATAATAAACAAATGCACTTGCATGTAGACCAATGATAATATCACAAAGGGTAAAGTAAGTAGATATTATGAAAACCATAACTAAAACGATATATTTATAACATACCTTTTACCTTCTTTATGAAAACGTAATGTTGTATAGTAAATAGTGACCTGTATTATTAGCACACATCTTTCATGATTCCTTCTTTAGCTAAAACTGGTGTAAAATATACTGAGCAAAGTAATTGTAATGTTCTGGCAGCAAAAACTCTAAAACTACCTAAAAAGTCAATTGGTCCCACCAGATATGGCCTTATACCTTGTGCCAATCAGGGTTAAGGCTGTCTGGGAGGGCGCAGACGAGCAAGGATCAACACAGCGCAGCTAGCAGTATATGGTTGCTGCTGTGGTCAAGTGAGACTTTCTTTTAGCCACCATATCATGAGTAATAGGTTTGCATAGTAAGACTACATCTGCGCTATGTGTAATAAAAAATGATAAAGCAAAACAAGGCTAGGTGAATATTGACACAAAAAATCTTTACACATTGCCTTTATTTATGTTTGTATAGGTTTTCATATAATGGAGTCTTATTAGAAGCTCGATATGACTCATAGGATTTAGCAGTTCCATTTATGTGATAGTTAATTTTATAATGTTTCTTATTTTAGCAAGAAATTATTTTAAAGCAGGTATAAAAAGTAAAAAGTCTATATCTGGTCTCTATATCCCTATATCTGTTGCGTGTATCTAAAATACTTTTTATGCTGCAGTATTATGACAGTCTCGATATCTTCGATTCCTTAAACCAGTTAATTTTAGCCACAACATTTGCTGGTTCTACTCTCTGACATTTTGAACTGATTTTGGCGCTACTAATCTAAGAGCGAACGTATGACACGCTCCTAGCACAGATATTATAGTGCTCTCACTTGCAGTTCATTTCGCTCCATGTTTCTTTGGTGAGCTTTGTGTTAAAATGAAATAGCAAACATTGCGAGAGCAAGAACACATTTTTTGTGCAGTTCTAAAAATGCTAAAAAGTGATTGGCCGACTTTATTTTTTGTCAAAAATATACCAAAGCCTTGTGAAATTTATTTTGTTGGTGATGCTAGAGCAGTTGGATCACTCACGTCAAAATGTTTTCTTTGTCCTGCATGGGCTTTGCAATTATGGTATTAAAAGTGCAATTTTGAGCGAAGATACTACAAATAATCCTTAAAGGTTGAGGTGGTCTCATAATAATTATTTTACTAACTTATATTTTGGTTTATTGGCCATGTTGAACTTATTCTGTTGATGTAGCAGGTACGGTAATACACTCGACCTAGTATGTATATCCTTGGTTATCATGAGCTACGCTACAGCCGTTTCTCAACAAAATCACTTCCTCTGGTGCTGCATCACAGTCAACCCTTGCTATGAGCTAATAAAAACTGACGTTGTGATGTGACAAAAAGGGGAGATGACTGCTTCTAAAGCATTTGATAGTCCTATAACGAGTGTTATCATTGTATTGTTTTAATTTATGATTTAGTATGAATATATGGCTTGTTCTCATACTTTATAACATTAAATAAACTCTTGATAAACTACCAGACAATTTGTCTTTAGTTAATGTTCCTGTAAAAATAAAGATCTATTAAGGTTGTGACAAATAAATTGCTATTAATTAGAAATCATTATTAAAAACCTTAAAATTTTTCCATGCAAATGCAATACGACTTAGTCCACCAGCACATTTGAAAAATAAACCCCGTAGAACTGGCCATACTAGTAATTTCTCATTGAGTGAGAGTAAGAAAATAATGGCAAGTTGAAAGTATAAAAGTTGATAGAGAGTTTTCTTCTATTTCTAACAAAGATTAGGCAACTCCAGTTTATTATTATTAAGAGTTGCCTGCACTTGTCTCATGCTGACTCTTGAAAAGTGATGGATGAGTTCTTCCTGTGGAGTGACAAAGGAGTGATATGATTGTGGACTAACGCTGTGAACAATTGTACTACTATTTCGCATAGAGTTATTTCGCATAGAGTTTTCTCTATTTCTTCCCGTATGAGTCTTTTTCTTAGTTCCCACTTGCTTATATTTACTCTTGTGTTTGAAAGTTGTCCTTTTTTTAGATATCGGTGTTGTCGCTGGTGCTGATATCTCTCGTCCATAAGTAGATTTTCTAAGAACGGAGGTAGTCATTGAGTCCGAGGTGTAAGCATCGGCTGTGTAAGGCTTTACCGCGTTCCTACAGCTGGCTAGTTCATGTCTGATGAGGTAGTTACGTACTTCGGATGATTTGCTGTGATTCTGAGACTTTGAATGCGTTTTTGCTTGTATTGTTGGTAAAAATGCAGGCATTGAGATCTTTTTAGTTTCTGCCATCGAATCTGGCTCCATCGTATAGAACTCGGGCATTTCCGTTAAAAATGTGTCGGACTTGTACTGCTTCCTTTTAGATGAACCATCAGAAACTGCCAAAATGAAAACAATGTGTGGAAGTATAAGTTAAAACCATACATATTTCTAAGTGAAAAGAGTATTCACAGGTGTGGACATGGTCTGAGTTATAATTTTCCAAATGTATATTTATATGATTAAGCAACGCCTCTGATTATAGATTTTATGTCTGTAACTGTTTGAAAATTCAGCGTAGAATATTTATTATCTTCTAATGTATTTTTCTTTGCAAGCCTAATATTCTGCAAACAAGGTTTTTAGCTTCCCTATATACAGTGATGTAGTGCTACCCTAACTCTCCATAACTAAGTTATGGTTAGAAAATTTGTGTGTTTTTTAAATATAGCTATAGTTAGGGTTAAAAAATTTTCGACTTTGCCAATTCTCAAGATATATTGTAGCTCTATTTCATTGATTCAAGTACACTAATGTCATTATAATCGATATTCAATGGCCATTCAATATAAAAGCAGCATACACTACAATACAGTAATGTAATGTTCATGTAACATAACAAGATTGTGATCCTAATTGGTTGGTTCAACTTATTCATTACTACAGATGTGCTCATTTCTCATATCATATGATTTTAAAGCTTTGTAAGCTTTGGCGGCCAAGGTTTTGCCCCGGACTCCACTAGAGGCTTACAGCGGCCCAGGCCCCCAGCTGTTTCAACCGCCACTACATGGCGGTGGAATCGCGTTGCGACTCTTGATCGCCTACATCCACTTATTTCAACTTTACAGTTATGGTTAAAAAAAAGTTAGCACTACATTACTGCCTATATATGTTTGGTGGTGTCATTCATGAAAAAAATTACATACTGCAACCGTACGAGAAGACTTGTACAGGTGAATTCACAATAAGCAGTGTACTACTAATGTACTAGTGTACTACTAAGCAGCCATACTACTAATCAGTACAAAGCCGATGTTTAATTGAAGTTTTTAAAAACTAGTTAATTTTAAATGTTGTAAAATAAATACTTGTAATTAATTTAATAATTACCATTAATAATTAAATTTAATAATTAAATTTAGTAAATAAATTTAATTAATAAGTTTAGTAATTAAATTTAGTAGTTGTGATAATTAATAAATAATAATAACAAAATACTGTGTATATCTGGTAACAATTATTTGGAATTATTGGAAAACATTATAAACAGAGTTAGTTTCTCATATTCTAACTCGGGCATAAGTTCATCCTGTGAGAAAAAATGTCAATGCTTACGAATAGTTGAATGAGCTTGCAATGACATCTGCTCATCGCATTCAAGTTGTGTTGGCAGCGGGGCAGTAGAGGAGTACCGAGTTCTGGCAGCATTTTGTTGAGCTTTCAGTCTTACTATCTTTGGGTACTGCGGCTTTCTGCTCGGGAAGGCATTGCATGGAGTGTGCTTATACGGCACCTCATACGATTGCACCGATATTGTGTCTGCCCTCTCTTCTGTCGTAGTGGCCAAAATTTTAGGATCTATGTTGTGCCAGAGCGCCCATATCAAGCTCGCCCTACTCTGATCAATTTGAGGCGGACCCATCTGTCAACAGATTTGGGAATGTAATCCAATTTCTTTTGTAGATTTCAAGGTAGCATGTGCTTCCTATCATTAAACAACAATAACAGCATGTTCATTTCTTGTGATACACACAAAAGGGTCAGTTTTATAGTCCTATTATAGAATGGCTAGAATTGGTTGACACTATAAAAATACTGAGAGGGCAACTCTCAAAAGTTACTGTAGCCATTGTCAGGTTAATCAACACATCTATATACCGAAAGATTTTACAGATATTTAATTCATTGTCTTCTACTGCACTTGTTGTATTTTTAAGATGTAAGACTCTAAGTTTATCGGAAACCAAAGTCATCTATTTTTACGGGTCCAAGACCTGATTACGCAATGATTATAGCTCTTTCAGTCTTTCTATTTTTATAAACTGTGATCTTTCAACAATTTTTCACATTTTCACTTGATTTTATACTAAAGCCCATAGGAACTAAGTTCTACAACTCTTTTTTAAGATCAGTGCTAAGTAAAAGTAATAGTGTAGAATTACTGCAAGTAATTTGCGCACCATCTGCAACCTGATAAGAGAAGGCATGAGCATATCACATGTAAACAAGATAAACCATCCCTCCGGGGCTATAGTGAGCTTATAAACTCACTCGTGGCTGGAGCAGTAGAAGCGCTTGATACTTCGGTGCCTTCCTAGTTTTTCTCTATGCACATTCGCTATTGAATTCAGCTTCTCCGCTAGATGCCGTTCAATGTCTATGCACTCTTTTACCATTCAATGATATAATGCAACTATATAGGTACTGGAAGGCGTAATAAAGTTGTTTTTCATTAGCAAAGCTTTTAAAGCACCTGCTGTCACTAGTCAAGCATGTAAACGTTGTGTCCTTCTTACGTTGTGTCCTTCTTACCTGTAGTCTATAACTGACTTCATGCAAGTAATGTAGCACCCAATACTTACAGCTCTTTCTGAATACTGGTTGAGACATGTCATTGTGTACGATGCCAAATTACGGCTTAGCATCGAGCATCAGATGCATGCATTATGAGGTGACTTCCTGTCGAGAGCCTAGCAACTGCGAGCCGCATTATGCTTCAGCGGCCAATAAAAGCATAAGTATTGACCATTCAATAAGTCGGGTGAATAGAGACAATGATATGTATGCTTTGAATGGGCAATCGGCCTGATATACCATAACCATAACCATACCATAACCTAGCATTACGCTAGCTCATACCTTGTGTGCTTTGCAGCGACAGATGCTACAAACAATACTTATTTTGAGATGCCTTGCTGAGCATTACTAGCTGCTATGAAGAGAGGTCCTATGAAGACCGTAACTAGACGCTTGTTGTTCTCCTTCAATTTTCATGAGCCGAGGTGGTAGCAAATATTAAGGAAAACGATGAACATAAAACATAAGCTAGTCAAGTTTTTTCCTTTCTGGACAGTTTAGGGATGTGTGATGGATACGGGCAAATGGGCCCAGAGCTAAGTAACATCATCATGGTCAGCCGGCTGGCCAGATTCAAGAGAACGACCTAGCTCAGCCTGGCCAAGAAAGATTCGGGCTGGCCCCGCCAGACCGAGGCAGTAGGAAAATGGGCTGGGCCCTGAGAATCTTAGCCAACCGGAAGTATGTACGGCCGGCTGCTAACCAGTAAAGGACAGACTGACCGGCCATTGAGCTGGTACCAGAGAAACCGAGCTGCTACCATGCTAAAAGAAGCTGGCCATCCAGCCACTAAAGAAGAAGGGAGAAACTTATATTCCTGAGAAGATCTATAATGTGCCAGACAATCCAGAGCAGGTAGAGCACGGAAAAGTCTCGCCATTGTAGTTAGTTGTATGAGCAAATTAACAGCATTTGTTTATATTTATTTTATATAAATATATAAACCCATTCTACTACTAGAAGTGATTTGGTTCTTTGTGGAGCAGTAAATGCTTCATGGCGGATCCTTCACATATGTTACATGTACCGTTGTTCAGTGTATAGCATTCTTTATTAATTTCCCTAACATGAAACACCCATGTCACTCTGCATGTGTACATCTAATAATGATGGCATATATTATATATATATATATATAACATATATTTGGAACAGTATGTTGTTTGTACTAGTAGGAATTCGTCTCTAATGTTTCGATTACATATACCATAAAACCTGTATTTAAACACCACCTTCATTTGAATGCCACCCTCTATTTGAGCGGCATTACCGGAGAAGGGTTGAAAAGCAGAGCGCCACCCTTTAATTGAACTTCACTCTGTTTGAACGCCACTTTTATTTGGCCACCACTAGTTGACATTTTTGATCTTTACGAACCCATAAGCAAGTGATCAGCAGAAAATTGTCCACAAAACTGTACTATTAATGACTCGATTACATCAATAACAAATTAATTCATTCGTCATTTTTGTTCGTATCGAAGTCCGCTTTTCAATTCCAAGCTTACAGTTTTTCCGTTAAAACTTTGAATGCAACACCATAAAAATAGTACCTGTATCAGGCTAATAGCAGTTTCTTTCTTTTTTAAGTTTTCACATTTACAATAGAATCTGTGATACTATGTATTTTGAGGCTAAAATTTTGAGGCTATTTTGATTACACGCGAAAAACTCATTATTTTCAAACGAAATGTATACATGTATTTTAAAGTGCATCGCGTAAAAGTTTTGCCCTGCTAAACAATTGTTTGGGCGCTAATACCGACTAGCTCAGCTGTGCCTAACAGGAGTTGAGGTCAGGAGACACTGTGGAAGGTATTGAACAGCCAGAAGAATATGAAATGGTTTCAAACGGAACCAACAATCAGAACGCAACTGGCCGAGCAAACGATGCTAATATTTTTGTTTTAAAAATGGTCATTTTGTTTCTGATTGTATTATAAACATGGTTTATTAATTTCATTTGTTCTTGAATATATATTTGTAGCATTTGATAGATTATTAGTATATAGCTTATAAATTTGCAGATTTATAGCATATTATTTGATGCCATCATTGCGGTTATCTGAACTCGGCTTACAATGGACTGACGCTCGTAACTGTTCTATCGCGCATAAAAAGCCAGTTTTGGCTGCAAACTGTAGCAAACATATTGATGAATGTAATGAGCTTTTATGCAACCTTGTTAAATATAGTTATAAAATGAAAATATGCCTTCAAATTTGGAATGAAATAAAAAACTAAAAGCTCCAACAAGTTGTAGCGCAGGCTGTAAGATAATCATCGGTAAATTGCAGGTAATAGATATCAACTGGTAGAGACATGTATTAGCTTCCCATGCGTATTTATTTAAAGATCTAGAACAAGTTGGAGGTAAGTTAGCTAATTTATTGCATCCTAAATTTAAATAAATTTAACTAAAAGCTTTAGTTTTATTTAAAATATAACAACAGTTACCATTCTAACTTTCAAACTTCATATCATAAGAAAAATGTTCTGTGCGGTTCAAATAAATTAAGAAACAATAACACAGCTGTATCAATCTTTTTCAGGCGTTACAAGAGGAATTTCGACAATGAGCATATTATTTCCATATCATATCATTTAGCATATCATAGCATTTTCATTATTTCAAGTTTTAAGTTCAATAGAAATTTTTGTTATTATTGTATGGCGGAAAAAAGTAAAAAAATATTTGCCCTCATGGTGAGAACAAAAAAATGTTGTGTTCCATATATTGATGCAAAAAAATTTTAATAGGGGCATCGTAGCTCGAGGGCACACCGTATTAATTTATGAAATAACAAGTACACATTTAAGGTGTGCAATCGGAAAAATGATATACAGTATATCATAATAGCGGTGGGTGTGATAAGACCGGCTTAGCCTTGTAGTTACACGCTCTTGCTAACAGACATGTGATTTGAAGGTCATGAGTCCTATTTCAGCAAGAAATTGATTTTTCGTTGTTAAAACATAATCGCTATAGCTGGACACACAAACTACAGACGATAGACAAACTGAGATTTATAATATAGATATATAAATATCATGATGTTGCAACAACTTACTTTTCAAGTTGTATCATGTCGTGCTATATTGCTATATCCTCTATATCCTCTATATTGGGCAATGTTGTACTGCTTTGTGCTATTTCAACTGATATCATATTTCAGTAAAATATATCAATTAAAAATACAATAATAAAGTAAAACTACAATTATGTGGCATGTAATTGATGATTGTAAAATACCTTCTCTTCACACTAAATCCTATATGGTAGAATATTTGTCGCGCTTTCCTATGGTGTATACAAAGCTGTAGAGATTAATTTAGAACTACCAGTATATGAGGTGTCAAATACACCATAGTGTACAGGCTGCAGTATACTAATGTACTACAGCATACTGGGGTACTACAGCCTACTAGTGCAGTACAGTATACTAGTGTACTACAGTATACTAGTGTACTACAGCATACTAGTGTACTACAGCATACTAGTGTACTACAGTATACTAGTGTACTACAGCATACTAGTGTACTACAGCATACTAGTGTACTATAGTATACTAGTGTACTACAGTATACTAGTATACTACAGTATACTAGTGTACTACAGCATATTAGTGTACTACAGTACACTAGTGTACTACAGCATACTAGTGTACTACAGCATACTAGTGTACTACAGCATACTAGTGTACTACAGTATACTAGTGTACTACAGCATACTAGTGTACTACAGTATACTAGTGTACTACAGCATACTAGTGTACTACAGTATACTAGTGTACTACAGTATACTAGTGTACTACAGCATACTAGTGTACTACAGTATACTAGTGTACTACAGCATACTAGTGTACTACAGCATACTAGTGTACTACAGCATACTAGTGTACTACAGTATACTAGTGTACTACAGTATACTAGTGTACTACAGCATACTAGTGTACTACAGTATACTAGTGTACTACAGTATACTAGTGTACTACAGCATACTAGTGTACTACAGTATACTAGTGTACTACAGCATACTAGTGTACTACAGCATACTAGTGTACTACAGTATACTAGTGTACTACAGCATACTAGTGTACTACAGCATACTAGTGTACTACAGTATACTAGTGTACTACAGCATACTAGTGTACTACAGCATACTAGTGTACTACAGCATACTAGTGTACTACAGCATATTAGTGTACTACAGCATACTAGTGTACTACAGCATAATAGTGTACTACAGCATACTAGTGTACTACAGCATACTAGTGTACTACAGCATACTAGTGTACTACAGCATACTAGTGTACTACAGCATACTAGTGTACTACAGCATATTAGTGTACTACAGCATACTAGTGTACTACAGCATACTAGTGTACTACAGCATACTAGTGTACTACAGCATACTAGTGTACTACAGTATACTAGGACAAGCCTGTCATGTATATTGACTAGTAGTCTCACAATATAAATTAATTTTTTAGTGGAATGCAACCATTTGCGAAAGGTAATTTGCCTCCGTGCACTACTGTACTATAATCAAAATTCATTAAAATTTTCAGCAGGGATCAACTCAATCTTAAGGTTTTTCATTAGGATATCCTTTTTTATTTACAAGTAGGAATAAAAAATACAGCTATAGATATCATATATATATATCGTCAAACTTCAAGTTGGTGTTAGTCAGTAGAAAATTTTCACTGTATGTACATTTCAGTATCTCAGTAACTACATGTAGATCTATGTGAGTGCCAGCAAATAAAGAGCTTTGGGGTTGTCGTATTAATTAAATGGAGAAGACAACAGCTGCAAACCTTTAAAATACTACAAAATAACATTTTCAATATTGCTTCCATTTTTGCCTGAAAAGAAAAGGTTTTTTTACATGCAAACATCAGAAAATAACATAGTGTAGCAACAGTAAATATAAATAATATTATATACATGTAGCAGTAATGTTATATGATAAAGTACAATAAAAAATATTTCAACAATCATGCAAAATTTATTTCAAATATTCGTATTCTCTTATTGTTTAAAGCCATCGTTACATTCTTGCTTTTGTAAATGAAGTTTGAGCAGAGTTCATAACTAAACAGTCCTTCAATCCCTGGCAATCTTGAGTTAAAATCTCATTCATTACTTTCACTAGTCTATTTTACCCAAACATGGGGAGACAACACTCACAATGATCTCTAGTTTAGAAACTTTCTGACAAGCATGGACAAGTCCTTATCATTTTATTTATGGAGCAGAGTCTACAATGAACTAAAGGATTTTCTGTGTGAGGAAGCATGCAGACTTTATACAAGTATATGCTGTCAAAGCTGATGTGGTAGAAGACGAGGATGAGGTCATGAAACAGCGCTGCCAACAACTAGATTTGGCATAATATCATAGTGTAAGGAATTATTATGGCTCAATAGAATGATCCATTAATGACGCAAATCTAAAGCAAATAGCATGATACGAACATATAATAGGTGCTGGCGAGATTAGTGGGTGTTGGCAATGGGCAAGGCGACTAGCTGAATATCTACAGTTTTACCTGAGGGCGTCAGAGGATATTTCGAAACTATTGTTTACATTTAATCAACTTGAAATAGCAAACACGGCGAAGAGCGGCTGTATCCACACAATTACCAGGTGATGTATGTACAGCGAATATTAGTTTGTGTCTGTTAACTTAGTTTACCTTGAGAAAAGATAAATTGACATGTACCTACATCTCCCATTCCCTGAGGAACCTGATCTACATCCGGCGGAAAAAATCTTTTTTTCAATATGATATTGCGGATCAAAAAATCTGATCCGTGAGTGCTGTCTTATAGTTTAGCTTCAATAGCTTGTCTAAGTGCGGAGTCTAAAAAGATTACAAGCGTCTCCAAATGTTTTACGCAATTCTACTGTCCTTATTTCTGAACAAACATAAGAACTCTTTGAAAGACTCACGCAAAAAATTGATTGTCATGGGAGAATTATTTTACAACCTAGATGATTGTATTTTGACACACCCAAATAAGATCAAAGGAGGTGAAACAACTGATGCACCGTTCCGTGTAGTGGACATATATGTTGCAAGTGTCCGGTATGTAATTTCTCTTTAGTAGCTTGTAAACAGTTGATCCTCGCTTCTAAAAAACTGATAAAATCTTAATCCTTTTCTAAAACTGGTAAAAACTTTTGTTTACCACAAAAATTCTATACGAACCTATTTAAGCCAAGTGCTTACGTGATAAAATGAACACATCGTTACAAGAGTATCACAAAACATGCCAAGATAACATAAAATACCGCTCAATGTCATAAAATTTGCCAAGTTAGGAGACTCTCCTCAAGGAAGTTTACACATTAATGAATCCTCATAATTTTATTTAACGCATTAAAAATTGATTAGAAATATCTTGCATTGTTTGATCATGGGCAATTACAGAATGAACAAAGAAGGTTTCTTCTTGCAACAAAGACAACGATATATAAAAAAATATTATGAATCTCATTCTAAAAAATGTGGTGAATAGACAAATTGTATTGTATGCTGACTCGCTGTCGAGGATTGTATAGGTTGACAGCTGTCAGCAAATAGCGAATCATCTGCTTTGAATAAAGTATGTGACAGAAAAATGTAATAAATGCTCACTTTTTTATGATGCCAGTACGAAAGAAGCTCCAGCTCCTATTTGTTAACTCTGTTACTCAACTAAAATCTGTCCTTTCATGTCAGACCTTCGATGAGTGTGCGGCAAATTCAGTATGGCGAAAAAATAATCGCTTATTCAGAAGACAAAATAGTTCACATTTAGAAAATCCACGATACATCTGACAACTTCGCAGGTTTGAAAACTTGGCCGAATGATGGGTGTCACATGACAGTGAGTCGCATGATAATTATTCACATGACAATTAGTCACATGAAAATTAGTCATATAATAATTAGTTAAATGACAATTAATCACATGACTCTGCTTTTTACCAGTAGCTAAATATAAATGCATTTTATAGCCATTCTTTGCAATTGATTAAAAAGTTAATATATTGCGTTTTTTTAAATAATACATAAAACTGCTATCAGTCAGGAAATACTCAGTCCTAATGCAGCACTATGAATTTGCATTAAAATGAAATCAGCACAACTAGCAGCTTCCCACAGTTTATAAATATGGGTTATTTTACTAATTGCCCCCCACGCTGTGTCACGTATTTATAAGTCTTTGAGATTTGTGTGTCTCTAAGCGCTGCGCTACACTTAAAACTAACTGCATCACAGCGCTTGGATGTCTAGTACACTGCAATTAATTTGTGGAAATTGCATCTGAAATAGCTTAAATTTGTATAATTATTTTGCATAACGGCGCATATTTCAAATGATTCTTTGACGTGTCTGTTCTCAGTGCAGCTTATGACCAGTTCAAGTGTACAATTATGTGTAGATGTGAACAGTTGAGAAGTCTCTTATAACAACATTTATCAATATTATTAATACATTTATTGTAAACCACCTGCCCTTGACGAGGTGACACATTCACGGTGGTAATATACAGACAGAAGAACCTCTAAACAGAAGCAATGCGTAAGTGATGGTTTTATCATCGTAGGGTAACTATATTGTGCCTCAACAAAACATGCTCTGTTATAAGAGGCAGATGTTCTACTCCTACATTAGCTAGGATTCTTTGAACCAGAAAACAACTAGTTCAAGAGTGAATTCAGGAAGAGATGACGGTTACAAGCAGTCTCCGACTTCATACAACTCATGAATTGTATCAGCTTGTGAGTTTGGTGTTTACCTAATGTCCTAAATACCTAATGACCTAAATAGTCTTAATGGCGACTCTGGTCATCTTTTATTTTTACTAAACTCAGCTTTAAAACTGTCATGGATTCTGTAGAACTTGCAATTCTCATCTCGGAGAGGAAACTAATTACTAGCCAAACATATAACAATCACTTTATTTCTGATATATATATATACGGTTTATATATATATACTGTATATATATAGAATATATGTAATACTGTAATATATGTAATACCGTCATAATACTCGATATATATACTGTATATATATACTGTATATATACTGTATATTCTTATTACATATACTTTTATTACATAGGCTACTATACATATGTATAGTATGCAATAAAAGTAATAATACATAATACATATATAATATGTAATATATACAATGATTATCTTTATATATACAGTACTCATATATTTTACATACTGATATATAAAGTATAACATATATGCTTTATATATTAGTATGTGTATTAAGTATATATATAAAGTTGTTTGTTATTTGCTATATATAGGCCTAAGTTATTTATAAGTTAGAAATCGCAAAATAAAACATATAGTAATAAAATTAAACTAACATAATATATTATAATATAATAAGATATAATATACAAAAACTTAACATGATTCAACACAACGAAATAATGTATTATATATTACAATCATATTCTAATGTCATATAATAGACCATCAATAAATGTAAACATTGCAATATAGTGTAATACATGTCGCTATAGCATGGAATGAAGACATCAATATAGCGTAATACATAGCGCTATACCGTGGAATGAAGACATCAATATAGTGTAATACATATCGCTATAGCATGGAATGAAGACATCAATATAATGTAATACATATCGCTATACCATGGAATGAAGACATCAATATAGTGTAATACATATCGCTATAGCATGGAATGAAGACATCAATATAGTGTAATACATATCGCTATACCGTGGAATGAAGACATCAATATAGTGTAATACATATCGCTATACCGTGGAATGAAGACAACAATATAGTGTAATATATATCGCTATAGCATGGAATGAAGACATCGATATAGTGTAATACATATCGCTATATCATGGAATGAAGACATCAATATAGTGTAATACATATCGCTATACCATGGAATGAAGACATCAATATAGTGTAATACATATCGCTATACCGTGGAATGAAGACACCAATATAGTGTAATACATATCGCTATATCATGGAATGAAGACATCAATATAGTGTAATACATATCGCTATAGCATGGAATGAAAACATCAATATAGTGTAATACATATCACTATACCGTGGAATGAAGACATCAATATAGTGTAATACATATCGCTATATCATGGAATGAAGACAACAATATAGTGTAATATATATCGCTATAGCATGGAATGAAGACATCGATATAGTGTAATACATATCGCTATATCATGGAATGAAGACATCAATATAGTGTAATACATATCGCTATACCGTGGAATGAAGACATCAATATAGTGTAATACATATCGCTATATCATGGAATGAAGACAACAATATAGTGTAATATATATCGCTATAGCATGGAATGAAGACATCAATATAGTGTAATACATATCGCTATACCGTGGAATGAAGACATCAATATAGTGTAATACATATCGCTATATCATGGAATGAAGACAACAATATAGTGTAATATATATCGCTATAGCATGGAATGAAGACATCGATATAGTGTAATACATATCGCTATATCATGGAATGAAGACATCAATATAGTGTAATACATATCGCTATATCATGGAATGAAGACATCAATATAGTGTAATACATATCGCTATAGCATGGAATGAAAACATCAATATAGTGTAATACATATCGCTATAGCATGGAATGAAAACATCAATATAGTGTAATACATATCGCTATAGCATGGAATGAAAACATCAATATAGTGTAATACATATCACTATACCATGGAATGAAGACATCGATATTGTGTAATACATATAGCTATAGCATGGAATGAAGACATCAATGCGTATTGACTTCAGTTTTAAAAGAATTGGTAATCCATAGACAGGCCAATCTAAACCATGGTAGCACAAAGACACAGCTGGCTACCGTACACAGTGTAAGAACTTTGAGTATTCATTATTTAGGATTAGAAATAAGCATTCTTGCATTATTTCTCTAGCGTTGATAATTTACATACATATAGAATCAAACACGCTTTTTGACAGGTCTGAGTGATGTTTGCTTATAAAATCATCTTTCAAAGATTACCGAATATAAACTTCGTCCAATAAAATCTTTCATACCTTAATCTTAGCCCACACCTAGTGCGGCTACTTCTCACACTTAGACAGCTTAGGAAAGATTAGCCAAGTGAAAGTGTAAAACTAATACAAATTATAATTGGATTCTACCAAAGTTGTTATAGCCATCATTATCCACATGTTTGAGAAGTCTGCGTAAAACCACACGAATGGCTTCCCGTTCGCTTCGTTTTTGTCTCATCTCAGACAAATTACTATCACTAAAGTTTGCACTTTGACTATTAGAAATCGTCCAATAAAAAGAATCTATGGGAAAATTTTGTTTCTTACAAATAATTTATATTGTTTAAGCAACAAAAATACACTGTTTGGTTTTCATTTTTTATAAAAAATGAGTTTTTGTAGGTTTTGTTATAAAATATAGTCAATTTCAAAGACTGTGTTATATTATATTTGTAGATTGTTAACATAGGTTGAAAATTGGCATGTTTTAAAAAAGTGTGAATATAATGTGTTAATATAGCTCTCTTTCAAAAAAAGAAACATTTTTATACACAATGTAAAGAGAGGTGACTGTAAAATACGTGTAGTTATTGAAAATTGATGAAATTTTGCACTACAAAATGTGAACATAGGAAACAATAGTTTGTAGCTCAAAAGCTAACATTAATTTTAGTCAAAAAATTTCTTAAACTATTTTGTATCCATGACAACTCTGTTTACCTTTAGCTTGAAAAACACAATCTGATAATAAACTAGATGTAAACCAGAATAAACCAGACTTAAACTGAGTGACTGCTATATATAAAAAATAGAAACTGCAACTATATATACCTGGTATATAATTTATGTTGGATGGAGATGAGAAGTTTGATAGTAGACAGTTATATCAGCTATTATGCATGTTTCATAGAAAGTTGAGTATAAACTAGTTTTTTAATTACTTGCGCCAATTTGAAGGTTACACTAGATTGGTTATTTGAGAAAACTTTTGGTTTAGATGTTTTCACATCAGTCCCGGTTCTGTGGCACAGCAAAATTATTGTGTAAAAACTTAGGTTAGTGACATAACTTTGTATAAAGTATGCTGAGTTACAATATGCAGAGTGAGGTTTTTGTAAGTGTGCAAGCTTTTCTCTTTTTACTTCCACTCAATTTTAGCAAAACCAAACTTGATAAAAATCGGAACACTGGAGTTATAATCTCCTTGCATTTCTAGTTTCTAAGCAAGCACTACACTAAATAGTTTGAATCGCTGATAGAGTTAAGCACCAATTATTCATGGCTATTGCCAACCCTGTAATAAAATCAATAAATTCTTTGCATATTTGCTCAAAAGTCTATCTTTGTGAAGAACCCTTGACCCACATAAAAATCCTTTCAAGAAACATTCTGCATTCAGTCTGGAAGTCTGATCACAAATGATGCAACCATATGCGTGTTAGAGTGAGACTCATAAATATGCCAGTCTTGCATAAATTGTTTCTTGTCCGCGACATGTTTAGGGTTTCCCGTCTACGAGTGTATGTCGTGAGGCTATCGCAACTAGTCATCCATTGTTCATTAGCATGCCTATCTAATTACGGCCCGAGAACACTGAAGATCACGTCATACTTTTTGTCTTTACCGGCACAATACTGGAGTTATTATAGGCATTTTTAAATTGGTCGGTATCGAGTATATGCAAACATAATTCTGTCATACTAGTCCTTAGCAAACATAATCTCTACATCTTAACAATTACCACTTTAGTCCAAAGTCTACGGTCTCTTTGTCACGCTACCGGAACTGAAAACCATTGCGCGATCTTAATCGTCTAAAATTACTTTGTATGATTTACCTTCAAAAGAAGGCTGTTCTTCTTCTGACCAATCACTGACGAGTTTTGGCCTCTCTCAGACTAGCGCCTTGAGAGGGATCATTTTCTGCTCATTACTCATTCCTGTTAGCGGTTGTGTTGCTGCAACGCAATAAGCATCCGTGTGTACTGATTGCGGTCACTTAATTAGCCGTTAATTGATAATCTACATACTAATCCACGTGATTCAACATTTCTGCTTTTAGCAGGTGGTAGCAGGTGCTTTTTTCGTAACGGCGCAGATGAGCTCTAGGCAATTACTATTCATGACCACTGATTATAATCTTGAAATATTTCTATAAAGATGTTGCCTCAACTCATTTCATTGATGATAAAATTATATTTTGCAGCGTTACCATTTTAATAGGTCCATATATGAGTATTTAAAGCATATTTCATGAATGAGTCAAAATTGTCTAATTTTGCAATATTTCACTGCTTCCATGAACAGTGTATCTTTGAGAGACAAGAGGGTTATAAAGGAACTCAAGTCTTGTGTCAAGAACTATAAGACATTGCGGAAAGCGTCATAAAATGTGAAACAATGAGATCATCAAAAATTTATCAGTTCTGTCAGAACACCGGAGCCAGTAAAACTGTAATGGCGCTGTGCAATTTTGCTACGTGTGTTGTTGCACGTCAGAGCATGAGTGAGCCAACTGTATTGGCAAACAGCTTTTTTGCCAATTACCCTGATAATAAGTATTATTTGTACTATTTATCTATCCGGTCTCTGATAGGAGACTGCAATAAGCTGTTAGCCTTAATCCATTGTTATTTGAAAACAAAAAAAACATTTGAAGCAGGTTTTAGACCAACTCATAGTACATGAGATACGCAAACTTTACTTGTCTCTGAAAAATTCTTACAGGTTTTGTCTAGTTTCACATATATAAAAGTTGGCAAATTCACACAAAGGGTAATTCAGAGACGGTTAGTTTATTTTTTAATCAAGTTCTAAACAACCTTTAGGCATACCTATGAGACTTATTTTCTTTCCATATATCTATCTATCTAGCATCTATATACCTATCTATCTATCTAGTATCTATCTAGTATCTATCTAGTATCTATCTATCTAGCATCTATATACCTATCTAAAGTAAACGCTCCTACAACATAAATAATCCGTTCCAGGCAAGTTTACGTTATAGGCATTTTACGTTATAGAAACAGCAAATACATGTAAATTGCTTAATCTTTTCTAAGATTTTTCGAAACTCTCCATTGGCCCTACAAAAAAAGAAAACTAGACTTCACTTTTTAATTATTGGCTGTACCTTAACTGCAGTATTATTGGTTTGTATTATTGGTGATCGCATTCACTTGTTTTATGGTCTATGATTGGTCCATTTATGGTCTATGATTGTGGTAATTTTACAAGTTAAGGGAAGCACACCTTCGATGTCAATCTACAGCGATTTGTTGATTTTTTCTAAACAGCAAAGTCTATTCTGCAAAGGAAAACTATTAACAAATACTTGATTCGTCTACAACCATGTAAAACAAAACTATTTGACCATAGTAAGAGCATTGTCTACCTGTCTATCATTGTCTACCTGTTTATCGTTGCCTACCTGTCTATCGTTGTCTACCTGTCTATCATTGTCTACCTGTCTATCGTTGCCTACCTGTCTATCATTGTCTACCTGTCTATCGTTGCCTACCTGTCTATCATTGTCTACCTGTCTATCATTGTCTACCTGTCTATCGTTGCCTACCTGTCTATCGTTGTCTACCTGTCTATCGTTTTCTACCTGTCTATCGGCATCTGTTTTCAGGGGGTCGAGGTTGTAATAAAAAACAGCTTGCTACGATCCTTTAACTGGTGACATTTAGATTGATAGATAAATTTTTGGTAGATTCTTCACGTAGTATGAAGCAAAAACTTAATATAAATTCTTTACGTTATCTTGAATTTATGTTATAAGAGGTATACGTTATAGGAGCACCTACTGTATTTACATGTATCTATACAATATATCTATCTATACACTATATCTAACAACCTATCTATAGATATTTATCTGTCTATCTAGATATCTATCTACCTATATATATCTATATATCTACCTACCCATGTGTAGGCCTATATACATTTATCCATCTACCTATATATCTTCCTATCTACCTTCCTACCTATCTATATATATATATATATATATATATATATATATATATATATATATATATATATATATATATACATATCTATATACTCACCTATCTATCTAGATATTTATCTACCTATTTATCTACCTATCTATCAAGATATCTATCTATAGATTTATCTACCTATCTACATATATCTACATATATCTATTTATGCATATAACTATCTATATATATATATATATATATTTTTATTATATATATATATCTATATATATCTATCTTTATATATATTTATCTATATATCAATCTACCTATCTATCTAGATATTTATCTTCATGTATGTATCTTTCTACAAAGCTTGCTTTCAGTTTTACTACGCAGTGAGATGAAAACATTTTATTAAAATATTGTAAAAACTTATCTACTACAAGTGCAGTCTATACTCATGCGTTATCAATAAAGACTAGAATAGCATTCAGTGACTTCCAACCCGATTCACAGTTCTCAGGCCAGCTTTTATCTTAAGATACTGTAAGACAACGGCTGTAACTTATGCCAGAATGTAATGAAATGTCAGAAGAAAACCTTGGCTAATCTGCTAAGAGAACTGAAGCAAAAGTTTTATCAAAGAATTTATAAGGACATATTTTATTACTGCACAAATTATATGGTGAGATAATCTTTCTTCTTTTCTAAATGGCCACCGCATGATCAGCATAACTATTTATTAGTTTCACTGTGAGCCTATTAAAACGACAGTAGAAATTTATCTCTTCATCTCTATGGAGAGAGAGAGAGAGAGAGAGAGGCCACAAGGTAATGACATAAATATTCGCTTTCTTCAAATGCGTCAAGTAGAGAAAACGAGCATTGATATCAGCGCATTAAAATTTTTTTTATCATTTGTAAATTCCAACTTTTCTATAAAACCGCATAATTTTGCATCCGTGTCAGGTATGCAGAAATAAGTCGTAAGGTAGGGATTTGCGATGGATTTATTCTGTGAGATTCATGAAACAGAATGACTTGAGAGGTTAATTTATGATTGCGATTTTATCTTTCTCTTAAAGCCATAAACTCTAAATTAGCACATATTTCCTGGAATGTCTGAGCAAGACAAAGGCTCTCTGATAACATAGCTTCTTCTTTATCTTCTGATCAGAAGTCCGGACTTTTTCTGCAAAATCTGAAACCCATTTATTTGAGTAAATTAGTAATTCTCAGCAAAACTTAAGTTTAGTTTTTCTCTCCCAGCTGCATGATTATAAAGTGACTACCGCAAGGCCAATTTTCCCATCAAATTCCTCACAAATAACCTGCATTCTTACAATAGAGATTAGTGTTCATCTTCCGTGGCCACTTTCGCTTTGGCTAAACCCTGATAGCAATTCTACACAACATAAAGACAGCTGAGTGGATTATTAGAATAAAAACTGTTTAATGATACAATAGGAAGGATAATCAGGAGATTTTGGTATTGGCTAGATATCTTTACATAAGGATTAAGCCAACCTTCACCTGTGGTTTTAGCTTTCTGCGGCCAAAACCAGACCACGCACGATGCGATGTATCAAACTAAACCAGGCATGATCCTACAAGCCAGCCATACACTCGTGAAAAACCCAACAAGAACAGAACAAAGCCTTCTGACAAGATTTACGAAGAGTGAACGATTCCACATTTCTTGTTGAACATGTTGAAACAAAACATAAAAAAGTTCAAAATAAAAATGGTGTTACAATCTTTAAACAAGGGATTTATTTATATAAATAAATTTATACAAATAAATCATTTTGTTTAACTAAATATGAACTCAAAATGTACCAAGTAATATTCATATGAAGTCACATGAATATTATGAGACATCATCTATAATAGACGATGTCTCATTTTTAGGCTCAATAATTGGTCTACGGTTAAACTGATAGGTATTACCTGATGATTACAGTTCACTCGTAAGTTATGCTACTTGGCCTTGTACCTTATAGCTAGTGAACCAGACTACCCCCCACTCAACGCACTCAACTAAACCACGCATGGCCCAACAAATTCAGGCTTAGAGAATTCCTTGTTTGACCATACTTGATTAGGTCAGATTGACCTAATCTTTTAAAAATAAATATTTTCGTGATTATTAACATTATTTGCGAAAAAAGTGAGGACAGCACTGAGAATGTGATGGTGGACAAGGGTTTTGGTAGTAGTTTGTCTGACTGCGCTTAGTAAAATTTGAGCGATGTTTATGAAAGTCACACGGATATGTATAGATGATAATTTATACCAGTACAAAGAGCGGTTTAGTATATTATGAGGAAATTATAAAATTTTTAGTCTGTAGTGTGATTACAGACACGAGTACAAACCACAAGTACAACTACAGAGTGAGATCACACTGCCCTAGAGCATGTGAAACCTAATTTTTAGCATTTAACCACATGAAAAAAGCCAGAAATCACATTGTTATAGCATATCACTTGCATATGAAATGTCACTGCATGTAAGCAAACCACCTTTTGTAAGGTACAAAGTCATTATTAGCCTTTAACCAGTTTTGTTGGTTCCTTGATATAACTCTTTTTATCTTGCTGCTTTTTATAGAAACAATCTCTTCTTTTCATGAATCATCCAATAAACTATATGATGAAACATATCTTTAGCGGTTTCCTTAGCCAATTACTATAATGATCTTTGTTTGGCTTTCTCTGACGTGAAATTTCAGATGTGACCACAAAAACCACTCAGTGGCTGCCTTAAACGGCAGTCAGATTAGACTCGATTAGTGTAAGGGCATTGAATCGCGTAGACAGCAAATCAGGGAGCCGATGCCAAACCTCCCAGCATTGCAATCAAAATAGAATTCTGGCTGCCAAACTTGTGAAGAAAGCTATAACACATTTAGCTTTCTTTCATTCAGACGAGGTGTGAATACTATAAATAGTTAGATTCAAATGTAACACCGTCTGCTGTTAGCTACCAGCCACGCATGTCTAGACAAGTGGTCATGTATGCAGTAAGTCAGCCGATGTGTTAAGAGTTGTTTACTAAAAATATTTACACCTTAAACCAACAGAGTAAGCGCTAAAATAACTGATTATGGCTGTCGAATAGGCGGGTAAAGTAATGATCAAGATATGTTGTATTTTGCCAGGAAGCGAAACACAATCCGTCCTCTGCGTGTTGCAACCATTCTGATTAGTGATGAGTCATTCGCTGTCCTCGGTCAACAAGCTACTACGGCAGTTGTCAGCAGGTTGTAAGTCAAAACAACCTAATTATAGCAAAACGTTTAGTTATTTTTAGCTTAAAAGCTATAAAATGCTAATAAATTTTTTTATATGAATAACCAAACACTTGAAGAAAGAAGATTATGAAGGCTCTGAACAAGGTAGTTTTCATACTGTCTTTGAATTGCAACCTTGAATCATAACCAGCTGTTCTTTGTCTGAATCAGAACAGTTCAGCAGCGTCTTTCGAGTCTTATCAGGAATTACAGCGATGCTGGTTTGGGCCACGCAATGTTTACTAAATATTCGTAACATACCGTCATAAACTCCTGGGTCATGAAAGGGCATAAATTATCTATTGCTCAAATATTTAAACTTTTGTTGCCGTTAAAATTAAGTATTGCTTATCATTTAGTCATCCGCCGTGCAATGACACAAACATCGGCGCTTTGCACTTGTCAAACTCTGAAGGTCACAGAGTATTTTAAGGTTTCTGGTTTCATTTCACTTTCAAAAGTAAATTAGACAAAATCATTATATATGCTGTTTTTGTGAATATGAATGTTGAACTTGGGCAAAGTGTAAATATTTGTATCAGAGCAAAACTGGTGATTAATGCGTTATAGAAAGGAATGATTTGGACTGGAAACACTTTTAGGTAATGGCCATAAAAATGCCATCTACAAGGACAAAGACGCCATGTTTCCTAAAAGGCTGTCACTAAAAGTGCAGTTTTAAAAAAGACAATAATTGCATTATAGTAACGAGCTGTACCCCAACAATGACAGATCTAACAATAATTGCAATATAGTAAAGGGTTGTACCCCAACAATGACAAATCTAACAACAATTTCAATATAGTAAAAAGCTAAAAATGACAGATCCCAACAATGACAGATCTAACAATAATTGCAATATAGTAAATGGTTGTACCCCAACAATGACAAATCTAACAATAATTGCAATATAGTAAATGGTTGTACCCCAACAATGACAAATCTAACAATAATTGCAATATAGTAAAGAGTTGTACCTCAACAATGACAAATCTAACAACAATTTCAATATAGTAAAAAGCTAAAAATGACAGATCCCAACAATGACAAATCTAACAATAATTGCAATATAGTAAAGAGTTGTACCTCAACAATGACAAATCTAACAACAATTGCAATATAGTGAAAAGCTGTACCCCAACAATGACAAATCTAGCAACAATTGCAATACAGTAAAACGTTGTACCTCAACAAGGCTGTCTAACAACAATTGCAATATAGTGTAAAGCTGTACCTCAACAATGACAAATCTAGCAACAATTGCAATACAGTAAAACGTTGTACCTCAACAATAAATAGTCAATTTTGGTTTTATTTAAACGGCACAAAGTTTGAAGAAAGTGTTCCCATTCAGCACAATCAATGTGAAAATCATCACCAGTTATTGTCTATAACTTACATTTTTTGTGTTTTATATGAACACATCTCTGAGATGCCACCCGAGTGACATACAATATTAATCTGATTTTAAAAAATGGATAATGCAGCTGTCAAAATTTAACATTTAAAAAGTGAAAATATTAGGTGCAACGGTGCAGTTAAGGAGCTATCTGCTGCTATAATGTGCCTTAGTCATGCGGTCATTACCACAAGTGTTGCCATTTATAGTGAGCACTTTGTCTGTGATTGCATCCACTTGAGAAGCCTCTTAAAAAACCAACAGACGAAGTCTCAACGGCTTTTGTGCGGTCATTTTTCCCATGATATTTGAATTCTAAAAATTTTAGATAAGTACACCTATGGTATCTAATTAGGCTTGTGAAGGCAACGAATGATCCGTAGCGATAAGAAATGAGGTTGCGCTACCGAATAAAAGCCTCCAGAGATAAATTGATATAATTGTATCTATTAATACCAAGAAAATGGTGACTCTCATTCTTTTACTGTAATTTGACTTGCGATGCCGCGTGTAACAATAAGGGAAGCCAGATTGAGTGCAGCGCTTGAATAGAGATGTGAACAATAGCTTGCAGTTAGGCAAGTATATTCAAACAATCATGTAATATTCCCTTACCGCAAAGCATTCAAATATTTGAACTATGGCCAAGGAGAGCACCTTTCTGGCTAGACCAATTGCTCCATTTACACAATGGAATGATTCTAATTGAATTATATTCAACCCTCTTCAGGCTAATAATACAAGTTCACAGCCTAACGGAATGATCAGTTGAACAAGAGGGTGGTCTCTTCTGTTCAGGAGAACTTTGTTAGATACGTGACTCTACCTCACGTCTGCATAATGGACACGCTGCGTTGCTCAAACGGTTTAGTGAAAATTATGCATATAATTACTTTACATGATTTCGTGTCAATTCATGACATCAAGCCCACAAAGCGTAATTCAGGTTAATATTTGATAAAAGACCAGATATTAGGTACTGAACAATTTTAAAGAAAAATCTAGGCACAACATCGCTAGATTCTCTACAAGCATGTTATGAAGGGACAAGCTCTTGGTGGTAATAAATCGTTCCAAGGCATGGTTCCAAGGCATGCCAAAACTTCGTCTGCTACCTCGACCTGTTGACATTGGGATGTAATTACTTTGTAGCTGCTTTTGTAACATCTGCTAGGGCATGAGGTCAGATTGCATTATAGCTCATACATACAGCTTTTCATTGTTTAGGATTACGCCTGTTAAAATCTAGTACATCATCTGACGTCTCTAGCGTCAGCAAAGCTGCCTAATGCCAACATGTCTGCATGACATATTGGGAGAGGACCTACCCTAGTGCACTTCTATGATGCAATACGATGGAGTAGTAAGCGGTGTCAATCTATATTAACTCCGCCCATTCGGCCAATTGAGCTGAAGGTTGTGATAACAGACGTGGCTGATTGGTTGGAGTATTTCTTTCAAGAGAGTAGTTCCGGAGCTAGAGGCTATATAAACCACGCATTTCGGTTTTCCAGTCATATTAGTGAACAGCCGTTAAATAACAGCGCCTCATTTCAATACTTTGAAGCAATTATTTTGTCAGCAACATGGAATTTTCAGTATCTCATTTGTTACTTGTAGCTATAATCGGTGCAATTGCCATTCCACAAGCATCAGCTATGGTAAGTACTCCATTAATATTTACACTTATTAATGTAGAAACTTCAAATCTGAACCATGAACCCTTTGCATACACATCTGGTTGCATAACTTTATTATTTATGCAGCCTACCCTGAAGAACAAGCGTTTCGTTAGGATGGAACCTGACACTATCGTAGTGCAGGAAGGGGACCCAATAGAGTTAGAGGACTGTGTAGCGAGGGGCAATTATCCTCCTTCCTTTCACTGGCTTTTTAACCGCAGATTTCTTGAACAGGTAAGAGCTAATACGTGCTACATAAACATACATATTTGTGACCCTGATTTTTAACACTTGCAGCATGGTAACCTCTTGTGTCTATTCACAGACAAGTTTCTTTAATATGATGCCGTTACTTTGCAGGGACCAATGGATCACCTAGCTAGCAATATGATGACTCCTCCCATTGAACATGAAACCATAGTGGAACACTCATCTTTCTACATTGCACAAGCAAGACTAAATGACAGTGGAACATATACATGTGTAGCTGATTCTCCTTTACTACGAACGACAAAGGGTTATAGCATTGTGGTACTGCCAAGATCTGCTGATGAAATCGATACAGGTAAATAACCACTTTCATTTCCATACGATGCGCGTAATCTATCACTTGTCTTTTAATTACAATATCAAATATTCACGTTATAAGTGAGGTAAAAATAAAATCACTTATTTTAACAGTTCAGCCAGAAAGCAAACAAGTGCATATATATGACTGGAGTCAATTTTTGATGCAAGAGGAAGGAAAGACAGTCTATGCAAAATGCAGAGCAACGCAAGGAACGACAAATGGAGCACCAACAATTAAATGGACACTAGACGGCAGAGAGCTCACGGAAAACGAAAAAATTAAAGTAAGTTTATTTCATTATCCAGCAAGTGAATGCTCTTAGTGTCTGAGTGCCTCTTTTAGTGGCTCAAGTTTGCAGGTCTTAGACAAACTTGACAAGATATTGGCTTCTTTTAGATACACAGCAACGGTGATTTAGAAATAAAGGAAGCCACCACCGAATATCACAGCTACCCAGATGAAAACCAACTACAATGTCATGCCATAGGTGATGATGGAGTGAGTACAGCGACTAAAACAGTTGGAGTTTATATCATGGAAAAATTCAACAACAATGGCGAAGAAGAGTAATTGCAATGACTTTTTATACCAGACATAACATTTATGGAGTTGTAATCTCTTGGTGCAATAATTGTCAAACGCCCTGTACAATCATTTAATTCTGTAGGTATTTTAGCCTTGGATGGCGTGTCTCTATTGTTTATTACTATTGTTCCACATTTGTCTCTGCTCTAATGTTATTAAGTCTTTGTTAGGCCACTGACTGTCGCATCCTCTAATCAAAATGTCTTTAGCAAATCTCATGGTATGTTAGAATCTAATTTATTAATAACTATTTATTATAGCCACATCTGACAGTTTTTAGCGGTGTAGTTATTACATGGTGTATGACATGGGCTATACAAGCATGTATTTAAAACATTCTTAGTATAAGTGTAACAATATTTATATAGTATGTCTTTATATTCTAATTTATTTGGCCATTTTTATGCTCAGGAGCATTTCACGTCTATTTTTATAAATAAATGCTAAAATCTTCTTTGCCACAATTTTCTGTACAGAAGACTACATAGAGTCGTTATTGCATCTGAATTCAAAAGCCATCCATTTGACTACAGCGTGTTTATAAGTTGATCCGCTTCCTTCAGAGTTACATCTGTTCCGTGTTGAGTCTCAAAGTCTCGGAATTTACCAGCGAAGAACTGCATCTTTTTCGCATTCCACTTTTGCATCACAGCACGTCGGAGTACCATTCTACAAGAGCAGAAGGTACCAGAAGATGTGCAAGTTGCCAAATACTACGAGTTCAAAGCAATAGCAAAATCCTTGAAATATAATTCTGGTAAATACTAGAACTGTAACATCGAGGCTATGCGATACTCAACAAACCCTTATGTTCGCACATAGCAGTTGAGAAGCGTTTACAAAACTCCATGGCAACGCCATGGCAACAACCTATATTATATGGAGACAGGTGAGCCATCAGTTGGAGACCTAGACAGAAAGGCCAGAGCTAGCCATAACGAGATTGATGAGAGTTTGATGACGCACTTGCAAAAGGAACCAATAAAATTACCAACTAAACAGCTGGACTTTCAAAAAGCCATTTATATGATCAATGGATAAAGATTTCGCACTGCAGAAGACTATCTTTGTAGAATCCAATTTTTTGAAAGTTTACATAGACTGAAATCACGTTACCAACAAACATTTAACATACGGATTATATAACACCTAATTGGTTTATAAAATTCTGAATATTTTCCTTCATCACTCTGTCTCAGTCTCTCAAGAGTGAAATATTGTTTCACCTGCTGAAGGCTCAGGCTTGCTTTGCTTTACAGCCAGAACAGAAATCTTTAGTAAATTGTAAAACAAAATACAGCCTTCCAAACTCTCAAAATGTTAATATTTGTGTTATTACTCAGTTTGCGCTCGTGACAGCGCTGTCGTCACTATATAGCAAAAGGACAGCTGACAAAAGCAGTCTGGGGGTGGGGGTGGTACTGCGCGTTGACAGCTAACAACTGCTCAAAAATCTGTCTTACTGAGCTAACAAATACTGGCTATAGATTCATTACCTTCACAAAGTTGTGAAATAAATGAGAAATCGGAAGTTCTGCACAGCAGCTCACAAAGTTGGGTCAACCATTCCCGTATGTTTAAATTATATTAGTTATGTTCAAGTCAACAACGTTCCTATAGGAACTTAGGCTAAGAAGCATACCTGGCGGTCTCGTGCTTCTCGAACTTTATGAGCTGGTCAACATAGACAGACCAGACATCCGTTCTCTTAGGAAAATTGCTTATTACATTCTCAAACAGAGCAGTAAACCTTTCAAAGTCTCCTTCCTTTAGCTCCATGACAGCAAATTTCGTTATCACCTCGATGTCTATAAGTAATAGTGTGGAGTGACAATAGCATGGCTATCAGATATTTGCAGTAAGAAAGATAAGGGAATGAAAGTATGGAAAACGGCAAGAGTATGCTGTAAAGATGATGCAATGCACCAAGTACGTATGTGATTGTTTGTACAAGAAGTATCTGTTTGCAGAATGACTGTAAGGGTGGCATTTTAGGAATGAACAAATCAATACAAGAAAAATTGTTTGCAACTTGCCCTTCAAATATCTAAAGGTTGATACACACTGGGGGCGAAACAAAAGGCATTGCAAAATTTAGTATGAGCGTCAGTCTCGCGAGTAATGCCCTGCAAAGCTTACTCAAAGCGTCAAACGTCTGCAAAACCTTTTGTCCTTAACATTTTGAATTAAAGCGCTTGAAATACGAATTGTGCATTTTTTATATACGGTTTTTAATAATTGTATTTTTAAACAGTTTGTATGTTAACTGAATTACATTATTTTAAAGTGACTTAGTTTTACTATAGAGCGAACTACCTTCTTTTGCTTCACTTTGGATTTTATTCTAAAACATGGCTGACAACCTGTTCGCCAGTCACGACAAAGCGGCGGCATAAATATAAGGCTCTATAAATACTTGTACATAGATTAGCTAATGACAGCAACAGCGAGCACACCCATGGAGTTACTTGAATTTTTTCCGAACACATTCCAGCTTTTAGACGTGTATAAGAAATATTGCGAATCTCACAAAAGGCTCATGATATGGGCGAGTCTTGTCTCTGAATGATGCGTACTTTAAACTAATGAAACCAAAAAATGTTACTTTGACAAAACACGCCCAACACCTGTACTTTGACCTTCTGCAACCACACTGACATCTTTTGTAAGAAAAGATTGCAATGACGTTGCCTAATACCACCCAAGAAGAGAATGTAGATCATGAAGTACAATGAAAGTAGTAGTAAGGTTAGTAGTGGCAGTGCAAAGTTAACATATACAAAGCCCCGAATGCTAATAGCGCCATTGAAACAGCAGTATAAAAAGAAAGATAAAAAAGAACAACAGGAGAACAGCGAAGAGAAAAAGTAGTAATTTAGAGGTGCAGTGTCACACAAAAATGTGAAGATAGGACATAGACAGGGAATTCAAAAATCGAGACAGATTATACACAAGTGTCAAGAATAAGAAGTGAAGGATGGTGCATATGGTGACGAGAAAAAAGAAAATTTCAAGCATGATGGAGAGCAAAAAGACAGCTAAGATGATGAAACAAGTCAGGGAGCAAAAGGTCATGCAAGAAAGTGAAATGTGTATGGAGGAGTAAGCAATGGGTAAAAGTCAGCAAGCGAGAACCAGATGGAAGGTAAAAAATAGAATGTGATTGATAAGTATAGGGTGGGGGAGAAATGGAAGATGGGCGAGAATTAAAGGGTGGGGGAAAAGAGGTGGGCGAGAAATAGGAAGGTGAGAAATATAGAGTGGGTGACAAATTGAAGATGGGTGAGAATTAAAAAATAGATGATGATTCAACAATGAGTGAGAATTAAAAGAGAACCGACAATTAGAAGGTGAGTGAGCCTCAGGGCTGAGTGAGAAGTAGAGGGTGGGTGAGCCTCAGGGCTGAGTGAGAAGTAGAGGGTGGGTGAGCCTCAGGGACTGAGTGAGAAGTAGAGGGTGGGTGAGCCTCAGGGGTTGAGAGAATTAGACGGTGGGTGAGCCTCAGGGACTGAGTGAGAAATAGAGGGTGGATGAGCCTCAGGGACTGAATGAGAAGTAGAGAGTGGGTGAGCCTCAGGGACTGAATGAGAAGTAGAGGGTGGGTGAGCCTCAGGGACTGAGTGAGACGTAGAGGGTGGGTGAGCCTCAGGGACTGAGTGAGAAGTAGAGGGTGGGTGCAAATTCGAGAGTCAGAATTAAGAGGTGGTTCAAATTATAAAGTAGACAAGAATCTGTGAGTAGGTGAAGACCACAGGGTGATTGATTAAAAAGTATAGGGCAGGACAATGCCTGGACAGTAAAAAAAGATTATGGAATCAGTATGGAATCAGGAAAAAAGTATGGAATCAAATTGCATGGTAGGAAAACGAAGAGAGGATGTTCATTGTATACCACATGATAGAGACTATTTTTAAACTATGTTTAATTGCTGTCTTACGCTGTTTGACTGGCAGTGACTTGAGACATCTTTGCAGTAGTGTACGGGCTGCATCTCTTTTCTTCTGCGAAAAGAGAAACTGACCATATTCTATCCAAACTTGTGGATTTTCTGACCATTTCCGTAACATCATAGTGTGGCACTGCTCGGCTTCCTGCATAATACATGGCAAATTGTTCATGAACAAGCGCACATTAGTAAGTCTATTTCAATGATTATCTTGTGTATACGCAGTAGGCAGTACACACGGGCGAAGTTTCTGGAAGCATTCAAATAATAATAAGTACGTTTTATGTCAGAAAACTAGTGAAAAGTAGGTGTGATTTTCATTTGATCTTGTTCGATTTTAAGCAGATATTTGTATCAATAACGAATAATAAAGAAGATTGCTGATGTCATCATGCTAAATTCGCTTTCAGAGTAAACAAACTAAAACAATGATATCTCATTATATTAATCTGATAATATTAATTATAATAATTTAACTATATTAACACACAACTTAAAGGCAAACCCTCTTTCATTTTTAGCGAACATGTTTGTGCTTTCAATGTAAATAAAACACATATCTTTAAATTCTCCTGAAAATTTTTTACCTTGTCTTTACTTTAGTCACTTCAAGTGTGGTTTTGAATTCCCTACATAAAGGAGAAATGTGATTGCGGCAGACGTGAAGTGTTTAAATTCCAATCATGCATTACTCCTAAATTTAACGGGTATATGGTAATTTTCGCCTTGATTGGGTTGTATGAGAGTACAAGATAACCAAGTCAGGTAGGGTCAGTAGACAGCCAGGACCGAAATCTATAAATATTTTATATAAATACATGTTTCTAGTTTAACATAACTGTCTGCTTGCTTTATAACAAACTTTCTCCGTGTGTGCTAAAAATATTTTATGCAACTTGTTTGTAGGTCATTTCTAGAGTAGGCCTAATTAGTAACTGACGCGGTAATTACTAAAAGTAATTACCGCGTTACATAGCGCCGAAAGTGGCGTGTGAAGGATAACTTCAAGTTTATGGAACTACATGAAAGCTTATCGAGTAGACCATTCGAAGGTAGATAAAGCTCCCTAAAAAAGAGAAAAACACGAGCAAAATATTTTGGTCTTGAATTTTACACATACCTATTATTACTGTAAAGACTACTCAATAAATAGAGTATTTTTTAAATAGTTTTTAAAGAATTTATCCTGAAACATCTTATATTCTGAGCTGCAGTAGATTAACTCAGTTTTTTGGTATTGCTTTCAAATTCGATTTCAAAACATACTCGCTGGCGATTGCTAACCAGTTTCAATGAGCCGACAGACATAAACATCAAACAGTCTAGATACAGCAAACATCATTTATCTTAAACGACGCTTGAGGATTGACTCAACTGAATTATAATAGTCTTGCTCAACATTTCTTCAGCTTTAGCTTTATCCCAAACTTAAGGTTGTCAATTTTAAATTCTTACACTCACACGAACAGGCAACAGGTTGATAACTTGCGAAAGAGGCTGTTGTCAGAAATAGCTACTAATGGCTAATTTGAGATTTCAGTAATAAAATAAGTGATTTGTAGAATTTCAGGTCAGCAAACAAAGACTAAAAAGAGAATAAGGATAAAATGCTGTAGAAACTTTTCGATGTGCTTTGATTTGTAGTTGTACTTTCGTCATACTTTGATTTGCAGTTGTACTTTCGATGTACTTTTCGATTGCTATCAGATGTGCTTAGAGCAACTTCATTGCTTTGATATCGAACTATTGAACTAAGCGGAAAAAGCCAATCATAAAATACCTAAAATAGGAGCCATAGAATATGGAATCTACATTTAATTAAAATAAGGTGTGCATTCCTAATTGTCTTCCATTTTATGTTTGTTGAATATCGATGGTGAAAAGAGCTAAACACGGCGACTAACTGCAGTAGTGTAAACTATGGATTGAACTGAGCTTGATTCAATACTGCGTACGTTTCTTGGAAAAATGTTAGAGCGCTGGAACTGACTAGGCCTCCTCTCGGGTGTGACATTTTTAGGTCATCACCACTGCACCAAGATAACTCCGACTAGGTTAGAGGGAGTGCTTGGTTCAACTTGATTGCATTTATTGGCAGGAAACGCTTTGGAGAATCGTGGAGGCTTGATAACGAGCTCCAGTTGGCACCCTGCCGTGTCTAGCACGAGTCTGGAGTAATCGAGGAAAACTATTTTAAGGAGACGCCAGATTGCCTCCGGCGGTACCATCACAGCTGTCATTCACTTTGAAATGAAATTGAATTATTGAAAACTATCTGAATATTCCCATCTAGGATTAGATGATTGATTATTGGAGATGTTCAATGATTTACTTGTAATTATTTCAACACATTTCTATTAGTTTGGATTTATGCCAGTATGACCACTTACATGTGAACTGGTGTTGCAAGTTAGCTCCAGGCGTATATGACAGTCTGCCAAGTCTGAATGTATTGCGACAAGCGAAATGAACATCTAGTTACACCAGCAGGGGATGCTATGCAGGCACGTACACAATGACAATCGATTACCCGGGCTAATACGAAACAGATCTAATGAGGACAATGGCCTGGGTGTACCTTGCCCTTTCTGTCAGTCATATAATTTATTTCCCTGACCGCTTTATTGTCAATCCATTTTATGAGTCTTACACACATGAATAGTTTAAATGGCATTTCTATGAAATAGCAACAGTATTGAATAAAGAGATCATTAAAATTTATCAATCAGCTCGGCGGACAGGAAGTGAATCATGATCAAACAAGTCTATACATTGCGTTTTATGCATTCCAATTAGTGACGTATGCGACCACAAAAATTCATGAATTTCAAAAGCAAACCATACTAACCTTGCACCAAGTAGATGAGAATCAGGTTAGGACTTATTGCCCAGACATATGTACTAAAATACCAGTGGATTTTCAAAGGGATTATACTTTAGGAATCTTTCACAGGGCACTCTTTTGCTGTGATGACATGCATTCAACCAAAAGATATTTCATATACAATGTATTACGTGACGCAACTCTCCACTTTTGAATGGAAGAATTTCTTTTAAGTGTGAAATGAGATATCATTTAATAGAAGTACGCAACTCGAAAGATAGCATTTGCTCAAAATTACCATTGGCCAACTTATAAAGGCTGACTGGTAATTACGATCATTTTTTGATATGACCTTTGAAATTTAGAGAAAAACAATGACTAGTAAAAACCCTGTCCAACTACTAGTGGACAAGCTAATTACTACAGGACTTGACCAAAGTGTAAACATACATGTAAGTAAACTATCCACATAAATTCTTCCAAATACTCTCAAAAAGTATGATCAACATTTAAATTATTTAGTCACATATACATGTATATGTAAATATTGGAAGCTTGTCCAGCACCATTAACAAGCACTCAATTTGACAGCCAGAAACAGGTACTATCATCTCAAACAATAAAAGCTGAAAGTTCCATGCATTACACAACTTTCTATTAAAAATTACACTATTCTGCAAGAGTGATGATAACTTTGCCTGAAAACTAACCTGGGCTGCGGTGAAAATAATTTTAGTGAACTATAAAGCAATTTGATCATTGCTTCAATGGTTACATGTGAGTTTCATCATTGTTACAGTAGGTACATGTGAATTTGATCATCGTTACAGCGGGTACATGTGAATTTGATCATTGCTACAGCGGGTACATGTGAATTTTATCATTGCTACAGTGGGTACATGTGAGTTTCATCATTGCTACAGTGGGTACATGTGAGTTTCATCATTGCTACAGTGGGTACATGTGAGTTTTATCATTGCTACAGTGGGTACATGTGAATTTCATCATTGCTACAGTGGATACATGTGAGTTTCATCATTGCTACAGTGGGTACATGTGAATTTTACTTGCTCAAAAACATTGGTGCGAAAAACCAACAGTTTTATTTTACAGTTATTTTATTTTTCCCTACATTGACTTAAATTTTTACGATACAATAGTAACTAACAATAATAAATACAATAAGCAGCCGGAAACAAGACATTATGCGGCCATTCCTATGAAAAACTATACCTCAACAAATTAACAAAAGCGAACGATGACGGAACAACTTTTCTTGGAAATCAACTGTTTTCAACTGTGGCGGGACTTCTAACAAGGAATAGAGTATCTTTTGGCAACTACCAAACAAGAAAGCATGGCTATGTGCCACTTGCTAAGTTTATGAGGCTTGGATATCCGAACATAGACGATTACCTCAATGACATTGGCACATCAACAAATCAGGAGAGACAAAGCAGATTATCTGAGTGATAACTTATTTTCGGCACGGCATGAATAAGTATCTCTGACAATCCTCGCTAGGTTTGTAATATAATATAATAAATACAAAAATCGACGAAACTTAAAAATGATGGCATTTGTCTGTTTGCAGGCATGCAGGCTTTGAAACAACCAAAATTGAACACGTGCGCAATTTTATGACGAATTTAGCATTAATTGCCAGCAGTGGTTACATGAACTGAAATATTATTAAAAACTATGAAAAATCAGAATGACGAATGAATAGAATGTTAAATCAGTACTAATATTACAAGCCCATTATAATCCTTTGTTTTTTCGTGACGTCATTCTATCGTTGTCTGCCATCTTTATGGACAACTTTTATCGTTAAAAACACAAAACTTCTGCAATTAATTATTGCAAACAATGCTTTTGTTTGCAAATTTTTTATTTTAGTATCAAAACAACACCGAAAAATACTATTAATCAAGAGAATGACGATCATTTTCTACAAAGATGGCGGCTTTTTCGTGGACGAGCGCATGTGCAAACAGGGGGATGACGTTAAAAAAAAACGACGGATTGTATAGCCTAAATTATTAACTTTGTATTAAAATACTAGACAGGAATATGACTTGAGAAGTATTCGGTTTAAGAGCTCATAACTAGTTAACTAGAAACTATTTTACAAGTGACTGTTAGTGTCATTAACTGTGACAAGTGACTGTTAGTGTCGTTGACTGTGACAAGTGACTTAGTGTCATTGACAAGTGACTGTTAGTGTCATTGACTGTGACAAGTGACTGTTAGTGTCATTGATTGACAGGTGACTGTTAGTGTCATTGACTGTGATAAGTGACTGTTAGTGTCATTGACTGTGACAAGTGACTGTTAGTGTCATTGACTGTGACTGTTAGTGTCATTAACTGACAAGTGACTGTTAGTGTTATTGACTGTGACAAGTGACTGTTAGTGTCAGTGACTGTGACAAGTGACTGTTAGTGTCATTGACTGTGACAAGTGACTGTTAGTGTCATTGACTGTGACAAGTGACTGTTAGTGTCATTGACTGACAAGTGACTGTTAGTGTCAGTGACTGTGACAAGTGACTGTTAGTGTCAGTGATGGGTAAACAATTAGTCTTTACCATCAGCATTTGAGGGGAGCATCGAAGAGTTTCGAAATGTTTTGAAAACCTCTGGCGAAAAAATTGGCTTGCTAAAGTGCAAAAGAAGATGTTAAAAGCATATTCTCATATTTGTTTGCTTGGCATTATTTAAATAGACATAGAGATCCAATTCATTCTGTTGACAAGCAGCCTTTATGATCAACATATCAAAATCACAGTTTTGGACATCTAGATAGTCGACTACACATACCGAATAATTGTGTTACATCTATTTAGAAAATTTATACAAGTAAATATCTATAAACGGAGCACATTAGTGTTTAAGTTACCAAAGACAACTCTAAAATAGTTCTTAACAAAATTGTGTTGTGATTATTCTAGGTACGAAATAATTTAGAGAACAAGTAATTTTTAAAAGTTTGTTTTATGGGAAAAATATAGTTTATAACCACAAAAGTAATACACTAGTCGCTGGTTTACTGTTCACAAACATGTTAAGACACGGTAAGATGCTTTAGAGCTTATGACAACGATGCTATAATTATGTCAAGACACCATGCGAATCCACTAACACTATGCTATTATTTACTTGCATAAAATTTTTTTGATGACAAAAAACATTCGTTGCTCGATGTTTGCCATTGTTTTAAAAATATATTGTTAGGATGAGGATATTGTTACAGTGTGAATAAATAAAAAAAGAAAAGCCAACCTCGACTTTCTCTCCATCATGAAGATAGAGCTTGACAAGCTCTCGATAAACCTTCAACTCATTCATCTGCTGCAGAGCCCGCCTTTTGACACTGTCCATCGAGTCATCCGTCCCATAAATCATTTCAAGTCTGATAAAAGCTGTCCACACTATCAGCTTTTCGTTTTCCATCCTATAGTTAAAACAGCAGTTTTACCAAACGTCTACACATAAAGTTGGCAGGTTAAGCAGAATTTCTAAGGATATTCTGCTTTATGTTTTATCTTAAATTTAAAGCTTCGCGTTAAATCTATGCTTTGCCTATCATTAAATTTATATATTGCCAGGCGATAAATCTATGCCTAGCAGGAATTCTGAATATAAATGCCAAGATATTGACAGCTATCAATGAAACACGAATGAAGGTTAACACACCTGGTGTACAAAATTGAAAAAAGCAGTCACCCCTTGCGCCAATGTATAAGTCATGTGGTACATGTATATACTAGAAGATTTTAAACCCTACAAAATTTAATAGATTGCGAAAAAAAACTACACGAAGCTGCGTGCTAACAAATTTACTTTTTGTAAAAATAAAACAAACCAAACTTTTTAAATCTACTTTTAAAAATATGCTAAATGCATATTTAGCATATTTACTCTATTAAATCTATTTAACATAATTCCTCTACTGTATGTTTAGACGCTAAACATACAGTAGAGGAATTGACTTGTACAACAATTTTACAAAGATGGGATTTGTTAAAAAATTCCTCCACAAAGTGTAACGTAAACATAGAAAATACAGTCCGCAATGCTTATCTGTCATGTTATAACTTCTCTGTCATGTTCTTGGTATTTTAAACAGACACTAAACCAGACACAGCGCTAAACCAACAACCACCGAATTAAATATTAGCATAAATTAATAGCAATGCACTGAATATATAATATTTTTCGGTAGTGTTGCATACCGTCATCATGATGTAAGATAATAAAAAGCTTGATACTAGACTTTAAACGTCAGATAGGTTGCCCGATTCATAATTTTTTTTTACCATGGTTACTCCTTCAAAACTATTTAATCAATTGGTGCAGCATACCAAGAGGTCTATTATAATATTGAGTTTAATTATTCTTTTCTCTGAAAGGTAATTATATAGTTATTTAGTCACTATCTATTGTTCAACAAAAGGTCAATGCATTAGAAGGTCTACAAATGGATTGCATCGTATCAGCAACAAAATTGGATCAATTGCTACAATTTTGCAGAGCGATACCTACTGCTCATAAAAGTAAGAGGCAGAGAAGGATTGACCTAGGTAGGCCAAAATAGCCTTAGCTTCATAAATTAATAAATATGGCTGACAATTATTAGATACAAGAGAAGATACTTCCAGGAATAAAACTTTTTTCATAACTGATGAAATGAACAAATACAGGAGTGAAATGAAGCACATAAACTCTTCTCAACTTTATAATTTATACAATTGACCTTGACATAGCTCCGGCATGACTGTTACTGTATTACTTCAACATTCACTAGCGCATAGAATGAAATGTAATAAATTGAATCAACAAAGTCAATCTTGGTAAGTGTCATAGACCAGGTAATAAATATCGCAACTTTTATCTTACAAAAATGAAGCAAATCGTGGTCATGGACAGTAAGTAACTGAGAGGGAAGCTTTTGTAAAGGGGTTACAAACTTTTGTTTTTAATTAACACAACATTTTTTACTATACATAATTATTATAAATTTATATATAGATAAGCTTTAGAAATTACAAAATGGAAGAACTTCACATCTAAAAGAGACTAAATGACTAAAAGAGAGGAATAAAAATGCAAAATGTAAGAGTGGCCATAAACCAATAAATTACCTACAGCTCTGGTAAAGCCTCATGAGTGGAGAGTAAACCTGACAATTGTGCAGTGTTAGGAATAGGTGCAGAGCGCATGAACTGCTACTGCTACTCGTGCCCTACAGCTGCCTAGTCAAGCATGGCCTGAGAGTACGTACGCGCATGCTGAGATTTCTCACAAGCATCGATAAGCTTCAATAGTGTTGCATATCAAAAACAGGAAAGTGATGCATTTGTGACACGGGCTTGTTAGAAGCTATTTTTAACCTGATAAGAAAAACGGTAAAAACATCTCAACGGTCTCTTCCGACAGTAAGATGAAGTTTTTATCAATATAAACAGTCCATCACCGGAGATAATTGTGAACTCTATTGATTTTTGTAACATTTTTAACATCCGATTACATCACACGCTGATAAGAAATGACTTAACACGGATTATATTTGGGATGCTACACAATTAGCCTGACAGAGAAAAAAACAAGAGTCAATTTTGTTGCCGACGAGCAATCTAATAACTCAATATCATTGCAGCTCAAATGCGTGTGGTAATTGTAATGCATGAGCGCCATGCCACAATGCAGATGTTGTTCTTGCATAGCCTTATGCCTTGGCTTTACTTCCCCAGTGCTCTCCAAACCCAAACACAACATGTATCTTATCTTAGTGATGCACCTAGGTCATGAGAGCAAACAGATACTTCAAGAAATAAATTGTTCGACTGATAAAATGAACTAATACTGAGTGATTTGGTAAGAGGTGATAATAAGAGCAATAAGCCATCATTGCGGAGTTTAGACTGAGCAGTGAAAGTTTACAGGCTATCAATCTGCATATTAATACGAGACGTCTGAGTACCTCATCAGAATTTTGTCGTGTGATTGGTCACTGCCAAGGCCTGTAGCACTTGAGTGTGTCATATACCTCGCTAGTTCCTGACAACCCGAGCATAGCTCAGACAGAAAATTAGCGGAAATAACCAAATATATTATACATATTGGAGCAAATATTGCTGGAACTACCCGAAAGAGCATTATTGTGAGACAAGATAAAGCACTTGAGTCTCTAGTAGGGGGAGGTGAGAATACTAACCACTACAAACAGCCTCGCCCTGAAAATTATGACAGACAAACAGGATGGTGATTAATTGAAGGAGATTTTCGAAAGTTCTCACAGCTTCTGATTGACAATAAATATTTGAATGATTTATAATTTTTTGCAAAATCACCAGAGGTAATTATGATAAAAGTAAAGCTGAGTGGGCTAATCTAATAATGACCATGTAGTAGGGGTAGACAACATTTAATCTTTATCCCCATCTGACGCTAGTGTTGCGGTTTTGAACACCAACTGTCCTGTCCTATATATCCAGTCATTTCCTCAACTTTTGGATGAGTTGATTATAGGCACTTGCGAAATTAAATATCCTGTCTACATAGTAGTGGAAGGCCTCCACAGTCTTTTTTAATAAAACCTGCGCTTCTCATTCTGCAGTTACATGAGGCATCAGATGGAACATAGTTTAACAGAATTATGATGTGACATGAACACATTGAGCTATTACAAGTAATAGCAGACGATATGTTCCAGAACTTTGGGTGGGGCCAGAGCATACTCTTTTATAATATAGGATACATGGTAGCTGACTATCTGTTGGTAGATTTTGGCTCGCATTCTGTGCTAACTAAGTAGCGATGTACGCGAACATTTCAGGTAATAAAAATACTTATGCGCTTTAGACAAAATAATGCTTCATTCTTATGGCTTATAAGATTTTAGGCTTAAAAGAAAAAATTTGTTTCTGTCCAATTTGGAGTTGAAGTACATACGCTTTCATTTTAATGGCATTAGGCATTATTTGAATGGCAACCATCATTATTTAAATTATTTTAATGGCATGTTGTTGAAAGAGGCTGATGGATTTTTTCTAAAATGACATTTGTTGCTAGAAATTTATGTTGCTACAAGTTATGAATTTTCTCATGAATATTTGTCTAGATTTGTAAGCTTATCAAGTTATAAACAATTCATGGGTTGGCCAAGTGAACTATTCCAAAGCCACGCTTAATGGCTAATTCTAATTACAACAATTTTCAATGTGAAGAAGAAAAATCTGCTGTATTAAACAATTATATTCCAAAGATTATTTATTTATATCCCTTAATTACATGGACACAAAAACTGCCTAAAAACAACTCGAAGAAAAATATCAACCATTGCTTATCTCGTTGTTGAGTTATGTAGAGTTTTGTTGAGTAATGTAGAGTTTTGTTGAGTTATGTTGCTCAGCTAACACAATTAACTGTAAGGTTTGAGCAACTTCAAGTAGCATTTAGCCCATTGACAGCCTCTGGTTTAAGATAACCTGTGATTGAAGCAATTAGTGGTGCAAAAAGGTGGCAATGCGTATATTTTGTGTAATAATAGATATCTACTGTAATTTGTAGGCCAATTTTGTAGTTTTTTGATTGGTTATCATGGCGGAGTAATCACCAGAGTGTTGAACACTAGGAATGTTAATATTGACTGATTATTCTAACTAGTTTCTGTTAGCCAATAATAAAATAATTCAAATTACTCTGAATTGTTGGCTGATGCAGCTTTCAGCAAAATAGCTAGATTATCAGCTAGTGTAATCCATGGTAGCTTGAAACAACCCAACGACAACAAACTATCATTTCAGAAAACATGACCGAGGAAACCTTTTTTCCAACTATTTAAATTTAAAATGCTATAAATATATTTAGTTTTTACAAAAAAATTTGCATTATAGAGCAAAGTGCGAGTAGATTTTAATATCTGCCTATCTGACTAATTTAATACCTGCCTAGAATGCAGTCACTGAATCTAGATATGCCATTTGTTACTAGTTCAGCATTAGCAAATTATAAACACCCCGGAAATATATTTTAAGATTTTTATCATTTTGAAACAAATGAAATATCTAGATTCTGTGACTCGGTGCTCTAAGCAGATATTAAATTACCAACAAGACGGAATATAAAACTACCCTTGTACAGAAATATTGACTAAATATGGCATTAAACAGGTTCTTACTGCCTGTATAAGGACACAACCCGGCGGATAGAGTAAGTTGGTACGAACCGATATGATACTGTCTGTAACGCTTGCTCTGCACGCGTACGCCCCGCTTCTACTCCTTTGTGAGCAGCTGTGTAAGCTATCAACTTGGACCATATGGCACCATTATTTGGTGATTTCTTGAGGAGTAATAAATACTCTGCCTCTGTCTGGGGCCGAGCAGACTCGTTCTACAATGTTCATCAAATCACTTTCACGTCATCGCCATTTCTTGGAATTCCTGGTAAGCTATTCAGTTAGTCAGTGCTAGTGGGTACATTATGATCAGTTAGTTTCCATCCTACTCTTTGATATCATAGCTCTAGAGACTCCTAGCCAGGTCCTCGCTAGCTGCCTGAAGACAAATAGCGATCACTCGCCTCAGGGAAAGTCTGCCCACGGAAGCAAAGAATTAAATGGTCAAAGACAGATTCTTCATACATGATTTCATGCATCTTTCTTCCTCCAACGGGATATCAAAAGACATCAAGGTCTTTGTAAATTTTAGGGCCAATCAATACAAGACATAAGGATTTCTCCGCAGCAATTTGTCCAAATAGAAATCTCATCAGAGGAAACAACCTTCTAGTGATTTGTAAATAATCACTATTAATACCGGTGAAACATTTTCTCTCGTATTCTGAACATAGCCGAGCCAGAAAACCTCAAATGAGATTCTGACGATAAACTACGAAGGTTTTACAAGCGGATATTGGTGAAAAACTATGACAGCAATAATACCGTTATTTATGACTCCGTGAGTATGTGGTTGCACCATCTTTAATTATACAACTATAAATAGAAAATTGACAAGCTACGCAGAACTAAACGTGAGAATGTATACAAGCATTCTTTACTGGAAAACTGATTAAAAAATATTGATGAAAACTGCTCATAGTGATGAGTAGGCAGCAGCCTGAGGACTAGAAAATATTTGACATTGGCTAAAATATCTAACAAGCAAATATGTGAGCCTAAACTCCCTGGTCAACAGAACTTTAGAAAGGTCACAGTGCAGTACATTTGACTATACTTCAACTATGCAAGTCCTTGGAAATATCTTAAGATTATCGACATAAATTCATTAGATTAACCAAATTAATATAATACTACACATGTACTTTATTCATAATATATGCGGCAGTTGAGATAGAGGTGAACATGTGACGGATGTGTATAATCCAAGATAGTATCCATCAATTGTAACCTACTGACCCTGCAATGCCCAAAGCCATGACACATTTCATGAAATGTAAGAAACACAAAAGCAGGTAAGTGATAACATTAGATACATTGATAATTTGATGGGCTCCATGACATATTTTTAGGTTCATATGACTGGCCCACTTGATATAATCATACGCCAAAACCTTCCAAACTTGGACTAGTTATAAGGTCATGGTAAGGTCAAACAGAAGACTAGACTTACCGAGGTGTGAGCAGTTGACAACTCAACTTTTCTTGCTAGAATCACATCAGCCTAAACAAAAGAGGAAGCAATTAATGTCTATGCAAATTACAAGTGCAATCCGTCTTTTCTATCAGCAGACGTATTAATAACAGTAATCGGTGATTCCTTCGACCCAAATAGACAAGTGCTTCCACACGGGACGGGACGACCAATTTGCATGTATGGCAATGTGAGGAAATCATTGTGTGTGCGGTAAGAAATTAAAATTAAGGTACATTAAGCTTTAGAAGGCCAGAATGCAAACCCACAAGTTCAGAACTGATCATTACTCCGTATGCCAAAGTCTAGTATGATGTAACTAACCTGGTCGGCTACCCGTATTCTTTTCTGAACTCCCTTGCCAACCTTCTCCAGCTGATCTAACTTTAGTTCTACAGCACTGGCATCAGTTGCATACTGCGTCTGCAGACTCGTTATACTAGCCCCAAAATCTAGAACTGGTTGTTGCGGCGCGTCGGAGTGAGCCCGCTTTACCTAAAATAAATCCAAAAACTTACAAAAACTATCGACTGAGGAAAGAATGAAAACGGCAGCGTGAAGCATGCGTAGTCATTAACACGGTTAAAAACAGAAACGCTAAGACGGTGAACTGCAAAAGAACTGATGAAAACAGTTTTGTAATCAGCTGAATGCTTGCAATACCTTTATGGTTTATTTCGAACTAAAATGAGTAGGCCTATATTTAGATGTTTGTGGTGTACTGTACAGTTTGATCCAGCGTATGTTGGCGATAACTTACAACATTGAAAATTTTTTTCTGTAACCAAAGAGTGTGCTGAAATAAAAGGGAATACTCAAATGCGCATTGAAAAAATATTTAAAAGGACATATATAGATCATTGATAGCAAAATATGCCTGAATCCATAAAAAATATTTCTGAACAAAAGAAAATAATGCTTGAACCGAAATAAAACAAGAAATCTGGATAAAGTTTTTTGAAAGTAGTATACACATTTAACAGAAAACTAGAAGAATATTATAATATGTAAAATTCCAAATTCAAAGTTTCAAAATTCAAAAAGTTTTCAGAGGATAGTATTAAATGTGCTTTAGAAAACGATTCAAATATGCTTATAGTAAAAAGCAAATAGGTTTGGTCTAGTTGACTGGAACACGATATGAAATACGTACACATTACATTTACACATACACATTCTGACTAACAAACATTATGTTGTCGCTTCGCTTTAAATTCCGTAATAGTAACTTCAAGTTCATCCGTAATAGTTTTATTAAGCTTGCAGTAGTAAAATGGAAGGCTGCACTAAAGAGGCTAGTCTCAAGCACCCAAGGATGAATCAGTAATGGAAGTGGTAAAGCAAATCAGTGTTAAAACCAACAACAATGCAAATGAGTTACAAAAAACAACGCGCACTGCTCCCTGAAGGTAGTGAGAAACCTCATGCAGGTGTATGGTTGGCGATTAGGGGTCAGAAATTGACAGGACCCTGTAAAAATATGAATTATAGAGTTTAAATATAATGATAGCTAATTATTGCAACTAATTAACGAATAATACTCAACAAGCCATGGTAATGTGATTATCTTTCATGGAAACGAAAAAATTCATGATGAAATCGTTCTTTGTGACGATCGGGATAAATTTTCCATTAAGTTCTGATGAAAAAGCATTTACAGCTCGTTTGTCAAAAAGTTAGAAACTCTCCCCATCTACTATTATTAGCTCTTTGACGTAGTAAGTTGACGATGCCAACAGCCAGAGATAGGATACAGATTCATGACTCTAAAAATAATATATTAAATAGAAGCGCAACATTCATTTTGTTACATGATTCATTTCTGCAAATATAAAGAACATCTTATTTTGAAGATATGAACAGAATGTTTGTGCAAGCATTCTATTGTCGACTTTCATGGCAGAGGAAAACTCAGTTTACTCTAAATTATTTGCAGTAGTTAAAACTTCACTAATAAGTAGATGTGTAGAAACCAACTGCGGGTTTCTTACAATCGTACAAAAGCACTAGATCTTGCATAAAGCAATTTTAAGCTGTTAGGGAATACTACTGCATGAGAATTCTGTAACTAGAATAGACTGTAGGAAGATTCCATTGGACAGCACATGATGTCTCTTCAACATACACAATCGTTGAACCTAACAGCAATCGTTGTTAAACAGCCGCCACATAATAGGCCTACCTATTGTAAACTATGACCTATGACTTTCCTTATATCGATCAATAGATAATGTTTGAACTCTCAGTAACTTTTCCTATAATTATTACTTTGACCACAATGAACAGAGATGTCTTAAACTATTCATTTCCTACTTACATTAGAAAAATATTTATACAATTTTTTTGTAAAAACAGATGATTATAGTCGTTAAAATAGAACAGCTAAACTTATATTCAAAATTTTTTTGATTTGCATTAGCAAAAAAATGTGGTTTCAGACACCCTTGATTTCTCTAAGGTGAATAGGACTGAGGGAGATGGTGCGGAACTGCTTAACATTTCATATAATGATTGACTATATGATTGCCGATCAATGTATGACCAATTACTAGATCAGAAATGGGAGGCCGTTTCAGATGTAAAAAGGGAATTTAAAAACTTTATAAAATAATAGCTTTTTCATATTTTAATAAAAAAATCTTTAGATTTGCCTTCCTTGCTGGACCATTTATACCAGGTATATTCAAATGCTGCTGATTACGCATTTTTATTGCTGCCTACGCAGCACTTCATATAATGGTATATAGTGAGAAAATGGGAGTTTTTCTATTTTTAAAGTGAAAAATTGGAAGATTCTGCGATCGCTGTTTTTATAGTATATAAAAAAGAAACCGATAAAAGTAAAACTGAAATTTAATCACGGTAATATTTCGCTATTTTGCGATTCGGTTTGCACAGCTTGAGTATTTCGCGCAGTAAAAATATTCTTTAAAAATTTAAACAAATTAAAAATAACTAAACACAAAAATATATATATTAATCCCTCATCCTCTGGTCCAGTGAAATCCTTCCACTAATAACTTTATTGTGAAGGCAGTCGTCGCAGTTTGCTGTTTTTCTTGTTAGGCTTTTGTGAAGTGTAAAAGTGCAAAACACTTGCGACACCCTTCATCATGCCTCATAAACGCCCTTGACCCTCGAAATCATATAATGAATGAAAGAAAAAGAAGAGCATGCGTACGCTTGATAAAAAAGTGACTTTAGTAGAAATGGTTTATTAGTTTCTACTTCACAGATTTTCCCTTATCGTGGAGACGCGGTCCCAATTAACCGCAAAAAGTGAGGGAGTACTGTAGAAAGGAACTATGCTGACTTTCGAATGATTAGAATAGGATCGAGAGCGTGACACACACTGGAGTTAAATTTCTTAGCAACGCATAATAGAAAAAATATTTTCAACAACATTGCACCCATAATTATACTAGCAAAATTTGCTGTCCAGATAAATGCTAGTTATCATAGACAAAGCTTAAAGGTTGACTTGCAACAAAATTCCCATTACAGTTATTTGGTATCAAAAAATTCAGTATGTCTTACTCTGCTGTGATGTAGGTGCAAAATAAGTGGAAATGTGATTACAAGCTCTTAAAAGCTCAAAAACGAACAGTTAATCGCCGCCATCATGAAACTGCTGTAGATCGGATTGTAATCATATTTCCACATATTTTGCACCTACAACACAGCAGAGTAAGACATGGTGAATCTTTTGATACCAAATAACTGTAATGTGAATTTTGTTGCAAGTCAACCTTTAAGAAAAGCCTCAATAAAGCAAATTATGTGATAATAACCGAATTGCCCATACCAGGGTTTTCAGTTAGCCGAGTTGACAGCCTTTTAAGCTATAGGAATAAATATTCACATTCGACACTGATCTGCACCACTGATCATGTGCAAACATGTCGAAGAATTATAATTTTTTCTACGAAAAAATTGTTTCTGAAGTATAGTTGCCTGTGCTATAACCATCTTCGTTTCCATCGATTTACCGAAATTATGAGGTATCAGCAAGTTTCATACATTTCAAAAATGTATAGAAACTTGCTGATCCCCATAAATTGTCCTAACATTTTACATCAGTAGCTCTGGAGACCAAGGACTATAAGCTTCAAGAAGGAGTTCAATAAGTATTGTATTAATATGTGGTAGAGCTGAAAGATAAAACATACCACTATATGCACTCCTGTTTCAGCGTCTACCACATCAACTGCTGCCTTTCTCTTTGTTGTTGCAGAGTTAAGAGTTCCCTTTGCTTTCGAATACGCATCTTTCTCATTATCTGTGATCGTCTCTCTTACATCTTCAGCAACTTTTGTCTTTTTTCTTTTTTTGTCAGCTGTTGTCTTCAATTGAGCCTTGTTCTCATTTTTTGTGAAGTTCTCTTTTACAGATTCAGTGATAGTTTTCTTTTTCTGTTTTTTATCAACAGCTGCCGCTACAGATTTAGCATTGTCCTTAGTTTTTGAATGAGCATCTTTTTTATTTTCTAATATATTTTCTCTTATAACGTCAGCAACTTTTGTCTTTTTTCTTTTCTTACCAACAGGCTCCGATTCATTTTCAAGTGAGCCCTCTTCAATGTTCCCAGGCTCTTTGACCTTGCTAGCAGGAGACAGGTGAGTGCCTGTCGCAACTGTGGGAGCAAACAGACGATATGTTAATCTAGCACTCGTTTGGCGATCAAGGGATCTTAGTGGCATTGTTTTAGACTCTACTCTGGTGAGCTGGTGAAATATGCATGCAATATATTAGTTAGTCCCAAAACAAACAGGATCCTCAGTACACTTCATGTCTTTTCTGACAATTTATTCTTTCGCAATTCATTGCAGTTTTAAAATTAATCGATTTTAAAATGAATAGTTTAAAATCCATGTTGCACATTTGATTAATAGGAGGATGCTGCTCAAACCGAGGTAACTTAAGAGATTAGCATAGCTGCGTAACAAGAGCTACCAAGCAAAATAGTATGGGAAAATAAAATTGTACTTTAGGTAAAATATCACCGATCACACCCATAATATTGGACAGACTATTGCATTCGGCTTAGACTCCCACCTTTTCCTAAAGGTAATAGGTTGCGTAAGGCAGAAATGTACCAGCATTAGCTGAGAACTGCAGCTGCTAGCCAAGCTTCCACTAATTACACCAGATGAAGACATCGAAAAATGCTAAACAATTACTATCTATTATTTATATTCCTTTGTTTATTGTTTTAATGAGAAATAATGACTAGACCGGTTGACAGTTCTGCGTACATATCAGGGTATAAACCTACCTTTAGGCAGTGACTTATTGCCTCTTTTCTCATTCTCTGTCTTCAACACAGCTTCAAGTCTATTGCTCTTAGTGCTACAAGAAAGAATTGTTTCAGAATAAGCGCAGCCAACTGAACTGTATTGTTAAAGCTTCCGATATATCTGAGAGACAACATAGAACAACAAACAACCAAAAATTCCCTGCTACAGGTGAAAATTGTACACACTATTTCCTTGTCTTGGGAAAGGCTAGTTACAGACATGAGCTGGTACGCATAAAACTTCAAAATGTCCTGAAATGCAATGCTAACATACCCAAATCACAGCTATGACAGGTTTTCATCTACTACACATACAGCTAGTAAAATATAAAACAAGAAAAATTAGAAAAAAAAAGATTTTCTCAACAGCTGATTTTTTAATATAGGTCATCTCAATAATTTTATGAATTAAGAATACCAATACCTCCTCTGTAGGACAACCTTATATGCTTTTTTCCATTGTGTATGTATATATTACATATCAAATATGACCTGTTGACATTGTGTATGCATATATTACATGTCATGTATGACTTGTTGACATTGTGTATGTATGTATTACATATCAAATATGACTTGTTGACATTGTGTGTGTATATATTACATATCAAATATGACTTGTTGACATTGTGTATGTATATTTATGTATGTACGCATATACATATGTATATGTGTGCATGTATATATATATATGGATATACGTGTGTGTATAAGACACAAACAACCAGAAATTGGTGATAATTGGAAAATTCCCTTCATTAATCATTGTAAAATTATGAAAAAATATATACATTAATTGTTGTTAGAGGTTAATGTATGATTAACAACTGCTAGTGTAAAATAAATACATGTTGAATAGCTCGCAGTCTGTAGCCATTGTCATGGAAGAACAAGGGCAGTATAGGAAATAAACTATTTGCATACATGTAATTGTTTCAGAATATTTGCTAATAGTATTTAGTAATGCATTCATAACCATTTTTAAATTGTCCAATTGAACCCAAAAGCTGCTTTTCATAAAATAGATATGCCTTCTAGGCTCATTATGAAAAGACGATACACAGCTAAATTCATTTACCTTGCACAAATTGCTAACATAAAATAGGTTAGGCTCTATACCGAGTTGCCCACAATCACTGAGGCGAACATTAGGGGGCTCTGAGCAGGTGATGAGTATTTTTTATGTCTAGCTGCCAAAAAACCATGTCACCATGTCACCTATTGTGTCTAACCACAGCTGTCTAAAGATTTTTATTATCTTGCTCATGTGAACACAAAATCTCGTAAAAACTTGACATGCCAACAACTCTTATATCTATCTCTTTCAAGGCTTTATTTTATTTGAATGTGCAGGTACATCTTTCTCTAACACGAAGAAAATATTACAATTTTTTTCATTTGAAAATCGAATAAATCTTGTGGTTTTTCAAACATAAATTTAGGGAGAAAATCTATGGACCGCTCTAAGGTACATCGCAAAAATTATATATAATAATTAATTTGGATCACCTAGCCTGTATAACACGCTTTCAGCATAAGAATTTTATATCTGAGTGGCTAGTAAAGGGGAAAGTTTACACGTATGGAACGCAGGCTCCGATTGACGGTGCACGGATCAAATCGAAACAGCAATTCTCGTCATGTTTGTGACCAAGGAAAGATACAAAAATGAGCATTGAACAATCTCAAGGTGAAATCGTTATGACATTTCTGTTCAAATCTAAAGGGGCTGCACTCATGTGTGCTAAACAAGCATTCAATAGCGTGGAGAATTCTGCTTCGACATTATTTAGATATTAGTGGAAGTTCTCTTGACAATATCAATGACACACCTAACAATATTTAGATACTAACAGTACATTACATACACACATGAATAGATTTCAGACGCTCACACTGTCTTAATACAAGGTGAGACCTCACAGACCTCTCTTCTGCCTTCAAAACCATGACGCCCCGCAATGAGGTCAACGGAAGTAGTGACATTGCAACGATGTCATCAGAACTAAGATTAAATGTGACACATCTGTAATGTATTGTGACAGAGAGAAATGACTTCATTAATTCTGGATAGAAAACACAACGGAATCTTGTGGAATAAACTGAACCAATAGGCTAAATGACACAAAAATCTGAACAGTTAAATATAAATTTTCAACGCTTCAGAATTTTTGCTCGCAAAGTAAGTTGAGACATGACACTAATTTTCTATCAATGTTAATGTTTTAACAGAAATCTGAGAATTTTCATGTCAACTTAACAGCATGTTCAACTAAGGGGAAGTCAGAAAAGAAAGATACGTGAGGAGTGATGGAATGTCACACAAGCTGCTGTAACAAGGTAATGATTAATGTTCAATTATATGCACAGCTGTTAGATGAACACATACCGGAGGTGCCAAGAATGGCTATGGTATGAGGTGACAGCTAGAAACAGATTCATAAAAATTGTTGGCGCTTCAAGCCAAATCCTAGGCCAGTCAAAAATTTCTACATTTATAAAACAATCACCTGATCAATTGTGTTGCAATATTTTAAACTCTGCATTTTTCCAATACGAGATTTATAGTTGAGAAAGAACTGACTAACCTAGCTCCTGGGATAAAATGTATGACTGCAGAAGGCAGGTGAATAAGTAAGAGGATCCGGCTGTACAATAAAATATCTGATGGCAGGTAAAACTAAACGTTAGGCGTGTTTTGCAGAGATTATATACCACAGCATTAAGAATGGATTGCATTTTCCACAAGATACAAGAAACACATGCCTGTGGATAAATGCAAACCACCAATTAAAGAAAGTATCTTGTGGTGTTTGACCTGTTGGACTTGTATTGTTCATTTATAGATGACAAAGAAAGTGACAAAATGTGCATTTTGCATAAACCATGCAGTACGCTTATAATGCAATAGCAGAAGGGTCATCTCTAATAACATATGAATAATATAGCAGAAAAATATTCTGCTATGGCCTGTCACATACCTTGTGACAGGCTGTAGCAAAGTATTCCATACTATGGCAATCAAGCTGACCATTGATCATCCTTGAAGATAAATTATCAAACAAACAATCGCTATTCGCTAAAATCACTATTCTGACCAAATTAATTGAAACGGATTTTCGGAAATTTGATATACTGCTAATATTTATGCAATATCTCGAGAATCAATGCAGATATTGTTTTACTGTAAATTGCTTCTTATTCAGAACAAAATTCTCTACAAGATAAGTACAAAATTTTTATTGAATCCCACTCTTGCAAAATCCCTGAGGCTTCTTTTGCGTTGAACGAACGCGGCAAATTTTTTATTGCCATGACTATGGCGATCTGGTTTTCCCATTTTAAAAAATAAGTAGAAATGGAATTGCTTGGTAAAAAGATTTTGATTGAGTGCACGTAATTGACAACAAGGTTGTTTCGTTGGAGATGAAATGTGATTGGTCTAGCTAATGTGAATGCTTCGTAATGAAAAGAAAAGCAAAACCCTATTGATGAGTCGATTCATCGGCTTACGCTCTGTACTTCTATTACCGCAACTGCTAATACATCGCCTCATGACAGTGAGAGAGTTAATCATGTTTTCATTGTTAAAAACAATCATTTTTTTGAGATTAATCCTGTCTTTAGCAATGAAAAACTGAATTGTTAACACTGACCAACACATTAAGAATATATATATATATAAATTGGAAAATTAAATTAAGTTGAAGCTTACAGCCTGAAGAATGCGCCAGCAGGAAACTGATAGTAGCTGAAATACAAGTAAACTATTTAATTTTCCAATTTATACTGCTCCATCCTATGTTGAGCACTCTGATTTTAGTTCCAAGTAAGATACATTTCTATATATATATATATATATATATGTATATATATATATATATAGAGGCCATGCGTCCACTGCCATGCGTCCACTTCTAAACCAAAACAACTTCCTCAAATATCCATGCACTAGAAACCTTCACTGTATTACCAATACATAACAAATGTTCCCTAGACATCCATGCACTAAACACCTTCACTGTACTACCAACACAACAAATGTTCCCTAGACATCCATGCACTAAACACCTTCACTATACTACCAACTCAACAAATGTTCCCTAGACATCCATGCACTAGACACCTTCACTGTACTACTAACACACAACACAACACATTTGAGCATACCTTGTGACAGTAATCCAGCAAGCGCTGCCACTCGTGTAGTTTTGTTTGAAGGTTTGGAGCTCACCAGCACTGAGCGGCAAAGCAAACTTGTGGCCAGCAGAGATGACAGAGACAGAGGAAGGATGCAGAACAGAGACAACTGCAGGCAGGTGCATCCCTACCTTTAGTTCCCCCAACTGCAGAAGGCCGCTGTAACAAATTTAAAAATTGTATTTTGTATTACCATAGATCTTTGACCATATCGATACTAAATAGTCTAAAATAGTCAGAACTAAAATTTACTGGAGACAGCAGGTAAACACATCTAAAGGTGAGAAGCATAGCCAAAGAGAAAAAGCAAAGGGCCTCCGGAATACCTAAGTAACAAGACATTCGAAGGGAGAAAGCGCCCTCACATAGTAATACAAATGTATAGTTCTGCAACCTGAGATAGTGAATGAAACGGGAGCTTAAGCAAGCCGCCATAGAGAAGGTACACAGCTGGTAACGATGATTTGCATTCAGTGCAAAGTAATATACATAGAAGTCCTTATGAACAGCGTTAATTTGGTGACCATGGTCAAACCACAGTGAGTATAAGCCACCACTTTATTCTTTAGAATCCACAATAATATAAGCAAGCGTGGTTTGAAGCCCTTCGGTGAGACTGTTAACCACAACCTAACCTTGCTGAGGACTTAAGGCCGTAAAACAATAAAACAAATACTTATATAATCCAAAAAAACTTATGTAAAACCTGACACACGAGTGAGAGGCGAGTAAACTGAGAAAGGCAAACAGACAACCACTTTTACAGGTGATAATCCTCTTATGAAAGCTGGACATCTTCTACTTGGCAGGCCAACAATACAAAAAAAACAACGTACCTTGAAGATCATGTAAAAAACACTAATCCACAATTTCTCAATACTCAAACTCACGACTTCTGTCGCAATGTCATGACCGCATGTCCTCCACATTTGGTCTTAACCAGCTGACAACGGAAAACTTGGCCTGGTTTAAACTGCGTCATCTGCAGGCTCATTCCAGCCTCAGTCATCTCGGAGAGGGGCACGTGGGCAACAGGGTCAAGAGGAGTATTGAGGGTGAGCCCCGAGCACGCAGAGTAGCGCACCGTCATACCATAAGTGACATTTGACTCCGTCTCGAACTCAGGATATCCACTTTGTTCTAAAATGTACACAGCATTAGAGCTTTTTCACATACTATGCATTGAGCAAACATTACAGCTTAGCATATTAAGGGAATTGAAAGAGATGATCACAGGAGAAACAACAGATAAATCTTAAAAGTAATTCTTGTGGTTTTCTTACTAGGATTTTATATGATAAATGTGATGAAGCAAAATTTATTTCTAATGCGACATGCATTTAGTCAAACATCTAAGAGCTGGTTGTTTTGTTACAAAAACTGTATTTTAAGTGAAAATGACCATTTGAAAAGAATACAACAAAGACGCGATAAAATAAGACAAAAATCTGTAACACAAAATTTCTAAACTAGTGGGAGAAGAGCATAACTATAAAAACTATAACTTATTAAAACTAGTTGATAAAACTAGTGGAGAAAATTAGACCCTTAAGGTATGGCCACACGTGCCGATTTTTTCGTTGGTTTTGACCGAAATCACGAAATGAACGAATTGCACAGAATTATTCAGACAAAATTCACAGATTTGTCAGAGCTGTGCATGCACACCAAAATCGTCGACAAAATGCTTTTAATTGGCTAAACAAATTATTAGCGAGCACGATTCTAGCAGCTTTCGCAATTGGTATAGTCCAAGAAACGTATTACGACATACAATAAAAGTACCAGTGCAATTCGACATAGTACATACGAAGCAACTGCTTAGATTGCGCTATTGTTGGTTTTTTATCATTTGGACACTATGGCTACGAATCGTTTCTGTTTTAATAATAACAAATTTTATTTAGCCGCAAAAGTTTTGTTGTAGAAAGAGTTGCCATATTTAGAGCAATCAAATCAATTGCATCGTATTTACAATGGCGAATTGCGTTAGTATTTTTTTTGTGTGTCGCGTTATGTGCCTCAGACGGTATAAACTGCGAAAGCTGCTTGAATCGTGCTCGCTAATAATTTGCTCTGACAATTCTGTGAATTTTGGCCGAATAATTCTGTGTTTTTCATTTATTTCGTGATTTCGGTCAGAACCAATGTAGAAATCGGCACGTGTGGCCGTACCTTTAGTCATATCAACTTTTTTAAAATATTATATAATAGATTATAAGCAAACTTAGAGACGAGATGAAGACATTTGCATAGTTTAACCAATTAACAGCTCCTCTACCAAAGTTTGTAATTACAAACTCATATTTGTTGTGCTGCTGCATCAACTGCTTGTAGTATTTATGCAGCAGAAACAGGGCTGGGACATAGAAGACTAACTCTAAATGTAGCTAGCAATGGTCCAATATTACCAAAACCCAGCAGTTTACCAACTTCATCAACTATCACTAATTTATGAAGTAATCAGTGTACGCTCTTACGCTACACAAATATAATGATGACATCACCACCATATTCACAAATATACTGATGACATCACCACCATATTCACAAATATATTGATGACATCACCGCCATATTCACAAATATATTGATGAAATCCCCACCATATTAACTTTTTGCAATAATAAAACTTGATCGTGTACTGCCACACTTGGGCTCATCGATATAGAGATACATAAGCATTACCAGTGCATAATATTTGTTGTGTTTTAGAGACGACATAACAAGTATGCATGAGTGCTAATACAACCATACAATATTCTATTTTCAATAATTCATCAGAGACAAGATAACGGCTTCTTATGAATGAGCCGTGGCGTTTAGTGGAGGAAGCAGGATATTGTACAACAGAAATATTTGCTTTCGCAAGTGTCTTGTTTTCAATTGGACAATAGCCTTAGTGGGCCAAAGATCGAGACCTTCAAGTACCATCTCGATACATCGTGTTCACACTTTTAACCTAAGGTATTATCCCTAGAGGGTTTTGATTCAAGGTTTGATAACAGTCACGGGCAATGCTACTATATTTAGGCAATGTTGCAAAAAAGAAAAGACAACTTCCAACATTACCAGATGAGTGAATAATGTAGTTGAACTACTTGGTGAAACCTACTTACCATCGGATATAACCTGCATATAACAAACACCATCTTTGCCGGTAGCCACTGGCCTACACTTCAAACAGACTCCAACAGGGAATTTGCTCAACAAATCGGCAGAACTTTCGCCCCTTTGTCCCAGTTGATGCCAAGAAATGACCGCCTGTTTACCAGCTGTTGTAATCACATGAACCAGTCTTGAGAAATTGGCTGCGTCATGCTGGCAAGCAAAACGGACAAGTGTTGTCAAGATTTGACGTCAAGGAATATGGAATACCAGGAATAGCAGGAATGGTGAAGGGCAAATGCTACACTGGACAAGGCTGTTTCAACCTTTCAAGGATAAGCTGAGTGTATTGAGCGCGAACGGGACAAGCATTGTGGTTTTTATATTTTAAATATGTTACAATTAATTGGCTGTAATGCGGCTATAAATATGGTTTAGGAAAATAAATACAATTTGTAAATAATTCATGACTGCGTCAGCTGGCGATAAGCCAAATATCTGATTAGATTTTTATCTCAGCAATGTACATAACCACCCAAACTAACCTTTCCTATCACGATACATATTAGCGTACTGCAGCATGCATTTCTTATCTTCTTTACACAATCAAAATACATTAACAAAATCGCTTGCTATATTTTACAAACATTTGTCTGTTTATATGGTTATCATTAGCTGAGTTCTTCATATACTCCAAACATCCTGCTTCACTAATTATAGAGGGTTTGACTACCCAGGGCTCATATTGTTACTGGCGCAGGGGTGGCAGAAAATGGGGTAAGAAGAAGCTTTTCAGTAAAGATTTTCCATGTCCTAACAATTTTAAAGCAAAAGGCAATCATGATAAAAAGGTTTTGTAAGATGATATGTTCCATGTACGTATGACAGGGTAATCTAACAGTCCTATTACAAGTCGTTACACAGAATCCTATAATAGTTGACAACCAAAGGAAAAACAAATTATTTTTATCTGAAACATTCCTTTGTACAGAGCAAAGCTTACAGGTACGAGGTTTAACTCAAACCATTTGCAGAATTTTTGAAAAAACAAACTCATTTTGTATTTTTCTATAAATCAAAATAATCTTCAACAACTGGCACACAACACACAGTATTTATTTGCAGAATTCTTGCTTTATGCATCTACCGTTGTCCTTGACATTTTTCACTGCCTCCAACATATAGGAACAAGATCTCAAAACATACTAATGTCAGTTGAAAGTAAAAACATAGAAAACAGCTATAAAAACATGAATTAATAATGTTGCAAAATGCATGTTTTGTGATAAAAAACAGCTGAGTAAATTGCAAAAAATGAAATACAAAATCTCTCTCCTATTGAAATGGTTTTAAAAACTAGATTTTAAACTAATATATTGAGGCAGCGTTAGTTTGCCGCCCTCTGTTACTACGACCCTGCGAGTCTCTATGAACTGCAAAAATCTGTGAATACCCATTCTGGCACCTGCGGTCCTATTGTCAATTGACATTTTCTGTAATAAATGAGTGCAAATTTATAGGGCCACCGCCAAAGCAGCCACAACCGTGTATTTCATTGTGGGAGCATGGAAATGTAAAACTGTTGATATGTTCGTAAATATCTTTATTCATGAGAAGTTGCGGGTAAAATGATGAAGTGGAAGGAGGGTGTGCCGCTGCTGTCCATAGAATGCACTATTAAAATATAAACAAATAAATTGGCCCAGCTGTTGCTACGTATGAATGAACAGGCTTTCTAACATACTGATGTGTTTGTTTTTATAAACAAGCCAAAAAACTGCTATTTATGAAAACATTGTAACGCAGATTAATTAAAGCGATGCATTCTTACAGTTTAATCATATCTTATTACAGTTGTACATCGGTGAAGGTTGCCAGCATCACTCTTGGAATGAAATCAAATCCTTCAATATCGCCTTTGTGTGAATAATCAGGCCATAAGATGAAGCTCACTGAGGTTTGGCAGAAAGCCAAGTCTTTCACAGCACTTTACCTTAATCTTGGCTAATCTTTACAATTCAATTATCTTGTTTACAGTTACATTTTGTGAACGTAAAGAAAAACTTGGACACTGTCCAAACAGGCCCGCACCAAAAATAGCTAAAGTAATGAAAAATCTTACGGGTCTTTGGGACGGTGAGCACCCAAACTATGTTAGTAGCATGAGTTCAGCTAAAGAGTGGCTGGTCTGCTCTTTCTTGTTAGTTGTTTTTCTTTCAACTGTACTAAGAAAACAGCTCACACCACTGACCAGCGGTCGTCAGAGAAACTAGCAATATCCTGTTATCATTCGTCAAGTTCTCCCTAAGGCGCAAGCACTCTTATACAAATTCTACCTGAAGACTTCAATAACAGAGTCCTGTACGTCTTCAATATAATTATTTAAACCGGGTGTTGTGTAACAATTTGTACAACAACCTAATTGCCTAATTTTAGAGTCCTTAACAAAACTCTAACTCTTTCAGGCCGCTATATACATAGCGCATTAAAATAAAGTGTATATATACATTCTTGAGGCTGTTGAGATCTACAGCATAACTGCGCAAGCACGAAACTGACAGTAGCTAACCAAGATAATTACTCTATTTAATTCTCTACTAATTTATATATATACATATTATAAATATACATATATATTATATAGAAACCTATTATATATATATATATTAGTTATAGACAATAGCTGTGCATATCTTTGAAGCTACTGTCACTTTCATGGCCTGTCATGAAACTGACAGTAGCTGCAAAGATAAGCGCAGCTATTTTTCATAACTAGACTAGTTGCTCCAACTTCTTGTAGAGCTCTTTTATTTTAGTATTACTTTACTGTATTAGCTTATAATATAGTAGAACCCCAGTTGTAATTATATACATATATATACACCTCTTGTTTGATCTGCGATATACATATAATAAAGTATTTATGAGAAAAAAATTGAGGGAAAAGTTCTAAAAAATATTTTTTAGTCTTGAACAGATGAAAGTTACTTACAATAATAAATTATTTCCAATGGGAAAAAACTGCTTCAAAATTTCAACCGCTCTCAACTGAAGAGAAGTTCAGCATTTTGAAACAGGTGTGATCAAAAACTAAGGTCGGACCATCAGACTATATTAGAAAAGCAAAAAATAATACAGAACACAAAGCCCTAACATACTTCGGACAATCGCAAAGACATCATTATATCCAAAGGCATTTTAAAAAGTATTAAGGGAAAGTGAATCAAAAACACAAGTCTAAACACTATGAATATACAACAGGCCTATTGTACATCACGATTATTTGTTTATCGTGATGTACAACAGGCCTATTGTATATCACGATTAAAACACATGCAATCATTATAAAATATGAAAAATCGCAATTACCATAAAACCTCTAATTGAACGCCATGACGCTCTATTTTTCAATCTTTCCTCTGTAGTGGCGGTCAATTGGAGGCGGCGTTCAAACCGAGGCTGGCGGTCTGTTTTTCAAATGGCTTCTCAGAATTTTCGAAAGATAAATTTAGCCCTATTACGGGCAAAGCGAATTTCGCCTATATTTTGGCCTCTTTTTTCGGTAGAGCGATATTAACCTTTTGGATGCAATAAATCTGCTAACTTACCTCCGACTTGTCAAGATCTCTGGCTAAATAAATATGCATTGAGAAACTGAGAAATATCTCTACCAGTTGATATCTATTGCGCGCAATTAACCCACGATGATATTTTAGCCTGTGTCCTGCTTTGCAATTTGTTAGAGCTTTCAATTTTTATTTCATTCTAAATTTGAAGACATATTTTTATTTTATATCTATATTTAACATTGTTGAATAAAGGCTCATTGCACTCACTGATATGTTTGCTAAAGTTTACAGCCAAAACTAGCTTTTCATGTGCATTAGAAGTGGAGTTATGAGCATTGATCCATCGTAAGCTGTGTTGAGATAACCGCAAAGATGCTATTAAATAACATGCTATAAATCTGCATATTTATAAGTCTATTTATAAGTTGGCACAATAATAATCTATCAAATGATACAAATATATATTCATGAACAAGTGACATAAACGAATCATACTTATAATGCACGAAAAAACAAAAATTAACATTTTTAAAACAAATATATTTCCATCGTTTGCTCGAATAGCTGCGTTCTGGTTATTGTTTTCGATGGAATGAACATATTATAATTGTCCAATACCTTCAACAATATCTTCCGGTCTCAACTTTTCTTCTGCATTGCTAAACTAGTCGTGCAGTGCAAAACTTTTACGCGCTGCATTTAGCACAATAAAAGTATGCTCGGTAAACATAACCTTTGTTCCAAAACTTGCGAACTTGGTTTTATATGCATGTCCTTCGAAGTACATGTGTTAGGACCACGTTAAACAAGGAACTACTATTAGCTTGAGACAGTAGTTATTTCTATGGCGTTGCCTTCAAAGCTCCACCTACCATGGTAAATTTAAGCCATTTTTTATATATGTACATGTGCTTCGAAGTAGAAAGACCGCGTTAAACCAGGAACCACTAGTAGCCTGAGACAATAATTATTGCTAAAGCGTTGCTTTGAAAGTTCATCTACCTTGGTAAATTTAAGCCGTTTTTATATATGTAGGCTACTTTGAAGTAGAAAGACCGTGTTAAACAGAGATCTACTACTAGCCTGAGACAATTATTGATTATTGCTATGGTGTTGCATTCAAAGTTAGTTTAACCGAAAAAAAACGTAAAGCTCCGGAATTGGACAACTAGAGAACTAATTGTTATTGATATAAACGATTCATTATTAATACAATTTTGTGGACACTTTTCTACTGGTCAGTTAGAAAGTTAGTATTATGGGCTCGTAATGATCAAGTAATGTCAGTGGCGGTCAAATGGAGGTGGCGGCGTTCAACTGGAGAGTGACAGTCTATTTTCCAACCATTCTCTCAGGGTGGCGGTCAATTGGAGGTGACGTTCAAATAGAGGTGGCGTTCAATTAGAGGTTTTACGGTACGCATCAAAGATAGCATTGTGTATGAGTAATGTCACCGCTTAATAGATATAGCAAATCAAATATAGTTAAATAATAATATCATGCCAGCTCATTATGTTTATATGAACTACTAACAATACCCTGATAACTCATTATGTTTATATTAACTACTAACAATAATCTGACAACTCATTATGTTTGTATTAACTACTAACAATACCCTGATAACTCATTATGTTTGTATTAACTACTAACAATACCCTGATAACTCATTATGTTTGTATTAACTACTAACAATACCCTGACAACTCATTATGTTTGTATTAACTACTAACAATACCCTGACAACTCATTATGTTTATATTAACTACTAACAATACTCTGACAACTCGTTATGTTTGTATTAACTACTAACAATACCCTGATAACTCATTATGTTTGTATTAACTACTAACAATACCCTGACAGCTCATTATGTTTGTATTAACTACTAACAATACCCTGACAGCTCATTATGTTTGTATTAACTACTAACAATACCCTGATAACTCATTATGTTTGTATTAACTACTAACAATACCCTGACAACTCATTATGTTTGTATTAACTACTAACAATACCCTGACAACTCATTATGTTTGTATTAACTACTAACAATACCCTGATAACTCATTATGTTTGTATTAACTACTAACAATACCCTGACAACTCATTATGTTTGTATTAACTACTAACAATACCCTGACAACTCATTATGTTTGTATTAACTACTAACAATAATATGACAGCTCATTATGTTTGTATTAACTACTAACAATAATCTGACAGCTCATTATGTTTGTATTAACTACTAACAATAATCTGACAGTTCATTATGTTTATATGAACTACTAACAATACCCTGACAGCTTATTATGTTGGTATTACCCGCTAACAATGCTTTCCGGGTTCAATATACTTGCATTATTCATTAAAATTTTCAGTTCAATTTTTTCATCTACCCATATAGATAAGGAGTTGAAGTTATTTGAGTGCCGCTGCCACTCATTACGAGAAGTGCGTTATTTTTTGCAACAGTGCAAAAAATTTATAACAGTGCCAAATAATTTAAATTTTTGTTCTATTTTTATCATACATGCCAATTCAGACAGTTTTGTAGCAATCAACTATAAAAATAAAAACCAATGCTTTCAATTTCTTTGCCATACAGCTTCTCTGAAATATTGTGAAAGCAGCAGTACAATTGGGTAACTGGAAGCGCTTGAAAAGGTTTACATAAATCATGAAGGTCAATCACTTTCAATTTTTGTAATATTTTGTGTAAACCAGCAATCTGACCAGCGTTTGAAAATGCTATCACATAAATGGCAGAGCTTCAAATCCAGATTTGGTTTTGACATACCCTAGGACACTTATGTATTCGCCTCATCTAACTTTCGCGTTTTTACAGAGTCATCCTCTCGTGAAAGTTTCATGAGCGAAACTATACTATCATAACGAATGAAAACGCGAAATTAAATAGCTTTGTTAATTGATAGTCCAAGAAACAAATAGCAGCAAGCGATCAAATTGCATCATCGATATCGCCCACACAATTTTATCTGTGGTTCACAATTACAAACTAGTCCCAAATTGAAAAATTTTTTCTTACCAGTGAACTGGACCTGAGGAACCTAATTATGTTTGTTCCACTGCATTTATTTTCACATCACTATATTTTCGCACTTATCAGAGCTGCGAAATTGAGTTGCAGCAAAATTTTACTCTGTATGCTACTCACGAAACTAAATACTAGCGAAATATGAGTGTCCGAGGGTAACTCAAAACCCTATCAATCATTGCTGCATAAATTCTCATCGCACATCGTTGAGAGGGATGTGACACAAGAATTTTGACACCTTCACGCTTGGATTACTGCCAAAGACTATAATTATATAGCAGCACTTCTTTGTTCCGCTCTTCATGCGATAAGACGATGAAATGCTGACAGCTACCACGTTTTTCAAAAGCTTCAGGCAATAGAAAATACGACGTTAACCAGAGCTTTAACTTTTTCAGTTAGTTAAGTAGATAATCAGCTGTGCGATTGTCGTCACAAACACATGACTTTTAATTAAAACAAAGTTGTCTACCCATAAACAATTTTCATAAAATGCCAAGACTTTGTCGCTATGTTGTCAAAAGCTTCAGGCGAACTCAACTAGCAAAAAAGTTTATGTGCAAAAAATAACAAAACTTTTAAACTCTGCATTTGATTTTCACATTTTTTGTCAATGAACTGTGTATGCAGTAGGCGCTCCTACAATGTAAATAATCCATTCCAGGAACATTTACGTTGTAGGGCAGGGGTCTGCGACCTTTTCCACTCAAAAAGCCATTTGAACCCGTTTTCCCCGCAGGAAAGAACGCAGTGAGAGCCACAAAGCAACTTTGATATTTTAAATTAAAAAACAAATAAATACTACAAGTAACGGTTTTGTTTAGCTTTTAATGCTTTTATACCATGTTTACACCATAAAACGAAAAGGCGCGGCATGTATAATGATTTAACTGCTGAGAAAACAAAATTACACTTTTGCAAAGAACAATAAAATAACTAACAATAACTTGAACGTAACGTGGAAATATTACGTTGTTTTTAAGGTTACTTTCAAGAAAAATTGCAACTTCATGTTTAATTCAGTATTCTTTTAACAAAACACTGAACTTAAATTCTAACTGCAGCAAATGTACTACGTTTCTTCTGTGTGCTGTCATTTGGCGCGTACGGTGAGTAAGCTGTCAACCTGAACAATAAAGGTGCTGTCTGGTGATGTGTTCTACCATTCGTATGGTCCTGTCTTTGACCGTCTTGGCAGACAGGGGCATATCTCTGATTTTCTGCACAACTTCAGTCTTATGTTTATAGTCCGCGAACAGATGCTCCGAAATCTTAACGAATGATTCTTTTATATATTCTCCGTCGGTGAACGGCTTTCCATGCCTGGCTATTTCTTGAGCGACCACTAAACTAGCATATGTACTTGAATTTGCGGACTTCGCCCACTTCTTGAAATGATTTTTGCTAAAATTAGCCTTACGCATCAGTTCCGAAATGGCCTTTTTTCTCTCATCTCCCTCTGGATATTTTTGAGCAAAGTCTGCCTGTTTATTCTGAAAGCGTCTTGCGACATTTGACTTATTGTTATTTGCAAATTCCTCATTACATATTAAGCAAATTGGTGAACCAGTCTCATCAGCAGCGAACGCAAACGAATCAACTCACGTAGGATTAAATGTTCTATTTTCCTCTGTCAATTTTTTTTCTTGGTATTCACCATAGTTTGCCTACCTGGGTGAAAAAATCAAGAAGCGTCATGCCGGCTGGTGTAATTTTGGCGGTTTAATATAATACAATATGTGGTACAAATAATGAAGCATAACAAGCGACAAGGTTTGATTTATCACCATAATTACAATTTTTCAAATTATATTACAAAATATAGTGATAAAACTTCTATATTTTTATGAGTTACTTGACATACAGTAAAGAAAAATGAAAAAAATTCCAAAGTCAGAGGGAGGCGCGGCGAGGGGATGAAAGAGCAGCGGGTTGCTGACCCTGTTGTAGGGATTTTATATTATACAAACAGCGAAATACATGTAAATTGCTTAATTCCTTCCGAGATCTTTTCAAACTCGACCCCTTGGTCGTACAAAAAGGAAAAACTTGACTTAACCTTTTTAATTTGTGGGCTGTACCGTAACAGCAGTATTATTGGTTTGCATTGATAAAGTTTCTCCTTTCTCTGATCAATCTCACTGGTTTTATAGACCATGATGGCAGTAATTTCACAACGAGTTGATCCGGACTGGACATCTTTGACATTTATTTACAATGATTTGTTTATTTTTTCTAAACAGCAAGGTCTAGTCTGCAAAGCAAAACTAATAACAAATATTTTATATGTCTACAATAAAAAACCAAAAAAATATTTTAATTATGAAAAGATCAGTACTATCTGTTTGTCGTCTATCTGTATCTAGGGGTCAAGGTTAGGATAAAAGATAACTTTTGACGATACTCCAATTCGTCACATTCAGATTGGTAGACTAACGCTGTAACACATGCACTAATCGATATCCTTTACGTACGTACTTGTGAACAATCATTCAGCTACCTTATTCTCTGTTTTGTCGACACATCTGAAGATATATCACGACAAACTAGACTGCTACGGAAGTTGTATATATACTAGATATAACGCTATACGCACATCATTTTTTCTCTCACCCAAGTCTGGTGAGATAGGTTACCATTACAATTAAATTTGAGAGCTCACCCGACTTGACAACTTACATTATATGGAATTTTTTACGTAGCACGAAGCAAAAAGTTCATATAAATTCTTTCCGTTATTTAGAATTTACACTATAGGAGGCAGATGTTATAGGAGCATCTACTATACCGGCTAAACATTCACGAATAATTTCAGTTCATGACAAATTAAAAAACTAGCAAGCATTATGGTTAGTTTACAAAAGTTTGTTAAAAAAGTGTGACAGGATTGAATCATACTTTTTACATTTCCTGAAAATAAAGCCTGTTGAATATTTACGGATAATCGTTAATAGGCTTATGTGATTCGAACACAAATTTTTTATAAAGCCGAGCACTAAACCGTCTTAATCTGATTTTTTAGCGTATTCCAAGCAACTAGGCGGAAAGGTTTCTAGTAGCGATCCCCCAAAAACAAACACAGATATATGTTTCAATGACACGGCGGGGTATGAGGATGTTTCTAAGACATATTATAATTACCTTCACATCAAGCAGATTATAACAGAGTGTGGTATTTTCCCATGAAACGTCATGCGTATTAAGTAACAGCGGTATGAATCTTAAGTGCATTCTTGTTTATTAAGAAACTTGGCAGAACACCAACAAAATTCTGAACACACGTCAAATACTACAGAGGTTATTTTGCTTAACGTAGCATAGCTGCTCTACCATCCCTGGAACAAGGCTGAAACAGAGAAATTCGCATTATCTTGGTACTTTTTGCCAGAGAAGTGATTTCACACTATAAACAAGTGCAAATAGCAGTCTGTAGTGTTCATTTACATACTTGCGTGTCGTGTGACCAAACAAATGTTTCATAGATGAGATAACGTACACTTGGGGCTCACGCTAATGAACAGAGCCCAGTCTTATAAACTGCAAGCCACTAATAAACTTTAAGTGATCCGTAGAAAGGAGATAAAGCTGTTACTAATGTAAGAGCTAGACTATATGTTAGCTTGTTTTTAATCGTGATAACACAGCATCTTAATTTTTATTATTTGTTTTAGCAACTAGTAATTCACTCTTCGGATCATAATTACAAACGAAACTTCTTTCTCACATGAAGCAGTCCATTGGTGGTGCAACCTCTCTTAGCAACCAAGATGGCTACTCGCTCATTAAGTGATCCTAAAAAAAATTGTTCTCACCTGGCATGGTTGGTGGCTCATGGCAATCTGGCCCTGTGCCACGTTACCGCAGTAATAAAGTCTCAGATAAAAAGAATGAAAGCTTGGAGCAAGCAAAAGGATCAGTGAAAAAGTGTGAGAATTATGTGAAGACATGATTTTAAGGCTCTGCATTCATGACCCAATGCTCTATTACATTCTTGTGCTATGCACAACACCATTATAACTGAGCAGTGCCAGCACGTCTTCAAGACCACTACCATTACATGACATCGCTTGAAACACACTTTGCACCTCGGACAATCTCTGCCATGATAAATGTTTTGTACTGCACTATTCAGTCAAAATTGCAATCAATCAAACATAGATATATGTATATCTATCTGTCGTGTTTAAACCCACGCATCGTCTGCTCAGGTTGAAGGAAATATGATGGCTTAAAATATTTTGATGACGGATCTGCCCACGCAGTATGTCTTCTATTACTACCGTTATTGCATGTTTTCAGCTACTAGTTTCCTGTGTCACAAAACAATCAAGATCGATTATAGATTATAAAACTACCTCCGTCACGTAACACGTATAGTATCCATCCGTAACCTTATCACCATCTGACTTCCACGTGGGATCTGTTTGTCTAATACTGCAGTCCAACATCACATTTGGAACAGCAGCATTTTTAATGCTCCGCTGCCTACAAAGCCAACAATTATTATTGTTTCATTATTAGTATTACTACTGTAAATTGAATGTCAGGCTAATAAGCTGTGCAAACACTACACTCTCCCATAAGAGTGCACACCATTATTGTGATATCTAACGATTATATAACTATCAGTGAGGAAGCAACTTTATGATCTAAAAAATAAGGCTGTATTTACTGTATTTACAGTAATTACAGCTGTAATTACTGATGTTCTGCTATTAAGTTCTGCTGAGATGTATAACTCCTGCTATGCCTGCTTCACCAAACTGGTTATTAAAATACTCTGTAATCGGCAGTTTCTATCATTGATAAATTGCTCAGCAGGGATTGAAGCCTAACTAGAAAAGAATTCTTAGATATGTGGCAGCTGCTAACGTGACGGCTAGTGTCCACCTTTGATGGAGTAGGAAGGGCGTCTGACATTCAGCCCCATATTCACAATATGACCAAAAGGTGAGCTAAAGACAGAACCGAGGTGCCTTCACGTACATAAAAATGCACCATCAAAGGATCGGTACTCGAGTGTTGCTAATTGTGCAATACAAGCTTTATATTTCTGAGTAGCTAAAATCAACAGAGTCAAAAAGTGTTGTGTGTTTCAACAGGCGGTCTGAGAGAGAACAAAGTATTTTTTTCCAGTTAACACATCCAAATATCCTCATTCCTGAGTTGTGACAGCCTTTGCCTAATTCGTGCATGCCATCACGCCATCACTTCCCCATTCCTAAAACACTGCCCATGTTGAGGAACTTATGAACTTATTCTACGTACATTCAAAACCACTACAAGTACGCCGTCTTATTATAACGCAATCCTTAAAATGACTCACTAAACTGGTAAAACAGTGAAAGGTTGCCATCATTGTAATCGAACTCAAAGAGATTTCGCATTCGAATCGTAGCATGTTCATGCACTCGTACGTATGAAGTTGATGACAAAAACAAGATGTAAAATCTTAGCTTTGAGGATAATTAGGGAAAAACCACCATGGTGCTTTGTTTAGTGCCTTTTTGTAAAGTCAGCTAGCTGTGCCCACCATACTAAGAATTATCGCTATATTAGGCCAAAAACAAATGTCACACAAATCATTAGTTAAAATAAAAAACAGTGATTAAAATGCTCAGGTCCGACTAATGTGCCTTTTGGTTATTAAAATACCAGTCAATAATGAGCTAAACATGAGCACATCATCTGCTAGTAAACATGAACACGGCCTCTGTTGCTTGCGCGAACGCGTCATTAACTGCTTGCGTGAGCCGCCATCTGCTGTTTGCGTGAGTGTCCCAACAGAGACCACGCAGTAAACCATAATTTCAAGGATCGCTTGACCAACTTTATAAGTATGACAAGACACTAACAATAAATCTGCATATATATTTAATTCACCAGGGTAAGCATTATTCAACGATTTGTCATTTGCACCAGCACATCAAAAGACCTTTTTGCAAACAACCTTACTTTGCATCTGAGACGATCATTCTGGCATTTAACACTTTGACTTCTACATTCTGTCCAAGTTTGTACTCATCCAATGGGTTGAGGCCATATTGTGGGCAAGAGCTTATTTCATGCAGAGGAACCCGCCCAGTACCTTTGCCAACTTTCAAGTTAAGCTGCAGGTCTTGCTTGCCAGTCACACTGCAAAGCAGATATCTACGATCGGCTGATAGTGACGAGTCAAACAAAAGTGAGAAAAGTGATGGCAAAAATATGTATGCTCTTTTCACATACAGCTATCCTGTGACACAAATATTTTGTAAAACTTGATATGCAAATTACGAACAAGGATAAATCAATCTCTTTTGTTTAAAGAAATGGGATATGCCATAGAAAAGTCCCTCGGTCATGATTTGAACCTGAGCCAAAACTAGCACATACTTAGGTACGTACTTTATAACACTTGCGACAAAAAATGGAGTAGAGAAATTAAGTTTAGAATATACGATAAGGGGAAATATAAATAAATCAACGAGATGACTAAAACGTTGGCCAATATGGAGCACGATTCCATGACTTTTAGCTTCTTAGACTTACACCTTACCCAGCTAATCAGCCACCTTTCGAAGTCTCAGAGCAGTTGGCCAACCCGAGAAAAAGGATTTACGTTTACCAAATGAACATTTAACAAAACTGAGCGACTCAAACATAAACTACGTATCGACTATATTATAGTCTTTTCTATTATCAAATTATCAGTTAAATAAACGATTGCTCTCACAGGGATTTCACCATTATAAATAATGACCCAGGTGCCAACGCCTGGTGGGAGATGCTTACGTACATGACAAAGCTACAACATTATTGCAATATACAACATTAAGCAATATTATTTGTGCGACGTCTGCTGTCTTGTGACCTATCTCTCACCAAACAGCCACTAGTTTTTAATAACTGAAACAATGTCAGCTATAAGAAATTTAAAAATGAAAATAATAATATTCATTACACGACTCTGAAGTTTTTACTGCTTTACACAAACTGGAAGGCTTCTCAATAAGAAGCAAACACTAACATCGCTTCCATAACCTCTCCAGGAGCTGGCAGATGCTGATCTGCACGAATCTTCTCTGCTTTTTCCAACAGTTTTTCTTTTTCCGTCTGAAGGGTGGCAATCACCAAGCCATTCTTGTCACTGTAACTTAAAGATTAACATACTGCACGACCTGATTCTATGGGTATTTCTAGATTGTAGATTAAAATCTAATCTTTACGGAGCACTGGACCTTTTCAAAACAAGGACTTCCTTCTAGATATTGAGTCAGTTGTATAACGTAGTCAACCACAGGAGCCATTGTGCAATTCTGATGAGCTGCTGTTGAGATAATGCATAGATTCTATTGGACAGGTGACGAAATAGGTAATGGCTGAACCAAGAACTATAGCGCACTAATTTAAAAGACTATACTACATTTTTTAGCTGCTATCATGGTTGCTACGCATCTCCTGCTAGCTGTCAGCAATTCTTAAAAGAATTTTTGGCTAACCATGTAAAAATGTTTATTGTTTGCTTGAGTTTACATTCAAGCAATGATTGAGCGTGTTATAAGACCTGTAACTCAACGATGTGTGCAAAATACAAGGGATGACAACTGCTAAATATTTGACAGTTTTAATTATTTTTTCGTCACTCACCTGATCTTTATGCAAGCCTTGAGTCTTTGGGCGTATATCATATGTTGTGTGCAGGGAAGCCCATTTGGGTGCTAAAATGGCAGCAATATACTTGAATTAATATCACTAAAATTGCCTAACTTTAGCTACATGGCAGCATAAGTTTTCACTTATGCAATATTGAATTTTGCGACATTGTTACAAAAACTAAAAAATCTTAGAGATGTTTGTAATAAACCCATAGCAATGCTATATTAATTTTATTTGAATATTCACCAACTCTGTGAAAATTTTTTTAGACTAATATCAATTCAGTCCTCGGATACAAATTTTTCAAGGTCAACTCTTTTTCTTTCGTACAATGACAGTCTGCGACAAGTTTTTAATTTCATAGTTCCCGAGTGTCCGCCGTCACTATTTAAAAAGTAATCAATAGATTTTACGGTAAATAAATTTTTATTGGTCTCAATGTTATTCAAACATGCTAAAGATTGTCACATGCTCAAACTACTCCTCAAATACGCACAGTATGAATTTCTGACAAGAAATTAAAGATACAGGATTTTTGCAACAAATGTCAATCAGAGGCATAAAGGTTTTCTACTTCTCCTGAACCTAACTAAAACTAACTAAAACTAACTAACAACAACTCTCCTATCTTACTCAATTAGCAAACTCATGATTCAACCGGTCATAAGACTTGAACTTACCAAGTGTTGGAATACAAACATGGATTAAGTAACTCACTGATATTACGCTAAACAGTGTTTGTAAATTAATAGAGGAGACAACAAACAGCTTGAAGTGCTGCCATCTTATCTATGTAATTTTAACTTCTCACGTTACGAAACATCAGAATTTCTAATTCTAATGACTTACATAGTTCTATAAGTATCTCTTGGAGAAAAACAAACAGTAGACGGACAGTTGTAAGTGCAACAGACCTTTAAATTGAAAAATGTCTAGAAAGTTGGCAGAAAAGTTACAACACCCAGCATAGCTTCAAAACACTTCCCTGAATGACAAGAGTGTTATTGTTGAGGATTAAACCAATTAAAGAGAAATGCAAAAAACCTATCATTTTTCCTCTGAACTTTATAACTTGGCCTACATATTGTTTTTAAGGATTCTATCAAAAAGTCGCAGTCAAATGAGTACAACCTGCTGTACATAATTGCTTGGCTTACAGATTTTCCCTTTTGATTCGACAAGCAACCATAACAACATAAGTCATCATGTTTCAACCAGTCAAAGAAGGATGTCGTGAAATATCTCCGCCGTTTCCCTTTCTATCTCTCATTTCAATGGATACTTACACTATATTGGCAACAGCATTGATTTAGGCTTCTCAGCCTGCAAACTCCTTTCTTCTTCTCCCAGCCTAACTACGAATTTATGTTGCTGGCATTTCTCGATATAAGCAATAATCATAAATAAATGAATTGGACTTGAAAACAACCTTAATTTCAGCTGATATCTCTATTAATAAATCACATTTTGTCATGATGCCTGTCTATTAGTCTGCGAAGTCGTTATGCATTTACACATTTTTGGGCAGATTTCATTTAAACTTCACAACATACGCTGTGCGCTTTCCACTAGGTGGCCAAAAATATTTGGTTCCAAAACTACGCCTGGTTCCTGAAAACCATCCTCTTAAACACCCACCCGTGTGCTATCTGATTGAAAAATTAAAGAAAGCCCTGGCAACACCAGGTTTACTGCTAGTGAGAAATAAGAGGTCTGTGGCATGCAATATATGAGTGCTCAAAACTATTTAATGACGAAAATATTTTATTAATAGTTAAACTTAATGTCAAACCAAAGTTCACAACTTGAGCTGTGAAGAACGACACACTATCAGTATTTTAGAGCTATTAACACAGGAGAGTCGTCAACTGTAGATTCACAGAATACCCTTTCAGTTGTGTTAGAAAATAGTCTTAGAAATCATGATCTCTAATATTTGCATCACATTACCAGAGTTGTGCAAAAACCAGCACTAAAAAAGCTATATATACGATGAAGGAACTAATTTATATGTGTGTGATATATTGTACTAACTTGAAGGGTTGGTGCAAAGGCTATTTGCCCGTGAGCATGTCCCCGCAGCATCAGCAATGCATACTCAGGTCGCACATGCAAGATGTCACACTTAATATTCTGTCCAACCTTGACCTGGCAAAGAGGTTTAATTTATAATAGAAGATTAAAGTATTCTATGGCAGAGGAACACATCATACATTGTAAGTCCATCCGCCAGTAATGTATCAACGTGGGCATTCATAATTCTACATAACATGCAGATGTGAATCAGAAATAGCATCATATATAGAATGAATAAAATTACAACACCTTAGAGTGAGTGATGGATTTGTCATCTTTCTGTTTATCCTTAAAATAACGTAAATAGTTTTTGTCCAGCAGCACTGTAAGCTTGTCATTGATAACATCGACGTGAACCACCAGAGCTGCTTGTGCCTTTCCAACCGCTGCCTTGCATTCTATTAACAATATTATATCGGAAAAATGTCTGTCGCGTAATGTTTGACACAATGTAAACTTGCAGCTAGAAATTTTTTCATGGTTGAAGTTGTAGAAGGCAAGACCTCGCTATTAGTCAGCCTACTATAGAAATACCAAGTTGGTAAATCGATGCTGACAACAGGGTATAATTAAACAAGCCTGAAAAGCAAGTATTTGCAATCATGAAAGGCTTAGCTACAAAATAAAAGTTCATTTTCACATTAAGATAATCAGCAGAATAAACCTCAGGCATTGAAAGAATAAAATCAGAATACAGTAACCGGGTAGTTTAGCTTTCTGATTGATAAAATCTTCTCCTATGATGTTAATTACAATATTTTGCTGACAACAGTCTCGTCTTAAGATTTAAATGAAATCCCAAATACAATGGCATCAGCAATAGAGTTCCGCACGTACCGCGATTGCTTCACGAGAGACGAGCAAAGGTTCATATTGAGTTTTTTAAATGACTAACTTTTAGCTAATGTTAGATCTCTAAACAAGCTTATAACAGAAATCTACAGTGAAATCGTAAAAATATCTTTCTGACCCAATAGAATCTCATCGTATATATGAGGTTTTAGAACACCTTGTTTTTGTGAAATAGTCTTTAATTGTACTTCTATACAAAATGCAATACTTTTTGGGATAATCTAGGGGAAAGGCAGTGGGAACAAAATTTCTATGTATAACATCACGACCAATAGCAAAAGATGCCAATCTTCACAAATTAAACAAAGTGAAGGAGTTGGGACAACCCTAGAATATTAAAATCCAGACATATAACCTGGCGCATTAGTATTGTACGTATCTTGAGACAAGAACAAAGTGTAGACAACTCCATAAAACAATCAGTCGGAAGTATGTGAATAAAATACACTCGGCATGCGCAGTAAACGATATTTACCTGCCATCTGTTCACCCTTGGCCTCTGCTATTATGCCATCATCTAAACACATCTTCACTATATCTGGATTTCTTTCAAGGATCGTAGCATTCACGAGGTCCCCCACATTATAGCCTGATACTACAAAAGACAATATAACTTGAGTGGAATTACAAATGAATAATTTCGCTAAAATATTTAGGGGCAATCTACGTACAATTGAAAGTTTCAAAGAAGATGAAGAGGGACATTAATCAAAACCTGTAGTGTGGCAAAAAAGATAAAATGAGGTAGCACAAACAACTCTTGTCTAGGGATGGCGCAAATATTTGAGAACTTTTAGAATGAAACGTAGATAGTTGGCACTGTGGATATTACAGCTTAGGTTTTAACCGCAATCAAGTTTAGTCGATTTTAATCTTGAAACATCCTAGCAGTCAAGCAGTCAGATCACCTCAAACATAAAAAACAATCGCAAACGATAGAAAAATACTGATACTTTCCGAGAAAATCTACTAAAATTTTGTGTAAGTTCATCTCCAATGTCGGACCTTCAGAGTATTACTGTACACGACTAGTCCTCGAATACACTAATACACAATACTCGCCCTTCATGCGCTACTCTAGTTTCACCTAAGTTTGGCTGAAAAAGTTTGATTTTACCACTAACCGAATGAAAAATGCAAATGAATCCTCTAATTTGCGAGCATAAAAAAAGTCCTGAGACAGGATCTGTTGCAGTAAAATAATGCGGACATTTCTTTGACAGCCAAGATTAATGTCTCCATTTGTAATCAGCTATGACGCAAAAGCTGCCTAGACATCTCAACCATTTACTGGATACATCGATAAGTACTAAGCAATATCGTATAAAAGCATTGATTATCTCAAGGATTCTGGCTCATTAATCAAGAATTGAATCTATCAAAGAAGGACTGTTAGAGCTGAGATAAGTCGGCAAGGGACAAGGCGGATCTAGAAGATTACAATGTTGCACCATCTACATTGACCAATACCTAACGCTACCTAATCAACCTTGTGTGCTGACTCATTTTCTTTTTTGTGTTTCTTATCAAAAGATGAAATTGACCATTGTGCAAGCGGATCCTAGACGAGGTAACGATTGAGATAACAGAAAAAGACATTGTGGAACGTTAGTTTTTGCCTGTTAGGCTTCACTCCGCTGATGACATACGCATTGAATTCGGACACAATTTGATGAAGATTTGAGTTATTGCCAAGTTGTGAATCATAGAGAAAACGGACAACACGAATTCACCAATCTTATTTCGCCTAATTTTATAGGGAAACAAAAAATGTCCCAAGAAACTAGCGTAAAGAAGGCAAGTAAATTGCGTGGATGCTTGTTTTGTAAAAGTAGACAAGAAGCAGCCATTATTTTTAGAACTGACATTTAAAATCCAAATAGCAAATAAACTAAATATAATAAATAAAATAAATTTAAACTCAAAGAAAAGATTAGTGCATGTAAAGTGAAGTGCAAGCAATAGTGCATGTAATATAGCACTGAGCAGACAGTCAGATAAAACAGGCCTTGGTTGACGATCTAAATTAAACATATGTAAAACATACAACTGGTTAAATTCCTCAGAATTAGATGCAAGCATTTCAATACTTCGAAAATCTTAGTTGGATGTCTCGAAGTTTACAACCTCTAGACTTTGTGAGAGAACGACTTACCAACGCTCAAAAAACAAGTTCAACTGATAGCAGACAGGACAATAGTAATACCAAAATAAGCGAGATAAAAATATCACCTCTTTCGTATTTAATAGTTACATGAATGAATATCTCATCATTCGAAAATGCTTTACTTGAAATTAAGTTACGACAACAAAATATTACATTTTATTAAATATCATGCTTTTTATTCCTCTGCAGATCCCAATTCAATATGGCTACAAAGATTGCAGGTTAATTCTAATCTGCTTCATTGACTTGAAAAAATCAAGTCAAATGCCTTTCCAGGCAAGAGCAATCTTCTTTCTGGGAATCGACTCCACCCTGTTAGGTACCACAGGCTAAATGCTCTAAACCACCACCGATGGCTGCTCCTACGCAATTAAATCATCATATGCAACATTTATAAACTACTTCCCAAAAGCTCACCAGATAGAAACGATTGAATTGAATTTCTCACAAATGAAGAGAAATATTCAAGCAAACCCTGTGCATGAATACCTTTGGACTCGGCCCGTTTGAGATGACTGTCAAGGACTAAAAGGTTCTGTTTGAGCATAATGCTCATGATGATGGAGTCTTCAGCGGGCAGAGGACAGCTGGCAGCAGTCAGCTTCACAACCATTCGCTTCTTCTCCATGTCTATTGAGCTGACTGCAGCCAGCACGCTCCTTCCGGGTAACAAATCCTGGGACGACTCAACAGGTAGTAGCTGTTCAACATAAGATATCGACAACTGACCATTTTAACATCGCGGACATCAAAAAACAGACATGATATGTGAATATAAAGTAGACAGATGAATAGGCTGCTTACAGGACATTAGGCCATGGCTCCTAGAGCATCACACTGCTCATTGTTAACTATTATCTTGCTTGGCAAACTTGGAATTGAGTAACAAAAATATGTTCAACACACCCACTCTGATCAATATATCTGCTCGGTATTAGCATTGGTCTGCTAAGTCACGCAGAGCGGTAAGTAAAAGTTGAGAAAAAGGGTTAAACAATCGAACTGTATGTAACTCGATGAGTAAAGCTGTAAATGGAAGCATTTACAAAAGCAATGAAGTCTCTCAACATCGTTCTGAATCCACATACATATGTAAATGCAACAGAATTTAGTTTGGATCCTCTAATAAACATAAGACGTTGCTGTTTTTTCAGAGCAACTTCAAACATCCTGCTTTCATCAAACAGTATCTTTAATTTTCTGACAGAAGACAACTCCTGAACAAGATGAGCGGTGATTTGGTGATGGTGATTTGAAAACTATGCATTTTGAGAAGAAACCAAGAGAAAACAATGTAGATACCCTTTCAGGGCAGAGACCTATCAACTCATTGCCAAGACTGACGAATAGTCCATGTTCCGTTTGGGAGAGGACAAATCCCGGGTATATGGCATCTATCTAAGAAAAAGGATAAAACAATAATCAGTACAAACAATACAATACATTGATCCAAAAGATGAAACAGTTAAACAAGTTTAAAACCAAAAAAAACCATAAATAAAGGTATTCAATTAAGAAACAGTTTTAGAGTTCGATACAATGTTCAGAGGAGTTTAGGAAAAACTACTATGCAAGGTAAACACTAACCTTTAAATTTTCCCAGCTCTTGCCCAGCCCATCTTTAGCAGCGTAATATTTGAATAAGGCCTGGTTGCTCACCTGCTGTTGCTATCTGTTAAGGATTGACAACTCCAACATACCAAGGTTACACCCAATGGTACTAACAGGGCTTGCTACATTTTTAAACTAGTCATAACAAAAACACAGAGCAACACGCTGGCAAAGTTTTGTTTTCTTGCAATAAAAATAACTTTAGACATGAAAAGCAAAGTTGTTGCAAGTACATGAGTGATGGAGTAGATTAAATACAGCAGACATATTTATGGATGAAGTGGGGTTCTCGAGGATACATAGTGAGAGCTGTTGGCTGTAATGCATACAAGGGAATCGAAAGTGGTCCCTGGACGCACTGAGCTCGTGATTATATCAGAGAGACCAGGCATATCAGAGAGTTGAGTGTGTGGAAGGAATGCGAAGTGACCCTCCTTGGAGACCACATTGGACCCCTTGCTCTTGACTGACACAACTGACCAATCAGCAACTACCTGCAAGTATTAACATAAACAACATTCTATAAACCAACAGAAAAAAAATCTTGGCATATTTTGGTGATTAAACAAATGACTGCATAGCGAGATGAAAGTTGACAAAATAATCTACAAAGCGTAAACACATTGTAATAGCTAAGGTAATGACCACTTTAATGCCAAACATCTTAACAACTTGGGCATTGTCTCCGGATGAAGACAAATGCCAGAGATGCTAGTACAGAAGCGTGTTGAAATAAAGAGCAAGTCAACAATATGTTTTGGTTAAACAATGGCTATTAAATAAGGCGTGGTCGACTCAATGTACTTTGTAACAAAAAGATAAAAGGCAAAACTGCTAAAATCTATGGCATCTATCAGAAATAGCTTAGACACACGCTTTGGTTAAGTCACGGCTAATGTGTTGTTTTTATTCATGAAACTTTCTTACTTGTTGAAATTTTTAAAAACTTGTTGAAGAATTAACGCCTTTCAGTTCAGTTACTTTGAGCTTGGAATTTAATGCTCTTTGTTACATTTTCAAGTCTAATAAAATCTAACAAACATAATCTTTGATCGGAGCTACTACACTTAGAGCATGTTGAAACCAGTAGCAAATGGTCAATGGGTATATCGTGGGTGGAGCAAGCATGCAAATGCTTGATTGTGGATCTCAAGAAAATGGTGCTGATATATCTGTTGAAACATACCGTAAAACCTTTAATTGAATGTCATGGTGATCTATTTTTCAACCCTTCCTCTATGGTGGCAGTCAATTGGAGGCAGCGTTCAAATAGAGGATAGCGGTGTATTTTTCAAATGGCTGGTCAGAATTTTGGTAAGACACAATTAGCCTTATTACAGGCGAAACGAATGTCGCCTATATGTTGCCCTCTTTTTTTCGGTAGAGCGATATTAACCTTTTGGATGCAATAAATTTGCTAACTTACCTCCGACTTGTCAAGATCTCTGACTGAATATGCATTGACAAACTGAGAAATATCTCTACCAGTTGATATCTATTGCTTGCAATTAACTTATGATGATATTTTAGCCTGTGTCCTGCTCTGCAATTTGTTAGAGCTTTCAATTTTTATTTCATTCTAAATTTGAAGACATTTTGATTTCATATCTGTATTTAACAATGTTGCATAAAAGATCATTGCACTCATTGATATGTCTGCTACAGTTTGCAGCTAAAACTAGCTTTTTATGTGCACTAGAGGAGTTACAAGCGTCGATCAATTGTAAAATCAGATACCGTTATTAAAACTATTTCGAGGATGAAACTTCTGCTTAGCGTGCAAGATTACAAGTGGCTAAAAGATTATCTTTATTTGCAAGCATTTTAAGTGGCAGCGCGTAAGTTTTGCTCTGCTAAAAAATTGTTTAAATGCTAATACTGACTAGTTCAGCAGTGCAGAAGAGTTGATGTCAGAAGACACTGTGGAGGTATTGAACAACCAGAAGATGAGATGGGTCTACACGAAAGCAACAATCAGAATGCAACTGGCCAAGCAAACGATTTAAACATTTTTGTTTAAAAATGTCAATTTTTTGTTACTGCATGTATTATAAATATGATTTGCTTATACCACTTGTTCTTTAATATATATTTGTTGCATTTGATAGATTATTATTAAAAAACTCATAAATTTGCAGATTTATAGCATATTGTTTAATAGCATCATTGCCTTATCTAAACTCAGCTTTCTATAGATCGATGCTCATAATTCCTGTTCTATTGCACATCAAAAGCCAGTTTTTGGCTGCAAACTGTAGCAAACATATTAATGAGTACAATGAGCTTTTATACAACCTTATTAAATATAGTTATAAAATAAAAATATGCTTTCAAATTTAGAATGAAATCAAAAATTGAAAGCTCCAACAAATCGCAACGCAGGCTGAAAGATCATCATAGGTTAATTGCAAATAAATATCAACTGGTAGAGACACTTCTCAGCTTTCCAATGCATATTTATTTAAAGATCCACGACAAGTTGGAGGTAAGTTATAGAGTTCTTGTATCCCAAAGAGTTACTGTCGCTCCACTCGTAGGAGGGTGCAAAATATAGGGGGTGTTCGCTTCACCTATAAATGGGTCAAATTTATTACCCCAAAATTCTGACGAGCTATTCGAAAAATACAACGCCACCTTTTATTTTAATGTCACCTTTTTTTGACTGCCACTATAGGGAAGTTAAAAAATACAGCGCCACCCTTTAATTGAATGCCACATCTATTTGGCCGCCTCGTTTTTTGATCTTTACGAACCCATAATAGAAATTTATTAGTAGAAAATTGTCCACAAAATCGTGATAATGACTCGGTTACATTAAGAACTATTGATTCTTTCATTGCTGCCGTAGTGATTGCCATGGGTTTAGTAACAGTGTGCCCGAGAAGATCGATCGATTGTCATAATCATACTAACTACACTCTGATTAGAAGTCACTAAGGTCTAAATCCTATCCATTGTCTTTAGATTTGCCCATATGGTGGTTTACAACCTAATCTGAAGACTTTAAAACATTTTGGTGAACGATGAAAATACTCTTGAGGAACAGCTTACGGATGTAATACCAGCCATTGTTCCGGTGTATCGAGGTTCATTTTTCAACTCCAAAGCTTTACAATTTTTTCTTAAAACTGTGAATACAACACCATTGAAATAAGTAATACATGTAACTATATCCGACTAATATGTTTTAGTCAAAGTAGTTCCTTGTTTAACTAGGTCTGACACTTCAACGTATATGAAAAACTGTTTAGAGAAAATGCTGAGGTCGACAGCAGTAATGTCGCTCTGCCCGAAGGAGAGTGCAAAGTATAAGCCATGTTAGCATCACTTCGCCCGTAAAATTTATCCACCCAAAATTCTGACCAGTTAGTTGCAAAATGAACTGCCACCATCAATTTGAATGTCACCTTTAATACAACCCCACTATAAAGCAATGGTTGAAAAAATACAGTGCCATAGTAAAAGTTAATGGTAATCTCTTTTTCTTGACTATTACTAATATTACTATCAATTTAGCAATTTTTCATACATTTCAGTCTTTACATAGTCATATATAACGCAATAGTTTCAATGTTATGTATAATTACCTACAGTATTTATAAGAGATTTCGCAGGTTTCATGGGCTGTGAAATTAATTAAACAGATCGCATTATATTTGTATAGGAATCCTTGTTCAAACATGCAAGGGTCTTATCACAGGAGGAAGGTCTATGAATGAATTAGTCTCATATGTGAATGTTTGACTATATAAGAGTAATCGCTATCGAACAATTCCTCATGGAGAGAAGACAATAAATGAGACAATAAATGTCTCTACTGGTGGAAACTCTGTTTTTCCACAAGTGTAAACAACTTGCTGATAGTGCACATATAAAATAGTGAAATAACTACATCAACAACAGTGCAGGAAGGATGCGACCTACCTGACCAACAGTCATTGCTGGTCTCGCAGCTTTGACCCGCTTTAACTCTCCAGTTTCCATAGCTTCCGACTTCCTCTTGCTGCCACGAGGTTTGTCCTCATCTAATACAAAGGAGAGAGCCAACTTGTCTCGCTGAGGGTCACAACTTAGCACTCGGCAAGTTACAGATTGGCCAACGTAGAATACGTCTGCAGGCTTCTCTATTTCCTCTTTAGCCAACTGGGAAGAGTGCACAAACCCCTAGAAATATATAGATGAATGTGAACGAACAATATAGACGATGAGTCATTTAAAAAAATGCCTGACGATTAATTAAGCACAGGAACCGAAATATAGGCACAAAGAGTACCACAACGTTGTTGTAGAATGAGACGAGGGCCCCTGTAGTGATCTTTACTATAACACCTTGCAGAAGAGAGCCGACCTTTACTGACTCAAGATCGGCTATAACAGGAAGTGTTGAACCAACTAACGAAGGCTTGGCTGTCAGTCTCACTCTCTTCGTAGACCTGTTCACTGACAAAATCTGTAAAAGCAACCAGAAGAAAGTAAAGGTTACTACTAACTAACTTTAACAGATCACTTGTTCTCAGTCAGTGATTCATTCACAGCAAAGCATAACTGATGGTGAGACCCATATGCTCTATCTGTGAAGGTGCATATCTCTAAGCTCATAGTTCTAATCCAATCCTTGAAGGTTAGATATTTCTGGCAGACACAAGCAAACCTGGAATTGTTACTTAGCATGATGACTGGGTGTAAAATACATCGCACTGTTGACTGGTGAAGGGAGTAGGTACTGAGCGATACACTCACCCGGCAGTGAAGTTTTTGGCCTACTTTCAGCTTTTTCTCAGGATTTTTAAGTGGCACTTCAGTAAGGTGCATATTCTGTATGAAGGCATGGAGGCCACTAGCCAGAGAGACCTTAGCTCCCTCTGAGCCCATGCTAACGAGCCTGCCCTCAACCTCAGCCCCTGGCACCAATGTGGGTAGCACACTCTTTTTTATCTTGCGCCTGTGTTTAAAAAGTTACCAATATACTTATTAGTAAACACTTATCTCTAAGGTAGTTAGTCGCAGTTATTAACAGTAATTGTAGAAACAGATGTTCCAACTGAAAAGTGTGTTAACTTGTTAGTTGTTAGTTTTAAACAAGTTGAAGCTTCAAACCGTTCTATTTGGAAAGCAGGCTTTATTAGCCGTTAGAAATATGGCACAAGTTGAGGGTCACAGTTACCACTGATAAAACATACTTGCCACAAATGCTCACTACACCCAAGATATGATCGCTAAATCAATTTAGTGGTTTACTATTTGAATCTCATAAGCATCCAATTCATTGTTATAAGATATATGTATGTATTACGAAATTGCATACTTATTCAAAGAGCACATAAAATAAGATCGGTATTTGATAATAGTGACTTAAGGCCATTTCTTAATACGGCCATTATTTTTATAGCCATTCTTTTTTTATTGCCATTCCTTTATAGCCATTATCTTTTATGAGCGTTTTACCACACATTCATCTCATTTTTGCTTCTTATTACATCTATGTACTTCCCTGAGATCAATCTTTCTGATATCCAACATCAAGTCCAACATTTATTAATTGTATATAAAAGACTAATGATTCAAATGGAATACCTCCATTTATGGTTTAAATTTTCAACATTAAAACTGATTGCGCAAAAGAAAATTAAATAGGCAACAGTCTAAATATAGCATGATTTAAAAAAGGAATTTAAAATCATCTAGAAATACCATCACAAACACCATTACAGTGCAGTTAGGGTGACTATTGGCTGAATTGCACAAATAGTTTGCTCATCGCATTTGATAAGAACGAAGATGAAGCCATTCACAGCATGAGTGACAACAAAGCAACATATAGCAATTGCCTACTGGATAGTTGAAAAGATAGGTCTCTTCTCCAAGTAATCCCAACCGAACCAGAAACACTTCAGTTTGACATCTTTCAATTTCGATGAGCCGCTTCTCATCTTTTCTGGCAGCAGTGATACCTGAAGTTAGACAGTCTTGGATTTAGATGGAATTGAGACATCGCTTTACAATTGATAGCGCTATACAATATTTTCATTTTTTGATGTGAGAAAAAACATTGGAATTAAAGGTAATGACCATCCAGTTACACAACTAATAGTGAAATTGTTTATATTAGCCTACATAATGGAACATCCAAATATAGTCAAACCTCAACATGAATTCTTTAATTGTTAGCTCAACAAAGCTGGCCTAGTATCATAGACTCTTTGATATGATCAGTAATATAAGTTCATTCATTGACTCATATTTAAGAAATATAGACCATATCCAATGCAACAGTTGGAATACTGAGTAATTAATACACATTTTATCACTAAATTACTCTGAATTAATATAAAGCTGCTTGTTTTCAATCATCTTCACAAATGTATGACACTTTTAGCTCTTAAATCCAAATATTGGAACAATTGGTCTCTTATAAAGTGAAAGAAATTGCCTGCCAACAATTCTTGATGAAATGACAACTCCCAACACCGTAAATACTGTTCCTTGGCAGATACAAGCTACTGTGTGAAAATGTTAAAATAGCTGTTGACAGATTATTGTAAATTCTGTCAATTATTCTGCACTCATGTTATAGCTTGAACCACATGAGTGAATAGGTATTACTCAACAGTTAAGTATACCGTGTGTAGTTGGGGTTAACATTGACAAATCCTACAGAAAAAGTTCAGCTGACATCTTATTGGCACAAATGTCAAACTAAGGGAAGGTGGTCAGTAACCGAGATGAATTAAACATGAATCACTCAAAAGATTAGTAGATAACTCCTTTGCTAAAAGGATACTATAATATTTCACTTAAAAAAATTTATGAAGAGCACCTGCTGTGGGTTGACAGAAGATGTCGGTTACTTACACCCATGTAGGAGGTCGAGCCTTCCTCAGTCATTACAAAAGCATACTTATCCACGATCTTCTTAACAATTACTGTAATTGGTTCTCCGATAGGAATACTGAGAGGACCTTCCGTTTCTCTCTCCATGTGATCCACAAGAGAGGATAACTCTGTGAGGTGAATGTACTTTGTCGTATCATTGACACAGAGAACTCTGAAGTTGACCTACAACATCGCTAACAGTGTTTGCGCTTCCAGCACAGAGGGCTAAGAGGTGAGATAATATCGACTGTCATTTGAACAGTGCTGTTATGATGAACAGCTTACAGAAATGTACCTAAAACCGCAGGAGAGGCAAGTTATAGTATTACTCACCTTTCCTGTGGAATAATCTTTAACGTGCCGACTAAGGTGGGATACATGCGCATAGCCTTTGAGCTGACCAAGCTGCACTACGAGACCCTCAGTCTTGCGCGATTGTATCTTACCAGCGACCAGCATACCAGGCAAAACTGAATTAAACTGCACATTCTTGTCGGTCCAAGCATGCTGCAATATAAGACTGCCCGAGGTGTACAAGTAGACGCATAATCCATACAAAAACATCGAGAACAATCTTATGCGCTAAAACATACCGTGTGCAAGTCAGATGTGATGACTCACAGACTCAAAATAATTTAGAAGCTTGGACTAACCTCATTTTTATCTTCTTCGGTCTGCATGGTGACTCTGATTGTCCGAGATTCTCCCGATGCCAAACCAATGATGTCTGATTCTGTCACGCGGAATCGTCTCACCATACCAACATATAAATCTTAAAAATAACCACAGTTCTAGCATGTCATCCATTGTTAAAACTGTTGTTATAAAGATATATAAATAATGTATCCAAGAATCTCACACAAAAATCGAATTTAAGGGTGGTGTAATTTTAAGGGCTGTAACAGGGCATCCCAATGTCGGCAGACCAGTTAGGTTTGTCATTGTTTGAGCTGAAAAACAAAAGGATTTTGTGCAGTGTTAGCGTAACATCAAATAACACCTGCAAAAAGTACTAGTTCACTCTGGGACATGAATGAAATCTCTTAAACCATAACTGTCACGTACAACTTTTATCGTATTTACTAGGTAAATCAGACATGCTGATTCCAATTTTGTACTCCAAATAAAGATTGATCCACTAACTTTCAAAGTATTGAAGGCTTTTTTACAGCCTTTTAATATCTGTCTCGAAAACAACACAATCGGCACAACAAGCTCCGCCCATAAATACGTGACGTAGCCTAGCTTTTTAGGAACGGAATTTAGGAATGTTTAGACCGATCTAGAATAATAGAGATGGGTGTTTTACAATCCATTATTACCTAAATTCAGTCTTAAAAATAATCTCAGTCTTTTCTGAAAGGTAAATAAGCTATTTTACATTGCATATTTAAAAATGAGCTCAAAAAAGCGCGATAACAACGCTAGCTTGTGATAAAATCGCGCTTTTTTGAGCTCATTTTTCTCGACGTTCAGCCCATTTAAACAACATGTAACAAGCTACGAGCAATTCTAAATAGTTTATATACCTTTCATAAAAGACTGAGATTACTTTACAGGCTGGATTTATTTAAGAATGGGTTTTAAAACATCCATCTCTATTATTCTAAATCGGACTAAACATCCCTAACTTCCGTTCCTGAAAAAGCTAGGTTACGTCACATATTTATGGGCGGAGCTTGTTATGCCGATTGTATTGTTTTCGAGACCGATATAAAAACGCTGTAAAAACGCCTTCAATACTCTGGAAGTTAGTGGACCAATCTTTATTTTGAGTACAAAATCGGAATCAGCGTGTCTGATTTACTTTCGTTGAAAATAGCAAGTCAGCTTTTCAAGTTCCTGTGAACTTGAAAATACTGATGAGGAGATCTCTGTTGGTTCATCGATGGTGAAGAATATACTGACCTGTCGACACAGCTGTGGGCATAAAAGCTGCTATGTTAGGTATACCGATGTCTATGTGAATTCCATGATCTTCTATGCTGCTCACAGAGCCATATAAAACCTAAATATGAAAACAAAAGGTTGTAGCGAATGTGATATCAGATCGCTTCAAGCAGCTCGCAGTAAAGGCTGACAAGACACTGAGGAGGAATGCAGAGCTCACCAAGTCTTCACGGAGAGACTGAGAAGAAAGGTTTTTGTGAAGAACTGCCGGGTTGATGGAGAGTTGGAGTGGCAGATTACCGCTAGCTTCATCAATGCATGTACACGGCAATACTTGACCAATCGTAAATAATTCTTCTAAAGAATGCAATTCCTGAAAAAATAAAATATATATCAACTCACAGCAAAGGCGCAAAAGGCGATTGTTATAACAATATGTATAAGAAAATTACTATGATACTGAGCCAGCCAATATGCATGTTAAAGGTTGACTTGCAACAAAATTCACATTGCAGTTATTTGGTATCAAAAGATTCACCATGTCTTACTCTGCGGTGTTGTAGATGCAAAATATGTGGAAATGTGATTACAAGCTCTTAAAAGCTCAACAACGAACAGTTAATCGCAGCCATCACGAAACTGCTGTAGATTAGAATCTCTTTCCAAAATGGCTCAAATGGGACATAGTTGAATACGATGGCTTCTGTTTACACTTTCATGCAACCTCATTCATCGAAATATTTTGACAAACATACTTCACGCATTCAATAAAACAATGTCTATTGTCCCTTTCCAATCTACGGCATTTTAACTGTTCGTTTTTGAGCTTTTAAGAGCTTGTAATCACATTTCCAAATATTTTGCACCTACAACACAGCAGAGTAAGACATGGTGAACCTTTTGATACCAAATAACTGCAATGTGAATTTTGTTGCAAGTCAACCTTTAACATAAATAATGTCATACTCACTAGCTAAACAATTCAGGGTGAACCCTGAATTGTTTGACACATAGCATACCAGGAAAAAGAAAGCATGCTTTAATGCTTAAAGGTTGACTTGCCATAAAATGCACATTACAGTTATTTGATATCAAAAGATTCACCATGTTTTACTCTGCGATGCTGTAGGTGCAAAATATGTGGAAATGTGATTACAAGCTCTCAAAAGCGAACAGTTAATCGCCGTCATCACGAGACCGCCATAGATTGGAATCTCTTTCCAAAATGGCTCAAATGGAATGTAGTTGTACAAGATGGCTTCTGTTTACACTTTCACGCAACTTCATTCGTCAAAATATTTTCACAAATATATTTCACGCATTCAATAAAACCATGTCTATTGTTCTTACGCGTCTATTTTATCGTCATTGTAATGCTGTCACTTTCAGCACTGATATCTTATAACCTACCATGAAAATTCGTTTAATTTTTTAACCTTAACTCGAAGGAGTACATATCATTGTCTGATAAACATGACAAGCCTGTTGGTCTTCTGTGAGAATCGAAAAGTGCTGCAGAAATTATTCAAGAAGTATGGGTCACATGATCAGATTACGACTAGACGATTAGACCAAGCCGAAACAAAACTGTAAAGTAGCGAGCATCTATATTTGATACGGGGGTCTTCAGTAAAATCCGAAGTGTTTGTCATAGACTAATGCTACGGGAAGTTTTATATTGGGCCTTTTGTTGGCCAATAACCAAATGTAATGACTACGTCAGAGAAATAAACTGATTCCGATCTACGGCGGTTTCGTGATGGCTGCGATCAACTGCTTGTTTTTGAGCTTTTAAGAGCTTGTAATCACATTTCCACATATTTTGCACCGACAACACAGCAGAGTAAGACATGGTGAATCTTTTGATACCAAATAACTGTAATGTGAATTTTGTTGCAAGTCAACCTTTAAACCATAACTGTCACGAACAACTTTTATCGTATTTACTAGGTAAATCAGACACGCTGATTCCGATTTTGTACTCAAAATAAAGATTAGTCCACTAACCTTCAAAGTCATTTAGGGTTTTTAAAGCGTTTCAATATCCGTCTCGAAAACAATACAATCGGCATTACAAGCTCTGCCCATAAATATGTGACGAAACCTAGCTTTTTCAGAAACGGAAGTTAGGAATGTTTAGTCCGATTTAGAATAATAGAGATGGGTGTCTTAAAACCCATTATTATCTAAATCCAGCCTGTAAAATAATTTCAGTTTTTTATGAAAGGTATATAAACTATTTAAAATTGCCCGCAGCTTGTTACATGACGTTTAAATGGGCTGAACGCCGAGAAAAATGAGCTCAAAAAGCGCAGTTTTATCACCAGCTAGCGTTGTTATCGCGCTTTTTAAATATGCAATGCTAAATAGCTTATCTACCTTTCTGAAAAGACTGATATTATTTTTAAGGCTGAATTTAGATATTAATGGATTTTAAAACACCCATCTCTATTATTCTAAATCGGTCTAAACATCCCTACGTAACTTCTGTTACTAAAAAGCTAGGTTACGTCACGTATTTATGGGCGGAGCTTGTTGTGCTGATCGTGTTGTTTTCAAGACCGATGTTAAAACGCTGTAAAAAAGCCTTCATTACTCTGAAAGTTAGTGGCCTAATCTTTATTTTGATTACAAAATCGGAATCAGCGTGTCTGATTTACCTAGTAAATACGATAAAAGTTGTTCGTGGCAGTTATGGTTTTAGTGTGTGCTAAAAGCACACTTAAGCGCAAAAGTACACAACAGAAACTTGATGGAATTTGACATATACCTACTGGAGTAGAAAACACATTTAAAGATGATGAATCCATATTTCCAAAAATAAACAGGCTCACAAACATTGCAAGTGGATGAGAGCTCAGCAGCTGAGACTAACTCGCTCGGTCATAGGAATGTTTTCTGCTTCCTCTTGATCAGTGTTTATGCGGTAAAAAACCTACCTGCTACTACAATATTGTTATGGTCGACAATTACAATTTGTTACCTAAGGCAAAAAATCAAACTGTCTAAAAATGTGTTTAAAATCAAACGCTTTTAAACATGCATATCCCATAATGCATTTACCTATTCTTAATTAAGAACATCTAAGAAAAAATTTTAAGTTCAATTGTACCAAGAAACGCATTCACAAACAAAAGGAAATTGGATGTTTTCACTAACTGTTCACAAGAAAGTTGCCTTATTTCTTATTTTTGTGAGGACAACATGTTTTTATACTAAAAATTCCCCAGCCATAGGGGAAGGTGGGGGGAGGTTGAGCCACATTTTCTATTTTTTAAGTTATTTTTTAAACTATCGAAACTATTCTCACAAAGATTTGCGATTAATGTACCCCACAATGTTTAGCAGCAATGCATCAAAGAAAAAACCTGTAAAGTAATGCTTATGGTTTTTACAATGATTTTAGTAAAGGTCCTTCCTTGGCTCTACCTGCCCCACACTTGGGGCAGGTAGAGCCATTCAATAATTTGTTATGGGGCAGGTTGAGCCACTCACATAAATGTAACCAAACAGTTGCAAACTTTAAATGATCCTGGAGAAGAACCTTATGCTGTCAATACAACAAGGTTGCTTATTACGAACATATTATTTTGGTAAATATTTTTAAAATATTGGTAAAAAACTATTGTTACATGATTAAAATATAAATTGTGTGTTAGAACTATACTAAAATATTGCTATGTAATCACTTAACAATTGTTTGTTCGGAACTTTGCAATCAGTCGTTTGTTGAACATTGAAGCCACTAATATCTACGGAAAACATAACCTTGCTCACTAGTGGACTGGTTCCACCAACTCTAATAGGATTACCCAAGTCCATAACAATATTCTTTATTCCAACGTTCTCATCCATGTCCTGTTTCTCAGGGTAGATAAAAAAGGCCACGGTACTACTAGCTTTACGCATGAAGTTTATTTTGTACAGGTTGTTTTCTACACCGATAATAGCTCAACATAGTAGGTTTGAGTTGTTTTCTTGGTGGCATATTTCACTAGTGCATGACTGTTTATAGTTAGTGTTTCCTTTGTCGGTTGAGTAGCTATATCATGAACTGGCTCGTCATCCATGCTGTCACTGTCTGTATCCAACATCTTTTTTGCTAGTTCTTCTGATGTGGATTCATGTCTTTGTTCTGTGATCTTGCCTTCGATAGAAGTTAGTCTCTTCCTAATTTTCTGTTTATCCGAACCCCTTTTCTAGTCTGTTTTTTTTTTGGGGTGTCAGTCAGTATTGCGGACCCCGTTGTTTTTCTTTTACATCTAGATCGGTTTCTGAGTCCTGCTGTAGGCACAGGGATAATTTGTTGGTGTATGACTTTTCTCTTAGAGGCTGAAGCCTGAATAGGTGTGTACTCTTGAGCAGAAGTAGTTTGTAGCATATTATTATTAGTAACAGTAGCAGAGGTTGCAGGATGTTCTTCTTCATTTGCAGTAGCAAGAGTTGCAGGCTGTATATCTTCATCAATAACAGAGTTTGGAAATGGTCGGTCTGTCACGTTGGCTGCCATGAACTCGTGATCACTAAATATTTGAGTATTTAAAGAAGAGATGCCTGTACATGAAAACCCTGATAAAATATTAGCTGGAGTCATACTTAAGTTGAATGCAGTAGCAGCCAATCGACCTATGTCATAGATTGATACAGGATAGCAGGATTACAGCACGTAAAGTTGTCACAAGCCTTATTGAAATAGGAGTTCAGAGGACCAAAAACTGCTCGATCAAGAGGCTGAAGTGTGTGAGAGATATGTGGACCTCACTCAACAATATAACAATATAGCTCAACTACTTCTAATGACACATGGGAATTATGGTCCAAAATCAGCAGAACTGGCTCATCTGGTGAACAATGGGAGTGTTTGATGAAAAATGGCATGTAATCAATTACAAATATCTCTGATGTCATTTAGCCTGACTTAGAAGCTACTCGTTTTGCACCTGGCGGAGTGCCATTCACGAAGACCTTTCTCATGAAGACACTCGGAACTATGAAAAAAGGTGGTATGTAATTTCCACTTGCACTTATTGCTCAGCACAAACTAAAAAGTTCGCCACGCTCATGGGATGCAACAGCTTCGACCTGTTTTTTTACCCTTAGAGCTAATCACTTCGCCAAGCACCTGGACAGTTGTAATGCCCATTTCATCTAGATTATATATCTCCCAATTGGTTTGGGGGCAGGTTGAGCCTGGCTCAACCTGCCCCCAAACCAATTGGCTCAACCTGCCCCTCATGCTCATATTGAATTCAAATGCCAAAATAAATAAATATTCTTGGAAGTTGATGGTAATTTAAGAAGAAATTAACATAAACATGCCGCTTCTAAATATATGTTAATGAGAAGATTGTAAACCAAAAGGGGAATAAAATACAGTTGGTTGATTATGGTAGACAATATTTACTTTTTAGGGTGTTTTCCACTATTTTAGAAATATTTCACTTACCATGCATTTAATGCAATTTCCAATGGTTTTAAAATGGCTGACATCGAGCATTGACCTTCTGGAAAAGAACACAACTCTTAATGTGTAATGGTTTTCAAAAAATCACTATGGCTCAACCTGCCCTCTGGCTCAACCTACCCCACTCTCCCCTACAGCCCACGACCAAAGTGATATTGGAAAAAAGAAAGGGTACTGCTGGTTGAGAAATGCAATATTAGCAGTCAAATGGCACTGCAGTGCAATAGGAGAACTGCAATGGTAGCTGTAATGTACTGGGTGTTATTATGTACAACAAACAACAATAATGAAAGGAAAAGATTATATGTTTATAGCTCTTCCCTGCAATAGGAGAAATGCAATATTAGAAGTAAAATGGCAAACTGTTGTGTAATATACACAGGCTGGGGGCTGTATATCATTGGTCATAGCAACCAATATCAAGAAGTTGTGATATTTATCTAGATTTTTGTATTTATATCTAAAAAAAATTATGCTGAATTTAAAAATCTAAACAGATTTTAGTTGGTTGTCATAGAAATAGCTGTATATCTATAAGGGAATGTAGGCCTATTACTTAATTTTGCAGATATTAAAAACGGCTTGGCAGTACCACGATATTTGGCACAGCCGTAGTATCATCAACAAAATCTTTAGAAAAATATTAACAGTAACATATTGCACACCATCGGTCACTATATACTTCGATCGTGTAAATTCGGATGATTATTCATATAATTAAATCTTATAAAATCGAATAATTATTCTTATAATTAAATATTGTAATAATCTTATAAGAATCATTAGAAAAATATCATCATCATTTCCTTTACTTTCACTGCTTTGGACATCAGTTGGAATACCAAAGTATTCATTATAAGTGTCCAGAATGTCAGAGTTATCCCACGACCAAACACGAGCGAAGCGATTGTTTGGGAGCTTTATGATAAATGCATATGCGCACACAACTCCCGAAAAATTATCCTTCAACGGCCGTTACCAAACCCTTGTACCAAAATCCAATCAAAAAATTTAACAATTTTTGTGTGGAGTTGTTTAGGTATAATAATGATACAAAACACATATAAACATATTTAAATATGTTACCAAGTCTTTGAAAGGTTGACGCAATATCCTATTACTAACCCATCTGATCGGATTATACATAAATAGACAGATTTGGCCTAAAATTGCCATAAAAACTTGACAAGCCTTTTTAAATCAAAATTAAGACCGGCCAACAAAATGACGATAAGGCCGTGCGACAGAGAGTAGAACTTAGTCATGCGCATTTCACACAAAAAACGTGCACATTTCACCAGACTATGGCATTATCCAATTGCCGAAGGTTTCTGTAATTAACGTAAAAGTACTGAAAAGTAATCGTTTCTTTTATGCCTTTTTTTCATTTCTTTCAGCATAATTTTTTAGATATAAATACAGAAATCTAGATAAATATCACAACTTCTTGATATTGGTTGCTATGACCAATGATATACAGCCCCCCAGCCTGTATATATTACACAGCAGCTTGCCATTTTACTTCTAACATTGCATTTCTCCTATTGCAGGGAAGAGCTATAAACATATAATCTTTTCCTTTCATTATTGCTGTTTGTTGTAGATAATAACACCTAGTACATTACAGCTACCATTGCAGTTCTCCTATTTATGGCGCCTTACAGTGCCTCGCGTTGCATGTTTGCAACTCGAGTTGATCAACTCGAGTTGCACAACTCGAGTTGTGAACGCGCAACACGACTTTTCAAAAGTAAGGTGCAATATATTGGTATTACGGTAGCATAACCGTAGATATGGTTATATTAACGATGGTACATAAAGAGGCACCCGTTAGCTAATAGAAATTAAACTATGTGTGTACTGTAAAACTAGAACTAATAGCGAATTATTAGAATTATATTGTGCCGAGTTTGCAACTCGAGTTGTACAACTCGAGTTGCAGAACTCGAGTTGTACAACTCGAGTTTGTAAATATAACTCGAGTTGTACAACTCGAGTTGTACAACTCGAGTTCACCAAAACCCAAGCCGAGTTCTTTCAACAGCAACTCGAGTTCAACAACTCGGCTTGAGAACATCTCATCATTTTATTTTCTCTAGCAATATTTTCTATATACGGAATTTATTTTGGTGCATCATTAAACGCCGTTGAGATAATTTCTATGTTCATTTTCGGTGTTCATTCAGTTTATTGTCAGATTCTAGAGAGATGACCCTTTTTTCAAATGAAAAAGAAGTTGCCCGGCTGGCTGCGAATTTCTTTTTCCCAAACAGGTTTACATACGGCAGTAAAATTTTGGCTCATGATTGGCGTTAGTAATTGAGTTTTAGTAACCAAAACTTACATCATTACATTAGAAATCAATAGTTATAATTAGAAAGGAACACAAAATTCTAAATAACGTAACAAAACTGATGTTATCATTCAAAAAGTGATGTTTAAACGTAAGAGGCGCTCACTTAAAACTCATTAATTAAAGCCATTTTGAATAAAATTTTGGAATTTTGTGTTCCTCTCTAATTATAACTATTGACTTTCAATGTAATGATGTAGGTTTTGATTACCAAAACTCGATTACTAAAGCCAATCATGAGCCAAAATTTTACTGCCGTGTGTAAACCTGTTTGGGAAAAAAAAATTCGCTGCTCGGTTCTCATATAGATTGTTTTTAGTTTGCTTTTTACATTCTACAATTGTTTTTGTCTCTTTATATTTATAGAAATGAATATGCGCAAATCTCGCCAATATATAATTTAAATATGTATGCATATTTAAATCATTATAATTATTAATATTAAATTTCTGTAAATGAGACACCCCAATTACTCACTTTGCTTTCTTTACGAACCCGTGTTAGTTTTGCGTATAGGTAACACAACTCGAGGTCATAAACCCAGGCCGAGTTGTACAATTCGGCAACTCGAGTTGGACAACACGGCAACTCGAGTTGTACAACTCGAGTTGTGAACGCGCAACGCGAGGCACTGTAAGGCGCCATACCTATTGCACTGCAGTGCCATTTGACTGCTAATATTGCATTTCTCAACCAGCAGTACCCTTTCTTTTTCCATTATCACTTTGGTCATGGGCTGTAAGACAGGGGAATTTCTAGTCTTTAATATCGGCAAAAAAACGATTACTTTTCAGTACTTCTACGTTAATCACAGAAACCTTCGGCAATTAAACAATGCCATAGACTGGTGAAATGTGCACGTTTTTCTCTGAAATGCGCACGACTTATGGTTCTACTATCTGTCGCACGGCTTTATCGGCATTTTGTTGGCCGGTCTTAATTTTGATTAAAAAAGGCTTGTCAGGTTTTAATGGCGATTCTAGGCCAAATTAACCTGTCTAGTTATGTATTATCCGATCAGATGGGTAAGTTTTAGGATATCGTCTACACTTTTCAAAGACTTGGTAACATATTTAAATAGGTTTATATGTGTTTTGTATCGTTATTGTACTTAAACGACTCAACGGTACAAAGGTTTGGGTACGGCAGTTGATGAATAATTTTTCGGGAGTTGTGTGCGCATACGCATTTATCATAAAGCTTCCAAAACACTCACTTCGCTCGTGTTTGGTCGTGGGATTGTCAGTATATGTTGTAACATATGCTGAACATATTACATATACTTATATTAATAGAATAGACACCACGATTGTGACTTGATGAAAGTGGATCGTTAAAAAGTGTCTTCATGTTTTTTGACAAGTCAGAGTAAATGCTTTGCACAGTAAATGCAAATTGTTATTCAAATTTCTACCCCGTATGTTCATAAAAACCTTTAACTTAAGGAGCTAAAATGACAAAGTTAGCAAATGACATACCTCTGTGACATGACTGTCATCAGCTGATTGAGCGAATCTTTTCAGAAGATTTGTGTAGGCATCGGGCATATGTGTGATGGACACACAGCCAATGATATTGTTGGGTAAATTAACACGTAACTCATAATCCCTTATTTCTTTTACGGCAGCCAATAACTTGGTACCCTTCCCAATTTTCTGTAAAGCACATGCACACATCAGCTATTTACCTATGAAACAAAGTTTCGCTATAGATTCTGATGGATACTGGGGTTGGCAAATTATTCTCAGATAATTGTAGCTTTCATCCACAGTCTTGAAATAGATTGAAATGGGAAACTAAAAATTATTCGATTTGGTTGAGTCCAAAATATATAAATCTAATAACACCTAGTTGAGTATGAATGCCATCTCTCACCAAACAGTCCAAGAGAGCAAAGCTACGGTTAACATGGTCGTAGGCTTTTTATTTGAATATATGATTACTCTAATATACGATTTGCTCACCTTACGAAGTCGAACATGATGATTTTTCCCCTCACCATACGAATCTTTTTTTCACCATATGAATTCAACTAAGTTTTTGCCCGAGTTCAAATTTGACAGTCGGTGAGCTTATTACTGCATGAAAATAACAAAGACGCCAAAATGCTGTTCGCCGAGAATATTTCCACAACGCCTGAAAGTGACACGATGACTGATTTCTCCGAGTTCAGCAATTCTCGTGTGTAAAACGCTAACATTTCCCCTTTAAACCAGTAGATAAGTTGGAATTATGGTCTCTCCAAAGAGATTAATGGTCAGACAACTTCTCTTAACCTGCGAACAAAAATCCACTTCAAGAAGAAAACAGCATCGTTTGGGTTTTTGCGGAATTAGGTCGAAAAAAGTTTTAAATAGATTCGCTAAAAGTTATAGTGAAAGCGAAGACAGCAACTGAATAGTGATCAAACTTTAGTGATAAAAAGTTGAAATTCAGTAAAATAGTTAAAAATACATACTAAAGCAGAGCTTTAAGTGTGTGTTTAGTAAGTTAAACTTATTTGAGGTGAATTCAAGGTTTATGTTATACGTACGTCTGTCTTGAAAGAAAGCACTCTCTATGGAACATTATAATGTTACATTTTATTGCAAATCATAACCACTAAATACAATAAAGTTGCTGTAGGTAACTATAGTTATTAAGTTTAACATACTATTTTGTTACCAATTTTTAATATGTACAGCACTTATATAAAATTTAGACGACTTTTACCAGAGGATGTTTGCATTATATAGTTACTATGGTTTCTATACCTCTACATATGTTTTTTTCCTATATATGATGCCAACCCTGGAACGGATCAAAATCGTATCCTGAGGGTGCACTGTATTTTACAAATTGAATACACACTTAGCCTTCAATCTAGTTGAAAATAATCCTTTCTGAGACCTTATCCTCAGATTCTCAGACCATATTATGAGACGCAGTTTCATTATCGTTCATTTTAATAGTCAGCTTTCTTTTGCAAAACTATTATTAACATGACAATATAAAACTAGCTTATACAAAGTTCCCTTAGTACAGAAAGAACAAACGTATACAAGCACCAAGAAGTGCAAAGCAATGTACAATTATTGCTGAATTGAAAAAATTTGAAAAAACCTTGCTAAATTTGAAAAAATTGTTGTGTACAATAATGCCCACTTTTTTCCCACTATCCGATAAAAATATAATTTTTACTGCATAATTCCATTCATAAGAATTATCGAACCTTGATCAACATGGCAGTAAGAAAAACTCAAATGAAAAAAGTTCCTCATAACTCACATCAGCCACAGTAAATTGACTAAATTATACAAACATGTTATAAAACATGTACATGTATTTATAACTTTGGAAAGCATTCCCAAATTTCTCACAATGATTATTTAAAACCCTCTAGAAGGTTTCAAACTAGCTTTTCCAAAACTAAAACACCTATATGAAATCTAGACAAAAGCTAGTTGTCTAGCTTTATCTAGCGTTTGTCCCTTTAAAAAATAGACGACACACATAACAGTAATCCATATCCTCACCAGATATGCTTACAAGTCATCAAGTTTTACAAGTTACCTTTGTAGAGAGACGTTCAGGAGTAAAGATCACTGCTGATGTATCCAAGTTAGAATCCAGTTCTGAAAGGACCTGCTTGTCGGTTGCATTCTTAGATGACGCCTTCTTTTTTACTTTAAATTTCTTAGCGGAGCTTATTCCTGTCTGTAGATGTACCGAGTTCAAAATTACCAAAACTGAAGAAAACCATGTGAGTAAAAAGTAGTTAAATAACGTTTCAAAATATCTTTTAGTTACTTGAATAAAAGATGTTTTACCAATTTAATCTAAAATGTGTATAGAAACTACAGAAAAAGTATTGCAGTGGTACCAGGCCTAATAGAAATTCCTAATGACCCTTCATATATCTTGAATGGCGGATCAGTTGTGATGGTGTTGTCAAAAAAGGGGATATAATTTATACTGGCTCTGTAGAATCTCTTGAAGGTCTGGCTAGTGTGAACAAGGCATGTCAAATTCACAGGGTTATTTAAAATATGAAACAAGATTTATTGTAAAATTTTAGAAGATCAAGTGGTTTATGTATTGGGCATGCTAGAAGGCATTGTAGCATGATCAGTATGGTGATTGTAGCCCGATGCAATATTTTATTACATACTAGCCCATATATTTCAATTGACTGCTATTCATAATGCAAATGACTATGATTACTACGCGTTAATTAACCTGTAATACTTTAAAAAGTACTTTTCATAAAATACGAGAGGCTATTACAAAGAGAGCGAGCCAGAATTGTAAATATAAATATACAATAAATTGAATAAAATAATGAAAGGGCACCCAAATGCAGAACATTAATGAGGATGGAGGACCTACAAAGAAGAGACAGGCGCAGATGTGATGAAAATATTGTACTGAAAAATATCTAACACCTAGATGTGCTTAGTTGTAAACATAAGTATTACTTCATTTGAACAGTATTCTCCATCACAAACAAATTGCTGTTATAGAGAACACAATAGTACAACAAATGTTTTGGGCTCCGAACGTGAGCTCTCTTACAGTTATCTCATCACAAATGCTTACAGAAAAATAACACTTAGTAGATATCTAAACAACTGGCAAGATATCAAAGCCAAATGTGTTAGTATCATAAATAACTCATTCTCCTACTTCCTACACTCCGCAGCAGCAACAGTTTACATAGGCAGACTTTTCTTGAAGTTTGTGGTCCATTGTGACACACCAAAAATAGTAAATGCGGCATACGCAGTTTCAGACCAGCATTGCCCAACATTAATCAAAAATCATGTAAAGTTCAGAACAAAGTCAACTACCTACTTAATGAGAGAAAAGAAACATTCTATTTATTAATGTTAATCACAGTATAACAATTCAGCTCTGCAAATCAAACTTTCATTGCAGTAACAATAAATTTACCATAATCATACAGACAAAAGCAATAATTCTATATCTTTCAAAGTTTTATAGAACGATTACAATTTCCTGGCTGACATTTTGATATATATATATATATATATATATATATATATATATATATATATATATATATAGAACTATATTTCCCAACTAGGAGGCTTCTATCAATATATAATCCATGTTAGGAGGCTCTGAAAAATTAGGAGGCGTCCAGGGAGCCTCCTAATTCTAGCAGTGTTTATAGTGCTTAACAACCCTATAGAAGTATTTTAAACATGATTCCCATAATTGCCTTATATATCTATATTCATATATATGGAAAAGAGGAGACAACTCCAACAAAAATGTGTAATTTTCTATCAATAAATTACAAACTCTAGGAGGCTCTTATATATGGAACTAGGAGGCATATATCAATTTTAAAATATTCTTACTTTTAGGTGTTTTGGTATCGTTTCAGTTAATAGCACAATCTATTTAAAAACATATTGCAATAAGCTTATGACTAATCATCAGCCAATACAAGGAATTAGCAGCTATGTCGGATACAGTCAGTTTTGCTAATATCCATGATAGCTTTATTAGATTTGGGAAATAAAGTTGTATATTAACAAACTACAATACATTACAATTTATTTGCTGACCCTCTTTATGGTTTTCAAGACTGCCATTTAAGCACTCCCTTTTTTTGCACGGTTTCTCATTGATCTGCTCTTTTTTGTGAAAATTCACAATAATTGCACATTATGGTTTCCACTGATGTTTAAGCATGGCTGTAGTAAAAGTTTAAATAAGTCTATAATCAGTACAATTCATATTTTTGCTGCCGTTGCATCCAGCCACAAAATAAATCTTTTTTTGAAACTTTTCATCCGAATGCAATACCTGAGAGATGGTTTTTAGTCGAATAATTGATTTTTTAAATTTATTGAAATAAAGTGGCAAAAGTATAACCATAGTATATAACAGCTAGCGAGATGTGGCTGTTATAATGTTGCTGTGGCTGTTAGGACTATTAGTTCTTCACCCATGTAGTCTACTAGAGCTTGGTAGCAGCGGAATAACTACATGTAAGGGGGCACGTCACATTTGGTAAGTTGTTCATGTTATTTTAGTCAATTTACAGTTTATTTACTTGAAACATACAGTTGTAGAAAAGCAGTATAAATTTTATTTAATAAAGAAATAGGACTAGCGTGAAAAAAGTATGTTTCAATTATTATAATTTTTAAGGAATGTAGCATAGAACACGTTTGATATATATTTTTTTACACCTGTTTATCTCATCCAACTGCTGATATTGTTCTGCATAGAAAAGTCAAGAAAGTTCAGCATTATAATACTATAAAGGAGAATATCAAAACTTTTTGTAAAATCCTAATTTTGGACTTTATTATTGTTACACGAATGTTTGGTTTTGTAACATCAACACAGACACGCCAGCTGACAATTAATAGTTATTTTAGTGAATCAGTTAATTCTCTAACATTAATCTATTTTCAGTTATTAATATAATAATTTTTGATGTTTTTTATAATGATAAGTAAAGTTATTAATGTGGTTCTACCAACAGTCAAAACTGTTGTTAGAATATTACTGATAATTACTCTCAGTGTTGACTGAGTAACTAAAAGTGGTAATGAGTAACCATATGTCAAAAAAATATGTCAAAATAATCAAGGTTTCATCTACCAAATTTAATAATATTTTTTAACATGTACATAAGTATAGATTACAAACTATAAAACATTATATCAGTAAGGTTGTATTTTGAAATGTAGTAATGTTTGACGTTTTGGCAAAGTTACTATGATAAGCAAAACTTTAAATTCACCAACACAAAATATACTGTACAAAGTTTTACTGTAACTAGCAAATGTATACCTGACGTAAGAATGTAACAGCATGCCCAAAATTAGTTTTTCTTTGTATAGTTGCAAATAATCAATGACGCTTCATAATCAAATTAATCAATTAGTTATAGATAATTGCTGGATGAGAAGCATTGATGGCCCACACCAAAGACTGATTTGCAGACATAAAATTAAAGGTATGCGATATTGCAATAAGTTGCTGTCAACTAGCACATTATACATGCGAGCCAAAAATTAGTGTGATAATTTGATATAGCCATAGCTTCAGTAAGAAAAGTTGTCAATTTTTACAGGCATTGTATTATTTCAAACGCTTACATAAACCATTATGCCACTTTTGTGTTCTATTCATCTATTATTGGCAGATTACATAATATAAATAGCGCAAACCAATCAAAGGAATGTAGCATAGCAAAGAGATTTAGTATTGCTCTTCTTAGTTTTTATGAGTCATGGTTGCAATTGCTGAGCACTTGCATAATTATATAAAATGAATAGTTTTCCATGGTTACTCATTACCACTTTTAGTTACTCAGTCAACACTGAGAGTAATTATCAGATTTGAGATATCATGTTTAGAGGCAGGAGATTGACAAATATTTTGTTGGTTTTTACTCTTACCCTACCGTATGCGAATTTATGCTAAATCTATCAGCAACTGCCGTATGCACATTTTTGCGAATTTTCCAACAATTGCGTGGTCACCTAATTTTATTATTCGTTAAAAACATAACGGATGATTTTAAAACTTTGATGGTATTGTCAGTGTGGTTCGAATATTTCTCTAATAGATTAGTCTAAGATAACCAAGCAGTTTCAAATTTTTTATTGAGAGTTTCCAAAATAAAAATGGACATTTTTGTGTAAGTTTTGTTAAGTATTGCGCAAGTCAGAAAACATATAATTACTTACATGTATGTTGATGACACTATAGTCAATTCAAATTCAGATTTTTGTGATTACACAGATAATTAAATTAGCAACAGTGACTCTGATGATAGTGAAAATAATAGTTTTTTAAGTGTAAGGGACATTGTAGAGCATCGTTTTAGCTTCGTAGCGATTGTAGCTTCACATAGCTTTAGCAATGCACAAAGTGAAGGTACATTGATTTTTGCATAGCACTATATGTTAACATTTTAGCAAAATAAAATATATTACAAAAGGTTTCTAGATAAACTTTGAAGTTGAAACAAAATTGTATACATGCTTCATGTACATATCATGAAGCTAAATTGGCAATTTTTGGTGAAATGGCTGGCGGTAGGCCGGTAGCTTAGTTTGTACATGGGTGGCAGTAAAAGGGTAAAGCTATAACAGAATTAGAGATACAAGTGTATGTATTTCCTTTTGAATGATTTAGTGAACTTTGATGATTCAAGACAATGAGTTTGGCAAATGATATATATGTATAAGATGCTGCTGAAGTTGCGCAATTCAACTCATGGCTTTTAATTATTACCTCAAAATGTTGAAAACACGCGATAGGAAGGGCCAGAACACTACTAAAACTCATAGTTACTCAAACCTGAAATACAGTAGGTTTTATACAAATTGCTATATCCTACAATAACAAAACTGCAAAACTATTGGTTAAAATATAAATAGCAATATATATTATTATTTTTGGCCTTCGGTATCGGGCAGCATGTATGCAGTTTGTTTGCTGATGTTAACAAAAGTTTTACTAATAAGCTACATAATTTGCTCAATTATTTGTGTCAACTTTAAAATTGAAAACAAATGTAGTGTTAGCACTTTTAGAATATACTACAAACAACTCAGAGGAACTTTTTGTGGCATCTGACTTGAATTTAAAAGTTCTCTGAAAATGCAACTTGTATTTGCCCATTTTAATACTTTAAAATGTCAAAGGGAGCTCATAATGAAAGCAACTTTAATATAATTTCAAGATGCTCAAAGCGGTACGGATGTTATGTTGACAAACATTAAACGGTCACTCTGTACTATGGCTAGTAAGTATTTACATGTATTTAGATTTTGCATTGATGCTTTCAATTAGGTAGTGTAGGAAATCTATTTACATTAGCTAAATTACCAGCATGTGCAATACCCAGCTTTGTTTCCTATCCATCCCAAACATTTTTCCAATGCTTATAATAATTCATTGCTCTTTTCAAATCTGATTTCTGAACCAAAGGTATTTTTAGCAGTATAAGAACATATACTTCTCTTCCTATGGGTCTACTAACTTTTCTGTAGCAGCAAAGGCCATTGTTTTTAAAAGGTCTGGAAGAATTGTATTACTTATTTTGACTTCCATTGGTGCTCGTAGCAAATATAATTTCAGTACAATTTGCATCAATAAAGTTATTATTACTTGTTTGTAAAGTATTTGGAGTAAAACAATATTTTATGTGCACAGCAAACATTTTTGCTGCAAGCTTACCAAAACAAAATAAAACGTTTATTTTTATGTTACATTTTAATTAAACATCATGTTCTATTCAGTTATTGCTGTCAGTACTATGCAGTTATTGCTGTCAATGTTCTTTGTGCATTCTTGGCACACTTTTATGTTAAACTTCCAATGCATTAAACACTTTAGAAATAAAGTGTCCAAGCAAGGATGCATAACATGAGATTTGTCACTGGCTTGTTTTGACCTATAGCTAGCACTCTTTAGCCAAAGGTGTCTAGCTTTACTAAAAAATTTGGTAGTGAAATTGTACATAAATTCATTGCCTGCATACACGTCAATCATGATGCCTATGCTCTTATTATGTGTGTTCTACTATTTTCTGCTTAGCTAATTCACTTTCTACTTCTCAATAGCCTCAGCCTCCGAATGAAAGCTATTGTTGTTATTCCTATTCTTTGTAACTTTATAATGAAGGAGGTTGTGGTTGGGCAGCTCATTTGCTTTTCACTCTATTAGAAGTATTGCAGCACAAGTATAACTGCAGTAATAAAATCTTCACAGAATTGCATAATGTGGTCTTATTCTCCAAGGTCGTCTCACTAGCAGAAATGACCTATGTACTTATGCTATTGTGGTTTGTGCTTAAAGTGACTCATTCTCCTAATGTGGCATGGCTTGCTATCTTCTTGCATGCTAGTCAATTGATTAAATAGATTGTAAGAAACAAGCCAACCTCTCACTCCTACACAACCTAAAGACTTATCACATAAGTTCAACCTTCTAGCGAGATTGTAGCCGCTAAACATTTTGCTTTTTTCACGCGTCTAGCCATTTAGGGTTTTGCAGCAGCAGAAGAACAGACTAATCATGTCACAATTGGTATATTTGTTTGTCACAATTGTTTTATATTACTTTTGCCAATTTTGTCATTGAATTAATTGTACCATATTATGGTAAAAAGGCATCATGAAAAAGTATTTTACTTCGCCTCAATACCAATGCAAAAGGTTAGATTGGTAGTGGCCATTTTTGACCTGTAGGGCGAGCCACTTTAAATACTATATCAAAGCAACTTACTCGTGTCATCAAATTGCGACGGCAAACAACAATGCATAGGTTTTCGCAGCTAATTTGGATTTGGATTTTACTGCCTTAATTGCAAGATCGTAATATTGTCAAGTTAAAAAGGTCAAGAAACCCCAACTTTATAATGCTAAAAGAATGAAATTATTACTAATTTTCATAAAATGATAACTTTGTAATTATACATGAGGGTAGCTTTGTGAGATTAACCGACACACATTAAAATAGTTATGGTAACATAAAGCACAGTAGCCAGCAATTGATGAATATCTGTGACTCTGTCGAAGCTCCTAACTTTTGTAACTTTTTAAAAAGCATTAAAATAATTATGGATGCTTTTTATTCTGATTAGTAGTGTTAGCTGATTGATAGCACCAAACAGGCAGAATTATTAGTAGCCTATACTTTACTGCCCTGAGCAAGCAAAACGCTGTATCTTGATATTTGTAAATTGTTCAGCACAAGCACAAACGCGTTTTGGTTGAGCCTGGCATCAGTATTAGCAGTATTTTAGTTGTTTTTTATTTATTATGGTGAGATATCCAACAATCTTTACCGAATTTTTTTTTCGTGAAACTTTAAAATCAAAGGAGTTATTTCACTTAGGGCATTTTGTTTGCTTAAATTGACAATTTACTAAGCTGGCACTAGGCAATCAAAACGCCCTATCACTGCAGATAGGGCCTTTTGATTGCATAATTGGACTGGTTTCTCATTGTAGTTTATTAGTTTCATTAGTTTGCCACAAGACCATTTGCCATGACTGGATTATCAAAGGATTACAAGTTTAAATTCTGATATTAACCCGCAATTAGTCAACAAAATGATATATGTTGCAATTCCTATTACTCATCCAGTCAACACATGGATTAAAGCCCTGTAATAGCCATATTTAGCTCAAAAGTTAAGAGATGATCAAATATCTAGGTATCCTTCAAACCAGATGTCATGAAATGAAAGGAGTAAGTAAAATAGTAGTTTAAAAAAGATCAAAAGCTTTTATTGAAAATAATTTAGAGCAAACAGCTGAGTGCAATAATGTCAGTATTTTAAAAAAGCAAAACCTTCCAATGGACATGTAATTAAAACAAATTTTTCATCAAATCTCTGAGTCGGATCTTTAAATCGAGACTTTTGTCACTTAGATATCGTCCTGTCATAATAAATATATTATGATAAAAAATATAGCAATAAGATGAGCACTTAGAAGTGCACTAGCTTGTATGAGCTGCCTTAAAACAACCAAATATATATGCTTCAGTTTCGCTTCCCTTTGTTTATATACTCTTTGATTACATAATGCTGCTCATAATGTCCAACTTTGTGTATGTTCAGGCCAATCAAAACGCTGTATCTGCAGATAGAGAGCTTTGATTGCCACTTTATGTGTGGTAAATGTGGATAGGGCATTTTGCACATTGTGAAAAGTGCTATTTCTGGTGGTCTCAGATATATGAAATTTTGAGACATGTTAGATCTCAACCTAAATTACATATAAGCACAAAAAAGTGAATTTTGAAAAACTTGTCAGATTTTGTCAGGCGTTTTGCTTGCTTAGGGCAGTATAAAGTTATGATAATGTATTATTTTCATTGTAATTAACAAGTTGATGCATTTTAGTCGTAATTTGATACGGATTTAAACTAGAGGCTGAGTCATAAGTAAGTGACTGGAGTAAATGAAATCCTTTAAATTGCTGAAGCTTTAAAATCTATGTTTCAATTTTGTAGAAGAATATCGCAAGAGATAAAATATTACTGCTTCATAGAATTTTAGTAATGGGAGGTAGGGACACGGATTTGCTGAAAAACCTAAAAACATCAGGCATCTTTTGCATCAATTTTTAATCTGCATAACATCTGTTTGGGCTATTAAAATTGTTTTGCTTATTTTGGTAGAAACCTGGTCACCGCATCCAAGCACTATATCCACCAGATGGAAAATGGTACGAAGCACAGCTGGACGCTTTCTTGAAGGGGGTATGTTGCTGATTAACGGTTAATTTCCACAAGAGCGTGCCACATTAATAAAAGTTTTATTTCAAAAAATTTATAAGAAATAATATTACTATAAAATCTATGTTTGAATGCCATGGCACTGCATTTTTTAACCCTTCCAATTATAGTGGCAAAAATTGTCGATTGTGCTTCATAATATATGTTCAATTTTTATTAGCTTCAACTCTATCTAAAACCTTTTTGTTATAGATTTTATTTTTCCAACACGTTAAAAAATAGTACTATTCAAAAAACTTAATGCATTCCTACTTCGTGCATTGCTAATGCTATGTGAAGCTACGATCCCTTCGAATCTCGAAAAACAATGCTCTACCATGTTCCTTACTCTTACGAAACTATTACTTTGACCACCATTGGAGTCACTATTGGAGCTGCTACTTTAATTATATGTGTAATCACTAAAATCTTAATCCGTCAGTCATCAACAATCATCAATAATGTTATCAACATAAGTAATTATCTGTTTTCAATTCTGGATGTACTTGCGAAAGCTATAATAGCACTAAATATTTCGAAAATCAGAAAGAACAAATGTTTCTTTTTATGTTGAAAAGTCCTAAACAAAAATTTAAAATTGCTTCGTGAGTTTAGGGTAATTTTACAGGGAAACTTTTGAACAACACTGTCAATACCATAAAAAGTCTTAAAGACTGTTAGTTATGTTGTCAACGAATAATAAAATTAAGTTACTACGCAATTGCCAGGAAATTCGCAACATGCACATATGCCGGTCGTCCATTGATTTCGCCTAAATGTGCATGCAGCGGTGAAAGGGTTAATAAAATATTATGTAATCTCTAATTGAATCCCCATTCATTTAAACGCCCCTCTACTAGACCTGTACTATAATAGATGACGGTTAAAGATAGAACGCCACCGTTCAAGTGAACGTTACTTCTATTGAAAAAAACACATAAAAATTATATAACACACAAACTAAGCTGTGATCCAGTGTTAACATATACACTGGGCGTTGAGCTTGCAATATGCCATTGTTAACTGCTTATTCTAATGCTTTAGCATGTGCAAGAAATTTTAGCCTCAAATAGTAGTACAGATTTCATCATATTTGCTAAACCGTTTTTTCATATATGCCGAACTATCAAGCCGCTTAAACAATAAAATTATTATCAGCCTGATAGAGTTATTAATTATTTCCACGGTGCTGCTTTCAAAGCTTTAACGAAAACACTGTAAAGCTTAGAAGTTAGAAAACTCGCTTCAATATGCATTGACAAAAGTATTAATTGCTATTGTTGTAACTGAGTCATTGTTAGTAAAAATTTGTCAACATTTTTCTATCCATCCTGTCCAAAATTGGATCCAAAGATCAAAGAATGTTGAAGTCGCAGTCAGCTGGAAGTGGTTGTCAATTAAAGGGTGACACTCTAGTTTTCAACACTTCTAGAGTAGCACTCAAATGACCATGGCCTTCAAATTAAGATTCTACCTTATGTCAATTTAGCTGTATTTCAGAATGTTATAATATTGGAGTTTTGGGTCAAGGTTAAAATAGCAAGCATAACTTTGCAAATATCGACGCAAAAAGATTTTAGTTTTAAATAAGGCTCTGCTTTCATATATTTGCAAATCACTAATGCATGAATTTAAAAAAAGAACCCAAGGGTATATTTCTCTTTGTGCAGTAGCATCTAATCAAAAATGCATTGATTTTAAATAAGTGCAGAGTGACATACATGGATTATCAACACCGAAGAGTGATTTTCAGACATCAGATTAAATGTGGGTGATGCTATGATAAGTGGCTTTAAACTAACACAATGTACTAGGGAAACAAGCGTGATTATTTTGCTGTAGCTCAAATGCAGTAGAAAAAATAAAGGTGTCTAACTTTTCAAGTATTTCAGTCAAATTCGTTGCCTACATAAATGCTGACACTAGTCTTTGTGTTCTGCTGCTGTCAGGTTACAAAACATAGCTCTCCTAGTCAGAGGCATTTAGGTATCTAAAGCAATCTAGGCATTAGTTGTTTCAAGGAAGACCTGAACAATGCGTGTTTAACCACAGTGGTTGACCCCATAGGTCAAGTATTAGCCTAATTAATGACTCAATAAATAGCTACCCAGTCAGGTCACACTAAGCTTAGCAGCAATCGTTCTGAACACTGGCCATTGAGACTGCTCAATGAATGTTAATCCTGATCATTTCTCTAATAGTTTGAAGCAAATAGAAATCCAAACAGCTCTATCGCATGCACACAAGTGGCACACCATTTAGTTTCATAATTAGCTACTAAAATAGTATATAGAAGTGGTCATCAAAGTACCTTCTACAGTATATGTGTGTTTTGAATAACAATACATTGGTTAAGTATTATATTACTAAATGAGAAATGACACTAACGAGCATTAATGTCCTTATTGTTCACTTGTATCTGAGAAACTGTCAATTCTGTTTTGACTTGCCGCACATAAACCAGCTTATTTAACTTTTGAATGGAGCTGAGCAATGATATGTGATTCATCAAAGCCATAGCTTATCAGATTTTTATAAATGATAATCCACATTATTTACTATTTCAGTCAGCAGAAAACGGTAAAGTGCAGAGGAAATAGCAGAATATGATAGGCACTGGACTGAAAAATCAGGGAAACTGCCAACAAGATCAGTGTTGGATGCTATACACTCAAAGCTGCCTAACAGAAGTGTTATAGTGATTCGGGCTCGAGCCAACAACTTACTAAAGAAGGCTGCGAGAAAAAATGCCAGCTGAATTTTTTATGTTGTTGAACCTTCTTATTATCATTGCGTTGTATTTGTCAATAAATGTGCTCTTTTTGAAGACTAAAAGAGACCAACTCCGCAGTAATGCACTTGAATAGTTATTTTGTATCAAGCAGTCTTAGCTATTATTTTATGTACAGAAAATGTGCATAAAACAATGACTATGATAGATAATACAATACCGACAATAGATATTATCTGTTGTACTGCACTGTACACTATGATGTATTATTCAAGCAACAAGCTCTAAGATAAATTATAATAATTATTTTAAAGAAAAACCAAATATAAGAAAATATGCCGCAGCAGCCAGTCTACTGACAACTTACTGTCAAACCGACAAGCCCAAAAAATTACTTAGAACGCTGTGCTTGACTAAAAACAATCAGAAATTCACTACACAATGAGAAATATATCTTTTTGGGTCATTTTCCAAATTTAAGTGAATGTGTCTGAGTAGAATGTTCTATCAATTGCTTGACAGTTCAGGGCATTATTATTACTGGTAAAATGTGAATAATAGAACTCAGTATTACTATTGATCAATAAAACCACCCAAAGTCAAGAGATCTAAAGTTAGAAAAAATTTGGTACTGTGCTGGGTCCAGCCCGACTGATCATTGCTAACAATAAATTGCAGTAAGAAAGAAGTTTTGAAAAGCGAAAATGCCCTCAAGATAGAATGTTATTGTATTTTTATTGGCTCTCTATGTGACATTAAGTTTTTCTCTGGGTTCTACATAGGCACAATGGGCTTGTTTGGAATCTACCCAATTTATGGTGCTGTGGTATTGCACAGGTTTTGCAACCTGACACTCCATTCCCAAGTGGGAAAATGTTTTTACTTAACGTTCTAAGAGTGGCTTAAGATGAATAGAAAGACATTGCTGTTATTGTATGTTAGATTGAGTAACTAAGTATGTTGTGCAAGTAATTCATATTATTACTGTAGATAATATGCACAGCAAGCAAAGATGTGTGTGTTTCATTTTAGCAATCACAGTAACTGAGTTGCGTCCATGCATTGTTACCAACTAATTTTTTTAAGTTTTTGTATGCAGTGCAGCAGCGATATGTGACTGAATAAGAAACTATAACATAGAACATATTTATAAATATTGAGTTACATTATTCGTTTATTTTAGTGAGCAGAAAGTTAGCAATGATATGTAAGTTATAGAAACCTCTTAAATGATATATAAATAGCAGCAGCCTCCTAATTAATATATAATTCATTGCAGCCTCCTAACTGATATATAAATAGTAGCTACCAACTATATGAAATTCAAATTACAGTAAAATCTTACGTGATCTATAAGTCATAGCAGCATCCTAAATTCTATGTAACTCATAGCAACCTCTGCAATGATATGTAAGTTATAGCAACCTCCTAAATGATGTAAAAATAGCAGCAGCCTCCTAATTTATATATAATTCATTGCAGCCTACTAAATGATATATAAATACTAGCTATCAACTATGGGAAATACAAATTATAGCAAGGTCTTAGGTGATCTATAAGTGATAGCAACATCCTAAATTATATGTAACCCATAGCAGCCTCTGCAATGATATGTAAGTTATAGAAACCTCTTAAATGATATATAAATAGCAGCAGCCTCCTAATTAATATATAATTCATTGCAGCCTCCTAACTGATATGTAAATAGTAGCTACCAACTATATGAAATTCAAATTATAGTAAACTCTAATGTGATCTATAAGTCATAGCAGCATCCTTAATTCTATGTAACTGATAGCAACCTCTGCAATGATATGTAAGTTATAGCAACCTCCTAAATGATGTAAAAATAGCAGCAGCCTCCTAATTTATATATAATTCATTGCAGCCTACTAAATGATATATAAATATTAGCTATCAACTATGGGAAATACAAATTATAGCAAGGTCTTAGGTGATCTATAAGTGATAGCAACATCCTAAATTATATGTAACCCATAACAGCCTCTGCAATGATATGTAAGTTATAGAAACCTCTTAAATGATATATAAATAGCAGCAGCCTCCTAATTAATATATAATTCATTGCAGCCTCCTAACTGATATATAAATAGTAGCTACCAACTATATGAAATTCAAATTATAGTAAACTATTATGTGATCTATAAGTCATAGCAGCATCCTAAATTCTATGTAACTAATAGCAACCTCTGCAATGATATGTAAGTTATAGCAACCTCCTAAATGATTTAAAAATAGCAGCAGCCTCCTAATTTATATATAATTCATTGCAGCCTACTAAATGATATATAAATACTAGCTATCAACTATGGGAAAATCAAATTATAGCAAGGTCTTAGGTGATCTATAAGTGATAGCAACATCCTAAATTATATGTAACTTATAGCAGCCTCTGCAATGATATGTAAGTTATAGCAACCTCCTAAATGATATATAAATATCAGCAGCCTGTTAATTAATATATAATTCATAGCAGCCTTCTAACTGATATATAGATAATAGCTATCAACTATGGAAAATTCAAATTATAGCAAGGTCTTAGGTGATCTATAAGTGATTGCAACATCCTAAATTATATGTAACTCATAGCAGCCTCTGCAAAGATATGTAAGTTATAGCAACCTCCTAATTGATATATGAATAGCAGCAGCCTCCTAATTAATATATAATTCATAGCAGCCTCCTAACTGATATATAAATAGTACTGTAGCTACCAAATATATGAAATTCAAATTATAGCAGACTCTTAGTTGATCTATAAGTGATAGCAACATCCCAAATTATGTGTAACACATGGCACCTCTGCAATGATATGTGAGTTATAGCAACCTCTTAAATGATATATAAATAGCACCAGCTTTCTAAGTAATATATAATTCATTGCAGCCTCCTAACTGATATATAAATAGTAGCAACCAACTATATGAAATTCAAATTATAGTAAACTCTTATGTGATCTATAAGTCATAGCAATATCCTAAATTATATGTAGCTCATAGCAGCCTCTGCAATGATATGTAAGTTATAGCAACCTCCTAAATGATATATAAATATCAGCAGCCTCCTAATTAATATATAATCCATAGCAGCCTCCTAACTGATATATAAATAATAGCTATGCACTATGGAAAATTCAAATTATAGCAAGGTCTTAGGTGATCTATGAGTGACAGCATCATCCTAAATTATATCTAACTCATAGCAGCCTCTGCAATGATATGTAAGTTATAGCAACCTCCTAAATGATATATAAATATCAGCAGCCTCCTAATTAATATATAATCCATAGCAGCCTCCTAACTGATATATAAATAATAGCTATCAACTATGGAAAATTCAAATTATAGCAAGGTCGTACGTGATCTATAAGTGATAGCAACATCCTAAATTATATGTAACTCATAGCCGCCTCTGCAGTGATATGTAAGTTATAGCAACCTCCTAAATGATATATAAATATCAGCAGCCTCCTAATTAATATATAATCGATAGCAGCCTCCTAACTGATATATAAATAATAGCTATCAACTATGGAAAATTCAAATTATAGCAAGGTCTTAGGTGATCTATAAGTGATAGCAACATCCTAAACTATATGTAACTTATAGCAGCCTCTGCAATGATATGTAAGTTATAGCAACCTCCAAAACAATTTATAAATAGCAGCAGCCTCCTAAATAATATATAACTTATAGCAGCCTTCTCACTGATATATAGATAATTGCTACCAACTATGTGAAATTCAAATTATAGCATTATCTCAAGTGATCTATAAGTTATAGCAACATACTTTATTATATGTAAATCAGAGCAGCCTCTCAAACAAACAAGTTATAGCAAACTCCTAAATGATATAGATTACGGCATCTTACTAAAGGGTAGGTAAGCTGTGCCATGCTATGTAATGTTTCCATTGTGACTATTACATAAGTTACAATGGTAACATTCTAATTTATGTGTAAGTTGTAGCAATCTGCTAACTGGTAATCATTATTTTTGCTTACTCATTGAGATATGAATTATTTTACCTTCAAATTGATATGTAATTTACAACAACCATCTAGACATTCTCCCAGTTTTGACAGTTTTTCTAGAATGCATATATACAAAGTATGATAAGGCGATGAATATATATTGTATGATACCATATTCTCCTGAAATTTCCATAAAAATATATAATAATTAGGAGGTGAATAAATATATATATATATCTACAATGTAGATAAATTAGACCATATAGGAGGCTTACCCATATATATTTGCGTTAACTCCTAATCCCTTATATTCCGAAACCTCCTAACTGGTATATATTTATTCAACTCCTAACTCTGAAATATGGGTATATATATATATATATATATATATATATATATATATATATATATATATATATATATATATATATATATATATACATATCCATCAACTAAGACTAAAGATGGCTAATTTATGAGCGTAATAAACACCATTTTTATGACCGTAACAAACACCATTCTTATGACCGTAGTACACACCATTACTTTAATCGCGTTAAATAATTGAAAATACTGTTATCGACCGTATGAAACGATTGGAAACGAATATTCATAACAACCAAACTGGTTAATACCTTTTTGTGAGCAGGCTTTTTTAACGATTTTGAAAGCTTCGGTTGTGCAAGAATTTGGACTTCACAATCGTCAGTAGAAATATGCTTTGCTGCCTTTTCGGTGCCTCCCCGTGGAAAACATAAATCGTTTGTTGACATGACGACAACAAATATAAAAGCTGCTGGCTGCAATTATTGAGCAACTCAAACCACGAGTGAAATGTTCGAAACGACCTTGACATATTGTGTGAACATACAACAATCTTTTATCAAAAAACTTGATTAGCCAATCACGTTATTGAAAAAGATAAATTAACCAATTAATTGATTTTGCTGTAACGTACCTATATAATAATTGACCTTCCAAAGCTGTTACTACGTTGGCACATACACATCAATTTCCTGTGTAAAACTCACGTAGTTCCATTTGGATTGGTTCAATTGAACATTTTATATCTTATATTATAAGTCAGCTCAAATATCACACGCACAAACAAACGCAAATATTTTTTTAGTTTGTGCGAAAGTGTGCTAAGAATAATTTGTATTATAAGTATGAAACTGTGTTATCAAACTGTAATCTATTTCGGATCATTCACAACCAAACTAATCGCGTAAACGCTGCCTTAATACCGCGACAACAGATATTTTTGTTCTAAATGTGCTTGACTTTTCAAGTACGTGTTAATAATCAGCTGAAATCTGTAATGCGTCATATTTATTTTACTGATATCCATTAGTTTTTTTACGTTGATGTACAACCATTGTACAAATTTTAATGATTTAAGATTGTGCTCGTTCATCTAGTATTTGTAATGTAATTATATTATGTATGTTATGTAATTCTGTATGAACTCTGGCGTACAGCATAAGATCTTTTTTGCTGCCTTTTTGCTTTTGCTCATCAATAGTCGTTGTCGACTTATCAATACACTCTTTTTAAATGTTGTTTATGTACTAAGTGCAAGTCGACAGTTGCAGTGTTCTTTTTATATGGCCAATATGAAAAGAGAGTCAACCTGTAGATAGTGTTCAGTTCTAAATCAACATTAAGTCACGACAGAAATTGTGGAGGTGTAACTGTCGATTTATTACCGCGGTAGGCATTGAGAGTATGTTAACTTTATTGCTCTTGTCAGTCAGCAAAAACTGATGTCATATTGAGCTAGTTTGTTAGAAAAAGAGTCTGTATAAGATTGCTCCATAAAAAGCTTTTGTCACCTTTTGGCATGCACAACTGAAAGGCATAGGCAAGGCTGCAGGTTGGAGTTTCTAAGGGAGTAAAGCACAGGTGTCCTTTTAGCAATGCCTCGATAGTTACTGAGATGTTGAATTAGGACGTTAGGCTAGGCTAACGGCGACCATTTCTAAAACAGCAATCGGACAGTCTCAAATTAATAGGGACTTTGGGACAAGTTTTGAGAAACCATAAGGTGAGTTGTGCAAGACATGACTTGAAACTTGGAATATTTTGACATGATGGGTGGCTCTGACGATTGGTTTAGTTTTTGTGTGTGCTTTTCATCGGATTGGTGAAATATTTGGGTGGATACTTTTGTTTTTGCTCATAACTATGTGGACCTTTGTTGTTTTTTTGTGTGTGTAGACTACGGCCCGGCTTTGGCAATATCCCGCTAAAGGATACCTGTGGAGTAAAGTGTCGAGCTCTCCTGATAGGCGATTAAGCTGTGGAAATATCTGTGCTTTTACTGTAGCTTCGCAGTAAAAATTGTCTCAGCAATTTTTCAACGACAGTAGATGCTCCTATAACGTATACCTCTTATAACATAAGATCCATATAATGTAAAGAATTTTTGTAGTTTCGTACTTTGTAACTTTCAAATAACGTAAAGTATAAAGTTGGCCTAAGTTCTCAAATTTGATTTTAATAATGCGCATCTAGTTGTCATTCTTGAAAATATTGCTTTCCCTCTTGTCGCGCTTGGGGGAGAAAATGACGTATAGGGTTATCTCTCTCTGCACCGTCTACAGTGAACCGCCGTCATAAGTCATTAATTTATTTTGGTGTTGAGATCGTAAAACGAAAATATCATATGGAGAGATATAGGAACCTGTAGTAATTATCTAATGCAAACCCCCGGTGAAAACATCAAAATCTTATGTGCGTACTGTGTATATTGAAAATTAGTTACAAAATAGTATAGTAACCTTAGTAACTATAGTCACCTATTCAGTGGTTATGATCTGCAATAAAGTGCAACATTACACATTGATCATGATACATGTTATACAGTACTATATGGAATTCTCATTTTCGAAACACGTAGTGGCTAACTGCGGTGTAAGAGAGACTTGGACAGCAACGCATTCGGTACACTAGACTTTTGTGACGCTGCTTGACATAAACTTTGAATTTACGTTAAATGAATTTAGCTTATTAAACATACACGCGTAAAACTAAGTTTTTATATTTTACTAAACTTGACTTTGATTTTGTCTTCGTCTAAATTTTTTAGTACCTGTTTCTGACTTAGCGCTTTTTGCCTCGCTTTTTTCATTGCAACTTTTAGCCGGCCTTATTAAGACTTTTTCACACTAATTCGACAAGAAAAACCAAGCGATTCTGTTCAACTTTGAGTTTTGGAGAGACATGTTGATGTCGTATGGTAGGGAAAATACTTTGACAAGGGCCAGAAAAACTTCGTGTTTTGCATAGAAAGGCGTAAAAAACCATGAGACAGAGACGCTGTAATCCGAAGTCCTCTGGACCAGTATTCTGGCAGTCTAGTTTGCAGTGAGAAATTGTCAGATCGTCGATGAAGCACAAATAACTAGTAGCTTAGCAATTATTCAGTATAGGCGTTAGTGTGTCGGTCCATCGAGCTGACTGTCACAAGTTGGAATATTATCAAAAGCTATCTTCTATCAGAACCTTGCACCTGTTCGACAGATAGATGGAGGAACAGATAGACATTATTCTTATTATAGTAAAATTATATTTTTGTTCTGCTTTATTTTGGGCATATAAAACATTTTTTATTGTTATCGTTTTGCAAAATAGACTTTGCTGTGTGGAATAAAAGAAAAACTCGAGGTGAATTGACGTTAAAGGTGTGCGTTCTCCTTAACTCATTGTAAAAAAATCCAATCGTAGACAATGAACCAACTAAAAGTGACAAAAAAAGGAGAAAAATTTTCGATACGAACCAAAAATACTACAGTCACAGTACAGTCATTAAATTAAAAAGTTAACTCTAGAGACTTTCTTTTTTGAAGGACCAAAGGGGTGAGTTTGGGAAGATCTTGGAACACATTAGCCAATTTACATGTATCTTACTATTCCTATAACGTTAAATCCCAATAACGTAAACTTTCCCGGAACGGATTGTTTACGTTGTAGGAGCATCTATTGCATCTTAGAAAAGAAGATAATTTCTGTTTGGGCTAATAATGGAGAGTGGTAAAAACAACTCCTAATCATCTGAATGTGCCTTCAAGGAGTTAGAGATAAAAAAGCTTGGACTATCAATCCAAGTAAGCTCAATGTGTCAAAGAAACTTGACCCATACTTTTTGGATGATATATTTCGATGACATGTACCTAACACGTCAGTGAGGTCTCCAATATTACACTGGTGTCAAAGATGTTATTATCTTAGATTTCCTAAAGGGCTCACTGCGCATGGATAACCATAGTTGTGTAGACACTAATTAACAGCGGCTGACACATTTTCAATTAGCCATTCTTTTGGTGAAGTTTCCTTGTTCTGGAGGGTCTGAGTACACATCTTGCAGCTTGTCATCAGCATGGTAGTTGTTGCTTTCTGTGAATTGGGGCTCTCTTACTTCTTGTTGCCTAATCTGGACAGTTGTTGCTTTCTGTGAATTGGGGCTCTCTTACTACTTCTTACCTAATCTGGACAGTTGTTTCGCACAAGTTTATAGCATAACCTAATTACAGAGTATTTAAAAAACTTGATATTCTGCATTCAAAGTTTGCTTTTTATTTATATGAAATGTAAAAGTTTCTTTGTTTTATACCAAGGTGATAGAATTTTAGTTTTTGTTGGCCTAGGTCAGTTTTTTATTGCCTTTAAATAACATATAGTCCGTGCAATTTGAGTTTTCATCATTGCCAGTGTTTGAAAGGTGTGGCATAAGAATTGTACAAACTTTATACATTAATAACATCTTCGCATTTCAGTTTATTACAAAATAATTTATAGTCTGTTCGTTATGATGGTGGCTTCAAATACTGTCAAATGGACATTTTTACTATGGTTACACAATGCTTCATGTACATGTAGATGTATAGAATGGATAATTAAAAAAATGCCTTTTGTCATAGTTTTAGAGCTGGTAAAAATGGGGGATTCTGTGGGGGTGCTTTGGGATGATTATTTATAAAAGTTTGATTATAACAAAACAGTAATTTAAGTAACCATAGTTATGCTAATTTTTGAGCTATTCAAATAGCAATATAATGTGACTTGTATTTATAAACAGCGGCACACAATGAACTTCAAACTCTTTATATGGACTTGATTTACCAATGTACATCCTAATTCTATGGATGTATTTAGCGATGCACATCCATAGAATTACATGAGATAAGGATGTATTCATAACTACTTTTGTAGTTGGACACGTTTGTTTGATGCACATCCATAGAATTACATGAGATAAGGATGTATTCATAACTACTTTTGTAGTTGGACACGTTTGTTTGATGAACATCCATAGAATTACATGAGATAAGGATGTATTCATAACTACTTTTGTAGTAGGACACGTTTGTTTGATGCACATCCATAGAATTACATGAGATAAGGATGTATTCATAACTAATTTTGTAGTAGGACACGTTTGTTTGATGCACATCCATAGAATTACATGAGATAAGGATGTATTCATAACTACTTCTGTAGTTGGACACGTTTGTTTGATGAATAGTATTCATCCTAAACACTGACAAGAATTTAAAGTACAAAATTATGTGATAATAATGGGCTCTATATCATATATATATCATCAATATTTTAAGTTGTTTAGTAGTGAATAAATAGTCAGCTAGATAACAATAACGACAAGGATTTACATTTGACCTTTGCTACTGCTTGTTCACAAACATGATAAACGGTTGTAAAATGTTTCTTGAGGAAATTATTCTTAATTTAAATAAGATTGTCGGTTCTGTTATGACTTTTAAAAAATGTCACACCTTTTTTAATGTCTATATTTTATATTGAATGAAGCAAAAGAAGCAGGATCTAAATTAAAAAACCTCACTGATTTTTATGCTATCAAAACTACCTTGTTAATTTGATTGCGGTTTTTATCATCTTAATCTATTTTATGGCATTAGGTGATGTTAAAAAGTTAAAATCAAACTCTAAAGTTTTATCTCGGTTTTTAGTTCTGTATGAGTGAGCACTATATTATTCATAATATAATTTAATGTTGCTTCTTGAGGTTACAAGGCAGTATATGTGCACATTCATATTTTTGAGTTTCAAGCAATAAAGGTTATTTCTCAAACCTGACTTGTACAATCAGTGAATCTAGACTACCAAGGGGTAGCAAGGGGCAATCTTTAATCTTTGCTGTCTGTTATTTGTTAGATCAGGGTGATTAAGATAAGAAAAAAACTGCTTTTAGAACACAATTTCCTGTTGCTGAAACTTATATCGTACAAAAGTATTTTATCCAGAGATTGAGATAGTCTTCAACATCTTCAACTAAAGGCTTCTGGCAGTTCAAATATAGTGAAACTTATGCTACACTTCCTGTCAATAACAGATTTTAAGTTGTATTGCTTATTTTGTAAGAAATAGTCAGTTATTTTTATAAAAGAGTTCATCACTTACTCTATTGAATAACGATTAAGAGCAGGTAAATTGAACCAGCAAGCATTTATTTTAGCGACTCCAACAATTATAATACCTCTTTAAATTGCTTCTATATTACGTCTTGTTTAATAATGATTTGTTTTATCACTATTTAACCTCATGACCACTATTTGACCTTTGACGTCATATAAAATTTTTTATTTATTGTCAGAGTTGTTCTTGTAAGTACCATGATGTTGGTATTCCTTCTTCTACTTCTGCCTCCTTCAAGATTTTCTCAGAGATACTTCAGTCTGATATATCTGCATCAGGTTTTCGTTCAGAGCGTTCTACGCTCTCCAAGTCATTATGATCACATTATATTTTTTCATTTATAATATTTTGTACTCATAATATTTTATTAATTCATAATATTGTTAATTGCAGTTGTAGCCAGCATCGCCGCTGTATAACATTAAAGGAAAGGTTATGGATGCTCTTGGAAAGCAAACCAAAGTCTTATTGCAGGAAATAACTAATGGGTTATCATTCGCTGAAAGAGCCACCGCGGAGGAGTATGGTTCTGTGGAACGAAGCCTCAACAAACAGATATCTACCGTGTTTGACAATTGTGAGCGGCTTGATTATCTGATAAAAAAAGAACCGCCAAATCGAAGGGAGGATGCAAAACTTCATGTTGATAAAATGAAATATGATTGCAAGCATCTGCAGAATGCGCTACAAGCAATTCAACACAGAAGGTTTGTATTCCAACTTTGCATCAATTTTCAAACTATGATTTATTTTGTTGTTTACCGAAGCGGTAGTCAAAACTTACTTACGGTTCCAAAGTGACGCAAGTAAGTATTATAATGGTGTTTGAGAGAACATAGATGTTGAAGAGGCTCTGACAGACAATGGAGAACTTTAATACAATACTACACGGTTAGAGGAGTAATCATTCAAGTTTTTGTATACAGATAAATCATCACAGAAGCTCGATACAATGATTTGATAAAAATTATTAGGCTTTACTGTCATAAATTCTATGAGCGAGCAAAATATGGTTATAATAACGTTATAACTAGGCTACTTGAATTCATTTATGTGTTCATTGAAAGATTTATGCTGCGGTGTTCAGCTTGCTGAATCAAAACTGATTTAGAATCTCCTACAATTACCATCAGTTGGCTTGGATATCTACAATCCCACATACATACTCACAGATATCCATTACATGCTAACAGTTGTTCGTATATATAGGATAAAAAATTTGTAAAGAGGCTTGTCAAAGTTTGGTGGGGCTGGTAGCTGAACTAGCAGCCACTAGTTAATTTTTGTAGTTATACATTCTACAGCCTCTTCTTGCCTAATGACTGTGTGACATGAGAGTTGTAACAGCTTATGCTGTAGACTTCTTTATGCCTAGATTTCTGACTGGAACAGTTATAGATTTGTCTCCCTTTGTCTGACTTTGTGATGAGCGGAGTGCTGACAACTATGCATTTCAATTGCTCAATACTTCGTATATGTGCACATAATAAAAAATTCAATCATTTGGCTATTTTAATAAAAATGAAAGACTTACACGTTTTTTTTATATTTTTTTATTATATACATATTTATCTAAATTATATTTATCCAGAGTTTTTATAAAATTTATTAAATAAGTGACAAAGACAAAAATATTGAACAATTATTAAACTTTGCTAACTTTAAAGCCATAGCAATAGTGATATACCTGTGGATTTAATATAATATTGCTTGTGTTTATAGACAGCGACCTACAATATACTTACATGTACATTCTTAGCGATACGTTATTAAAGGTTAGATGCAATAACAAAGCACTCAAGTGTCCTGTTGTCATAGGATTTTTTGTGGTAAATATTAGGCTATGTTAACTATAGTTCTCAAAAGTTTTCTGACAGAGAAAATGCCGAGTTAATAATGTATTGCCTATGATAATATTTAGTTATTCTAGAGAGTAGATAACAGGTTAAGCAGTAGATAACAGGTTAAGCAACTATAATAACAAGACTTTGAATTTTTTTTTTATTTGCTCATTGACTTTGTACTGCTCATGCTCAGGCACCGATATGGTAATAAATTGTTCTATAAGGAAATTATAATTTGGTAAGCTGTATTATACAGCTTGAAAAAGTATTGGTCGATTACTTAATTGACTAATTGAGTTATTGACCAATAACTTAATTGGCCAATTATAGTTATTGACCATTATAGTTATTGATCATAATAGTTATTGACCATTATAGTTATTGGTCATTATAGTTATTGACCATTATAGTTATTGGTCATTATAATTATTGATCATTATAGTTATTGACCATTATAATTATTGATCATTATAATTATTGACCATTATAGTTATTGATCATTATAGTTATTGACCATTATAGTTATTGGTCATTATAGTTATTGACCATTATAATTATTGGTCATTATAATTATTGACCATTATAGTTATTGACCATTATAATTATTGATCATTATAATTATTGATCATTATAGTTATTGATCATTATAGTTATTGATCATTATAGTTATTGACCATTATAATTATTGACCATTATAGTTATTGATCATTATAGTTATTGACCATTATAGTTATTGACCGTTGGACAAAGATGGCCAATAACTATAACCATCTTTGCAAAATGCGTTTTACTGAAGCATTGTCCGCTATTGCATTATCTTTGCCCTACATTCCGTTTTATTTACATATCTCGGATGTTTGCTTCTGGTAGGCATGAAAGAGAGCAAGAGGAGCGACAGCGTGAGCAGCTGATGAGTACATCATTTCGTCCTAATAGCGCTGATACATCTATCATGATAGACCAAGCCTTGCAACATCACAGCAGTCTTCACAATTCCAATGCAGCAATGAATGAGTTAATAGGTTCAGGGGAAAGTATTCTCGAAAATTTAAAGGAGCAGCGAGGTGTATTGACATCAGCTCACAAGAAGGTGCTAGAGCTCATGAACACCCTCGGACTTAGCAACACTGTTATGCGCCTCATTGAGAGAAGATCCTCTCAAGATAGAATCATACTGTTTGGTGGAATGGTTCTAACTTCTATTTTATTTCTAGTCATTCTATATTATTTTGCTTTATAGTTTGACTTCTATGGGTCTGTGATAGTGATGCACTCGTGTCAATTATTCCTCTATCATATTTAAGTAGTCACAGACATAATAACAGCATTGTCAATATATTATCAGTATGATGAATATAAGCAACGGATTACGTTTTGATGAATTTCATTGCACTCTCCATATGATGGCATGAGAAGTGTGAGTTAATACTCCTGTAGGATGTGGAGCCAGACTTGTGGTATTTAATGTGTTTTTTATATGAAATTGTTTCTGCTATTTTGAGAGCAGATGTTGTACAGTATTGACTACTATCGTTTATTGATTATTACTTTATTTTTTATATTTTAGAAAATCAGATACAAACATAACAGAGTTCACAGTGCGTATTCATTCGTGCAGTTATAACAAACTATCATCATTAGAAATTAATAAAATATATTCTGGAGTAAAAAGTAAGGCACATTCAACTTTCAAATCAATAAGTTACAATGCAAAAATCATACAAGAGCAATGCTTTCTAATAGAGATGATTGGTTGAACGAGCTCGTACTATCACAGCTATCTATGTCTTAATGAGTTTTATAATTCACAAGTCTTGTTTTGAGTATCACCAACACAGATTAGCCGCTCTATATCATATAGAAATGTCATACAAAAACCAGTAATACGCTCTACATATTTCATTAATAGTTATGTTTATGATAACCTGCTGATGGTTAGGATTTCGTTTCCCGTCGTATCTGCACGCACAAGCAGACGGCAACAGAGAAGATTAGAATCTAAAATATCAAATAAAAGCTGTATACGTTTTGGTAGAAAAGTTACTATGAAAGAAACTAAGATTGAGCTGACCTTATAATAACACGCAGACTATCAATGAAAACTGAATTCAGTATCATAACAAGGAAAAAGGAGAGCACGAATCCTCTCTTTCACAGAAAAAAGCTTTAGCAAGGCTTTGCAGTATTTTCCTAAAAACGATGAAATGATCGAATTGAAAAAAATTGTAATGTAGATCTGGCCTAGGATGCCAAGTTAGTTTAGTACAGCTGCTGCGCAAGAGTTATATCTATCACACTCCAAATAAAAGATAAAATCTCCTAAACTAACACAAAATAAAAAAGTTAGCTCCATATTTTGAAACAACTAGTTATGAAAGCTGTGGTCAATCTATTCGCTGGCATTGTATTTTGTGGCTTTTATCATATTTAATAATTTTGTAGTTGCAGCTGGACTACATACTTTATGAGAAAGGTGTTTATTTTCCATGATTGTTTGCCGATGAGGGGCAAGAGAGCTTAGAGTGTGTTTAACAAAATACTCTTATTTTGTTGCCAGACCTTATATGTAGATAAAATCAACTCACCTGCACAAAAGCCACTCCAGCAGCAACTCCTATAAAGACTGGCAGGTAGTCTTCCACCCAATTGATAAGTTCATCAACACATCCCTATAGGAAGAGTATGCGTACTATGATGTTTCTTGAGAGTGCATGTGGAGAGTAATTCTGATACCAATAGCTACGAATCACAGTCCACGAACAAGTCTGTTGTGATCAGGGTGGAATAAAACAGATTTTGCATTTTTAAATGGCTTAATTATAAAACATACATATTTTTATGATTTTTTAAATTGTTTTCGAAAGCGATAGTAAACATTTATTTATAATCCTCAAGTGTGGCAAGTATTAGAATGTTGCTTGAGAGAAAGTTGATGTTGAAGTGTTTCTGACAGACAATGGAGACCTCTAATACTACTCTACACGATTAGAGAAGTGATCAATAAAGTTTTCGTCTGCACATAAACCATCTCAGAAGTGCTACACTATGATTTGATAAGAATTATTATGGTTTACTGTGGTAAACTCTATGAAAAAGTAAAATATGGTTATAATGATAGTAATAACTATTACTAGCTTGAGTTTCTAAGATCGATAGAAGTTTCTTTATTTTTTATGCGTATAATACACTATCAATACCCGCAAAATGGTCTTAAAGTAGCTTTTCCCATTAAAAACACATGAAAAATTAAATCTTGTCCAGAGAATTTGACTAGAATACCTTTAAGACATGCACAGTATAGGCTCTTGCGGGTAGGCACGTCAGGCATTGAGTTTTAATTTAATGCTCTAACAGGGGTGTCATGAGAGGTTGCGGGTTGTAAATAATTACACTAGCATTGTCCTTTAAGCTCCGCCAGGCTGACCCAGAAACAGTTCAGGGCTAGTCTCTTGGCTGAATCTGAGACACATGTGTTGTTAAGGAACAACCTAGCAAATTTCGGGTCACCAGGACAACCACTCATAACACATAGATCGATCTTTACTAGCTTTTACAATAGTCATGTTACAAGAGAGAAGGAGAACTTTAACATACCTCTGCCCTGAATGCACTGTCGCAGGTTGTGTCTACAGAAGTGTTCATATTTTGACCCAGAGCAATAGCCTCTGCTTCACACTGATCTTTTGCAGAAGCAGGAACATTTCTGACACCATTATCAGTCTGCAAAACATAACCACTCTTTATAATTCTAAGATTATGTCAAATAAACGATTGATCAACAAGCAGCTAAAGCTAAAACCGTAACTAACTAGAGAAACTAAAAAAGATGTTTAATGTATTCAGTTACAAAAACATTAAACCAAAGTTGGTTTATGTCATTATATAAAAACTGTACTGCAATTTGGTTTTTAGACCACAATTCTTGCGTCTAGTTAGTTTTTAGTATACAATAAGCTACCTTTCTAAATAAACCAACCTAGGCTTTAGCTTTTATAGTCTCTTCCTTTAGCGCCTCGAAAGCTGAGTTAAAATTACAACTAATAAAAGTTAACTAGAAGTATTCCTAGTATTAAATCCAATTTACATATACTATAGAAAGTATTATTATTATTATTAATAAGTATTATTATTATTAGTTTCACAAGAAATAACTTGTAATTTTAGACAAATCTGCTGCACATTACACTGCTTCACAGGTTTCGGTTTTTAATAAAACTCAGACTCATTTTTATTTTAATTCCTTGCTACAGTTGATGGAAACAGCAGTTTAGCATTAAGCAATACAAATTGTGATACAAAAAATAGGTGTTTGATTTCCAATATAATTGAAGATCAAAATGATAGTTTTTTATTTATATTCATGGTAGTCATGATATTTGGATGCATCAGACATTAGTGTAAAATATACTTATCTATTTAGCTACAAAATGTGAGGTACTAAATATAGACTTTCCTTTTGAAAAATAAATAGTTTCAAGTGTCTATCATCTTTGCACAAAAAAAAATTGTGAATACTATAAATAGACAAACAAAAATTGCAACTTTATTATATGTGACAAGATGACACTCTGTAGATAAGCGTAAGAAGAGTGACAAGGCTGATGAGTGTGATGGTAAAAATAGCTGGAGAAGAGCTACAACTGTTTCCAATTTCATAATCTTTTAATTAACAAGGTTTAATAAGGTTTAATAAGCTGTTAAAAAACTGGTGGCAAAACATACAAAAACATATAATTTATATCAATCAACTTTGAACTCTTTCTACCTAACTAGATACGAGGAAAAGGGGCGTAAACAGAATACAATTACGGCAAATAGAGCAAGACTATTTAACCACTAAAATATGCAAACCTTTCGAAAGTGGCAACAGCAAGTCCTTCTATCAACATTTCAAATGGATGCAGAGCACAACTAAACCACCCACGAGACTGGTTCATAGCGATGGAGCCCATAGTGAAGACCCCAAGAAATGCACCAACTTGCTGAATAACTTTTTCAGCGCACGATTCTGCGCAGAACCAGCTGAACTCAGATGAAAATGTCAATGATAACACATGCCTGAAGAAATTTGATATTTCACTTGAGGAAGTTGTCAAACTTATTAAAGAGCTAAAGACTGGCGAACCGCCTGGACCTGACGGGATATGTAAAGAGGACCAAATGGTTGATCCCATATTAATTGGTGAGTGCCTTACAACCATATATAAGGAGTCAGTTTCTGTTTCAGAACTATTGACTGAATGAAAGTTAGCCCATGTTACAACACTGCACAAAAGTGGTGCATCAGACCAACCCCAATAATTTCTGACCTATCTCTCTGACAAGTATCCAGCGTAAGCTCCTAGAATATATAATTTTACACGAGCTCAATGCCGTTCTTGATGGAATACTATATAACCACCAACACAGATTCAGAAGAGGATTATCTTGTGGTACACAAATATGTGGTACCTTTCATGAACTTTCTAAGAACGCAGACATACGTTCCCATGCTGTGGTACTAAATATTTCAAAAGCATTTGACAAAGTACCCCACAAACTGCTGATGCAAAAGTTATCCGCAGTACCAAACATCGGCAACCAAAATAATACTGATGTAGATACACAGCTTCCTATGTAACAGTAAACAAAAAGTTAAAGGTCAAACATCTCTAGAACTCTCCGTCACATCCGGGCATTCCACAAGGCGCTGTTTTTGGCCCTACTTTATAGCTTACATCAATGTTTACCTACTCATGTTAACTGTGCTATCAGACTACTGGCATATGATACTCTCATCTACCAAGTGGAAAATAATCACACTGACAAACAGGTCTTTCAAGAAAACAAGAATGCCTTAGAGTTCTGGACTTCAACCTGGTCCGTGTCTTTCAAAATAGACAAATGTTCTCTCCTCGTCTTCAATCCAAAGCATATTACCCACTATCGCATAATACACCAAAGGTTGTGCAGGAGACCAAATACCTTGGTGTTATCTTACAATCTGACTTAAAATTTACAATTCATGTTGACCATAATATATCAAAGACAAAGGGCCGACTTGGTATGATCAAATGTACTTTGTACAATGCTCTGGAGCAAGCTAAACTACTGGTTTACAGATGTGTAGACCCCATTTAGAGTAGTGCAGCAGTGTAGAACCCATGCCAACAGCATCAAGTGTACAACATAGAAACGGTGTAAAATACAGCTGTACGATTAATTTCTAATGTAACAGGAAGAGAAAGCGTAACCAACACTTGTGAAGCGTCAAGTCTAGAAACTCAACATCAAGGAGCTACAACATTAGACACAACCTTTTGCATAAACTTCTGGCAGAGGAAGAAAATCATTCACCTTTTATCAGCTCATACGATGAATCAATGAACAGTAAAACTGAAGACACTCCAAACATCAGAGCTATAACTAGAGGTGACCCATCGACAGTAGATGCAGACTTCAACCTTATATAACAGCTTTTTACCAAGAACTGTACGTGAATTAAAACCCAAGCTTCATAGAGCAAACTAGCTGCCAATATAGCAACAACATTGCAAACTGTGCTGACTAGAAACTTAAAACCCTGAGGCGTACTCCTTGCCACAAGCTCCACTACGTATTTAATAAGAAGAGTAAGAGAGTAGGAGAGTAATTAATGTGGCAGAAATAGATGTGAATGCAGGTGATGAGGCTATTGCCACAAGCTTAAACCCAGCACTCAACAGACCTTATCTACTGGAAGACCAGGTAACCACATACTAAGCAGTTGCTAGAAAGATAAGAAACTAAACAATGCTATAGAAGTTTACCGAGTCGATATATTCAATTATCAAGCTACAGAAGTGTATGATAAATACATGTATATCAGTTTTGAGTAGCTCTCAACTCAAACTTACCAGATTATAGCTGCACTCAAAGAATAATATTGTTACTACTATTGGTCAACTGTATTTTTCCGTATTAGAAAACAGAACTTCATGTTTTTAATAAATACTTACCTTTTGCAAAAAAAGTGAAATGAAACAATAAAACATTTTGAAAATTACATTTGACTACTATTTTATGTATTTATAAACAATTAAAAGATGCAACAGTGTGTTTAATAAAATGCTGAGAAGCAAATTGAAGGTATTTATTGTTCTAGATCAATTGCACGCGGTTAATATATTTGCGCAAATCTACTGGGTCAGCAATGTCCCAACACGCACTCTTATAACTTATATGTTATAATAGTTCTGCAAGATAAAGTCGCAGGTAAACAACGATAATGAGTAAAATGAATGCTAATTTCACACAAGAATAACCATGATAATTAGTTTATATGGATTTATGTAAACACGGGCACACAACTTCCACAAATAGAAGTGATAGAACTTATGTAAGGAGACTTAGAGAGCGCTTACCCCATCCATTGGCTTACAGCAAGCATAAGACATGTAAGCACCTTCTTTTATTTGGTTATTTTCATCCTTGAGAAATTCGCTGTCTTTGTAATCAAGGTAGTTGTTGACACCACAGCAGCATATCTGGTGAGACATAAAGGATTCATTAGAGAACACGGGAACTATTGCCATTTTAGATACATGCATCGCAAATAAGAATTACAGTTTTTCTCATTGTGTGTATTGGGTGTGTGTATTGGCTGCATCGGTTAGTTTGCTTAATCTAGTGGTTGCCAACTGGTGGTCCATGGACCTCTATGGGTCCACAGGAGGTTTTGAGGGGTCCACAGGCTGGTGCCAGTATTGGTTTTTCTAGCTAGACATTTACAGCTATTTCTGTCTTATTGTGGTTGGATCAGTGATATAAAACTCTAAAATGATAGGCGACGGCTATCATATGGGCGGGGTTTCATGATCGAGCTCTGATGGGATTGTGCTAGCCTGGGTTTCGAGGCTAATGCAAATCCCTCGGGGTGGTTGCATTGTCTTGTTAGGTTTTTGGGTTCAGACTTTTATCACCTATGTGCATTTATCGCTGGATGGTACCTGATTTCCAGTTAGTAGTACAAAACAACAAAACCTGTAACCAGCAAACACGTAATTCTGTTTCTCCCTCTTTAATTTCAGCGATATACTAAGATCCATGGAAAATAAAACATTTCAATTTACAATGCATTGTTATAAACACCATTTATTATGAGGTTTATGAGAGGTCGGTGACTTTTAGATAAGGAGCTCAGGGGGTCCATGGCTCCAAGGTAGTTGGGAACCACTGACTTAAACACTATGCATTTTCTCATTTTTGACCAATTTCATCCTACACTCAATTTCATCCTACACTCAATTTCATCCTAAACTCACACACATTTGCTCCGTGCTTTTCGCCAAGTTGATTTCTGAGAACCAGTTTATTAAACAGCCATCTGATTAAAAACTCATGAACGTCCCGTGCATTAAGGACAACTGCCTTCAGTGAACCTGTTCATAGATTGTTGTCATGAAAGCAGTTTAACAATTTGTGTTCAAAATTTAACCGTGTCCAGCAAGCCATCCGAGTGAAAATCACTGAAACCTCAGGCAATGCTGCTAGTGTATCAGATAGCAGGTATTTCCCAAAGGATGTAAACAGATGCCACTGCTTGTGCCATGACATCACTAGACCCTGTGGCACCCTCTGTTCACCATCCAAACAACCAGAATATAATACCATTATATCATTAAATGAACAGTACATCAGAGTCATGCTAAAGATTGAAGAAATGGACTCAGCTGATGCCCGTAACTACTTGCCTCCATTTGAACATAGTTGAAACCCTTTGATATGACAGACTTTCCGTCATATTCTTCCTTGACCCAGGTTGCTCCAGAACTCTTTATTTTGTCTGAAAGCTAAAGAAATTTTATTTTTTATCATTTTATTCCCAGCAGGCATCCATCGGTAAATGATACAATATATCGACTATTCATCATACAATCACCTTTTACCTTTTGACTTGAAATCTTCTAGCACAGAGTATTTATCTACTTTGGTAAAACTTTTACTTTTCTTGCTATGTTGCTATGGTAACATTTTGATTGTCACAAATTGCCAATGAGAACTCAGTGTATTAAATACCTCATCAAATTGAACTCCGCAGTAGACAGCAACTCCAAGCTCGGCGGCGAAGACAAAGAACAGGCTGACTAAATACTACAAAAGAAACAACACGGGTGTTCTGTGACTTGCTGGCTTACAGCCTCCAGATTTATGTTCATTAAACCTGTTGTCATGTAATGTCTGTAGTGTTGTATGCGTTTCGTATTCGCAACAAGGCGTGGGTTAAGATATGTGACCAATTGGAATTTGAAAAGTGTGCAACAGAATTAACCGAGTGGCCAAAGACTGTCGGAATATAAGTGCAATAATAATTATAATACTGGTGTGATAGTTCTGCTGTGAGTCTTTACATCCTATGAGAACAAAACATCGGTAAACATTCCACCAATAAAATACACTGTAAATTTGAAAGTTTGCAATTGCACATAATTCTTTCTGCAATTATATGGTTTATCAAAACAAAGCGATCTTTAATACTGTTGACAACTTTAGAAAAATATTTTTTTTAGTAGACTTATACACCATAAGTTAATTGAGTTTACATTTTTGGATTACTAAAAACAAAATAACTGTGTTTAATGTGTACGATTTAGTACTAAAAACATTGTCCTCAAAAAGAAATATCTGCAACAAAATTTCTACAAAACTCATACTACTAGCTTACTGAAAATAACTTCTACAACAAATGGAAACTTATTTTTTTGTGTTTCCCATTTGTTTTAAAATAATGTTATGGCCAGGTATTTACTAGAGAGATGGGTATAACAATAAAACAAGCTTTGTGTCTATACCAATACAAAACCCCGAAAGGGTAATGTATTTTTTGCTTCACCATTATTATTGTGCTGTATAAATGGTACAAAATTAACTGTAAGAGAAGCATTTATAATCCCCTAATGCATTGAAGTTAAGGATTCACTGACATTATCTTTAGTTGTGCATATTTTAACAAGTAAAGCATTTTTTAATTATTAAGCTGCCTCATCACAATCATGTATCTTTATTCATATTAATCAATAATATGAATAAATATTATTGAATAATATTTATTGCTGCTATTAATATATTTATATATTAATACGTTTAATATTTGCTATAATATATTAATACATATGTTAAATGTATTAATATATTTATATATCAATACATTTAATAATATATAAATATATCAAGAAATATATTTATTAATATTATAAGTATAATAGTATACTTATTATATATATTGATTAAATATTTGTTAATCATATTTATCTTTACCCAAGCTTTTCTTTAGCATTTCTAGCTTATCGGTGTTTTGACTGATTTCGTTAACTCTAGAATAACTCTATGAATAACTCTATGAATAACTCTATGAATAACTGTATAAAAAGTTGTTTGCCAATACAGTTACACTTTGACATACGAGTGTCCCAATATATGAAACATTTGAGATACAAGATAAATTCCGAGCAAATCTTTGCCTTAGGATACAAAACAAATTTGAGATATAAGCATACAAGCCAGTCCTTGTTGCAACCACTAGATGGCCGAGTATGTGAGAGGCTGTTTACAGGAACGGCATCACTCACTCTTTCTTGTCAAATGAGTTTGAAAAAGTTTGAAAAATGTGGGCCAAAAGTGAAGGTGAAAGTGAGTCAAAAAGAGCTAAGCCAGAAGAAGATAAAGAAAAAATTTAAAACGAAGACAAATTTAGAATTTAGTTTTGTGTAAGATTAAAACTTATTTTTAAGGGTATGATTAGTAAGCTAAATTCATTCAAGTTAAATTTAGAGTTTATGTCATGCTAGCGTCATAAAAGTGTAGCGTACTGAATGTGGTGCTGTCAAGTCTCTCTCACAAAGCCGTTAACCGTTACGTCTGTCTTGAAGGTAAGAGCACCATATAGCACTGTACATAATAATGTTACATTTTATTTCATATTATAATCCTTAGATACATATTTGTTACTTTGTGAGCGTAGGTGGCAAATTAGTACAATTAAAAACATGGTTTTCCATGGTAATATCTTGTTTTCAGGTGGTTTTTTTTTCAGAGAGTGGAAAACAGATTAATCTGTATTTAGCTACTTTATATAAGAAAAACTGCTTTGAGATATGAGAGTCCCGGAACGCATTAATCCCGTATGTTGAGATATTACAGTATATAAGTTTAGTAACTCATTATAAAATGATAGATTGTTATAAGTTCCTATAGAAACAATTAACTGAAGGCTCAAAAGTTGAGTGGAAGATGATATTCAACTACAGTAATTGTCATGTCGTGGGAAAAGATAAAAAAGTACAATGAGAAACTTACGAATCCTAAAAGACACTGCGACTCTTTAATAGCGCCCCAACATCCAAAGAATCCAACGAGAAATGTCCAAATACCTGCCAAGAATGAACTAATAATAAGCAACAATAAATTTTATACCTTTTCATAGATCTTTAAACCTAATATGTCAACAAACTTACTACTCAGATCAAAATAACATTTTCTCCCACACACAATAAAGTCTGTTTGCTTGGAGATACTGTTGACAATAATGATGAGATTGATTGAAGACAAAATGAATCCTTTAACATGCCTTTTGCTCTATTCGACCTGACTATCCAGAAATCTTACTCGAGACACCTTAACTTAAAATAGAAGTACGCAAATGTTGAGAAAAGCTTATAAAACCTTTAACAGAAAACTTAATAGAAAGAAGTAAAAGAAACAGCATGCTTTGACAGAAATATTTCATATCTCTGATCATCTACTATTTCATAATAGTATATCTCTACCTTGTTTCAGGCATATCCTAATCTAACAGCCTGGTGTTAACTTTTAACTTTACCCACCGAATTACAAAATTCACAGCCACATCTTTCCTATCGGGCAAAGCACTTACCTGACAGTTTTTAATTAGGAAAAATAAATTGAGTTTATCTTAATTGGATAAAAAATTAACTCGCAAATTGTATGTTTAACTTACATTGATCTTTTAACCACTTATATTGAAACTAATACATAACACTGTAGTTTAGTTATGTACGAATTAAAGAATAGGCTATAGAATGGTATATTAATTCAAATAAGCTGAACTCTTGAGCGTTGTTGAATGTCATGTATAATGATGTTTATTATCCTGGGAAGGTACTAGCTGTGGTATAGAGAACACAGTGGAATCATGCAGAGCAGAACTCTGTATATGTTATTAATAAATGAGACAGGGTTGGATGAATGCTTCCTGATAGACATTTTGAACATTGCACCTTCATCTAGACTTATTGGGCGTACATGTCCTGAGCCAATAATATTGGCATCTTACACACCAGTGACAGCATCTGTCTGGAAAAAAAGTCTATAATACTGGCAGACTACACAGCTACGGCAACAACTGACCAGTAAAAGAAGGAACTACGTAACTTATAATGTGTATATTTATCCTACAGCCAGCTAGTTGAAAAGGAAATAACTCTGACCATGCAAGGATATGCTCTCGATAAGGAAGTTGACCTGTCTTTGTAGACTAGTACAAGTAAATTAACTGATAAAGATTCTTAGAGCTGCTGATAAGTTATGAGCCTACACACACATTTCATACTAATAATGTGAGTTTATCTTTAACTCTCTGCAATATAATTAATAACAATGACACATTTTTACTTGATACTAAGTTCTAGCCTGAGGACTACAACCATAAACAGCACACTCTAATCATCTGTATAGGTATTCTTATAACCACCTATTCAAAGCTAAAATGCAAATTAGTCTGAAATTTCTTGAGACTAATGCTAAAAGTGCAGTTGTATTTGCATTTGTGTTCAAGAGTCAAAATCCTGCATGAACTATACTGAGAATATTTGTATTTATCCTTCCACACTTGTAACAAACATTGTTTTTATTCCGTCACACTAGCATACTACATTCCCCATCCTATATTTCAGTTTATGAATTTTCTGTTACTACAACCTACAATTCACTATCTCGACTTCTCCGCAATACTATTAGATTACCAGCTCTTAGAACACTTCTGTTCAACTCACTCAATGATTCCTGATTTCTGTCTTCTAATTTTTGTTTTGGCATGTAACGCAAAACATCGTTTTCTTGACGAGTGCTAGTGCCGATAAAAATTTATACGTACAAAGAGAATTATCATCACCAAGAATAATTCTATCTTTTTACTTTATCTTAGTGGAATAGCCGGAATGTCATTTTAAGCTATGATTAATATGTTAATATAAGTAATAAGTTAATATGGTACTTTTCATAAGCATTTTTAAATTTTTATTAATTTGATTGACTTGTTGTGTCTGATAATTGAATTCTAAAAGAAATCAACTCCCTTCCTTATTAATTTCAATATTGTTTGTAATTTAAAGCGCTTTAAATGATTGGCAAAAAATTATTAAATGAAACTCAAGAAAACCACATATTTAGGATTCATTTTACCAAAAACTCTAGAAATTTCTTGGTATAAAAATCATTGATATGGATGACTGACGACAATAACATTAGACTTGGGTTCTTTAGACTGGAAAACAATTAGTCTGGATAGCACGCCAGCTCTTATATCAAAGATGAGAGCTATTTTTTGTATGTTCAGGTTTAGGCTATCTTAACAAAGGTCTACAAAATGTCAAATAGAAAAACACCCACTCTGGTATTAATCAGTTAATATTAGCAACATACTGGTAATAGTTCTCATCATTCATCCATCTATGCTACTGCTTATACGCAAGCATCCCGAATCATTAACAATGATTCTGCAAAAAATACTTAAAATTAAAATGAAGTTGTTGGTCTCAAAAGTGTGTTTGTGAAATGTATAGATTTTGGCTCTATCACATGCCCTGTGAATAGAGAAAATCCATATAATAAAACGTAACACGCTTACAAATAGCTCCCAATATCAGCAAACTAGCCTCTCAGTATCTGCCAAACATCAGTGGCAATGCCAAGGTCACTCTTCTAAGTCACTGTTTACTAACAATTTTACTCATGAATGTGATACAAACCATGTAAGTTGACGGCTGATGAAAGTGAATGACAAGCGCAATAGCTGCAAGAAGTCACCCGTTCAAGGACCAGCAATCTGAAGCCTCTAGGAAGACACATTCCAAAAAGATGTAAATAGAGACCCACCTTTTCAACACTGACTAGCTAAATACGAGTCAAGACAATAGAAGCATAACTGGGTTGAGCTCTGACCTGCTCCGATGAATGCATAGGCTGCGATGTCGATGATCTGCTCATTCAGTCCGATTTTAATAGCTTCTCCAAAGTTGGCGATGCTCTGGTCTACTTTAAGCCATATTCCTACTCCGAGGAGGCCCAGTCCAAATAACTGCGAGTAATTTAAACCAAATGAGAACAACAAAGATGAGTCGGTTGTGGAAACCTTGGCGTGTGAGCTCAGTCTAAGATTTTTAGTTTGTTTAAAAAAACAAGAGAAATGATGATGATAGCTTCAGCTTATATTCAAACAATATTGGGCTTCTATCATGACCCCTCCTTATCTTATCCCCTAGTGTCTTATAATATTCCTACCCTCCACTCTTATTGTACTCCTACCCTCTATCTTATAGTACTCTTACCCTCCTATCTTATAGTACTCCTACCCTCCTATTTTATAGTACTCCTACCCTACTATCTTATAGTACTCCTACCCTCCTATCTTATAGTACTTCTACCCTCCTATCTTATAGTACTCCTACCCTCCTATCTTATAGTACTCCTACCCTCCTATCTTATAGTACTCCTACCCTCCTATCTTATAGTACTCCTACTCTCCTATCTTATAGTACTCCTACACTCCTATCTTATAGTACTCCTATAACATAGGATTACTATAGTACTGACAACAGCACTCTTACTATAAGATAGCATTTACGAATGCTATCTTATAGCATTCGTAAATTATTGGCTTCTTGTTCTATTTACTTACTTATAGCAACATAATAGAAAAACTTAATGTTTGTTACACTCCTTATACGGAACAGCAAGCAGCATGCCCTGACACTACTGGAAATGTGGAGAAGAAATAGATCAGCAGCAATCACCGGCCCCTGAGCTTCTGGCGATGCCATGAAATGGAAACATTCTTTTCCTTAAAAACGTTCAACCATGCCTGCCCTCGTACACGCTGGCATATGCAGTGACAAAGAGCTAGTCTTTTGTTGCTATATTCATGGCACAGATACATCTAATATATAACACATCTAATTGTATATTCATGGCACAGATATATCTAATATATAACACATCTAATGTGTATATTCATGGCACAGATATATCTAATATATAGTATATCTAATGTGTGTATTCATGGCACAGATATATCTAATATATAACACATCTAATGTGTATATTCATGGCACAGATATATCTAATATATAGTATATCTAATGTGTGTATTCATGGCACAGATATATCTAATATATAACACATCTAATGTGTATATTCATGGCACAGATATATCTAATATATAGTATATCTAATGTTTTTTCTAAATAGTTATTAAGAATTGAAAATGTCTTCAGCCGTAACCCGCATAAAAGCCCACTTCTTCGACTTAGAAACAACTCTACAACTTCACTCATCAGTCGTAAACAAGAAGGACAGAATATCAAAACTAACATATACATACAAGTTTCTAAACTCCTCCATTCTCGCCCTCTCCTATGTTTAATGTAACCTATTATAGAAATACTGTTTGCTAGCACACCATTGTTATTAAAATGAACAACATTGCACATATCCTGGGTACATATCTTATATCATCATAATTCAGACAGATACGTGTCCTCATTATAATACTACATATATAAGTTTTCAAAAGTAACTGTAACCAACTGCTATTGTATGTCTTTAGATGAATCTAGTCTAGGCCCCACTGCCAAGTACTACAAGAGATGCATTCTAATGCAAACACATCAAGAGGAATAGCAAACAGTGCCAGCAGACAGCTTACATATAGCCGACCCTTGTACACACTTTAACATATAAGGATATCTACAAGAAACTGGCAAAAGTCGGCGTGCTCCTGAAGTATGAGACAGGCAGTGAGAACACAGGGCTACTAGATGCTATTAGAGTGTACGCTGAGTGTGTGTATGGATACAAATTAGCTGAGGAATGCCTCTAAACTAGCCCTTTCATCGCTACTGAGATTATTTGCTGCTCTAATGCAAGATGCGTTGTCTCTTGATATATACTCACGCTGTCACTAAAAAACAATGGCTATAGACACTGAAGGTGGCAACTGCTGCCAGACATGTTAGGACTGCATCTTAGAAGGCTGAACAGCCCGTGTAACCGAATACAACTTGTAGAAATTGGTATAACCGTGAAACAAAAGCAGATTACAGTTAGGCTAAACTCCTAGAAAGTTGAACAACATTTAATCACACACCTTAATCCCTGATGATCAAAAACTAAATTTAATATGGCAACCTTTTATCAAAGGCTATGCTTAATTTCAAAGCTAGAACAAACAGCGAAGTGTGTACCTAGACATTTTATACCTAAATGGAAGTAAGTGAGTCATTACAAATATCTTCAACTAAAAGCAACTATGATAGACTTTTTTCAACTAAAAACTTTTTCTCAGGCTAAAGGAAGCCAATTACAGCAAAATCGCTTGAATCTCTACTTGTGACATATATTACTAAAGCCACTCATATCACTAACTGCAGGTAGAGATGCTATAAACTAGGGCTAAATAGTAGCAAACATTGGAACAATTGTCAACTTATAAATCCCGACAGCTAGAAGAATACTCACCCAGAACAATATATTGAGTGTGACTAGTATGCCTTTAAGGCAGTTGGTACCGCAGCCCATGCTGTTAGACTTGAGGTGGTTGAAACGCTATAAGAGGAGCCTAGAACAGACAGTGTGCGTCTTACTCACCGATGCCAAACCGGTTACACCAGTGACTAGTATAAGAGAGCTCGGAGCGCGCGGTGCCCCACCTTTTACTGATTGTGTGCAATACAATAGACGACATATTATAGCGAAATACAAGCATTAAGCTTCACCGATCAATGAGTTGCATTCGTCAGCACAATGCAACACAATGAGATCATTGGTGAAGTGAACAAAGCTGCTACAAGTTTAACCAATCAAATCAAATATTAATGCATGTTTAACAACACAACAGAAATTATTCATAATGCCAGTTTGACAAGCTCATAACGAAATTTCTGATTCAAAAATTTCTGTCGAAAGCCTGCCAATATCCGCTTCATCCGTCAGAGCAAAGCAGAAAATGACCTTATTTCCACTCACCTGAAAGTGACCAACACAACAGATATTTTTGCTGACTTTAGAGGCGCTATCTCCACTTTGCGATCTCGCTACTGCGGCGAACACCTTGCTTCATTAACACTGGCTCAGCCCTGACTGACGGCGATGAATAGGGTTACAGTGACAGCATATAGGCCTAGATGGCTCAATGAAACATAACAATCTGGAGCATCAATCAACGCTGACCTCTCACCTTTCTCACAATCACACATGCGTAGAATCTAGCGACAAGCATGTGAGACATTCCAGCGCCAATGCGTATGTTCAAAAATTTTATCAGTCAAATGCTTTGTTAACATTCTAATACTCATCGATCGTTTTGTTGATATCGACAGCTTGTGCAGGTAGTGTACAGATTGCAAGCAATTAACAGTAATTGCAAATGCATAGGGTTCATGCCAGGCTTATAAAAGGAATATAGCATGCTCCTAGCGTGGTGTAAATGGCTGCTCCATTATTAGCATCAATTGCAAGAGGTCGGCAGCCTAACTAATCATAAGATAAAACTGTTATGAAGAAAACCAGCGCAGTTGGACTCATATTGATATGTCTTTGATTTGATGCACGGCTACAAAATTGCATTAGACTGAAATATTGAATGATCTATTGCGTATGATAGGGCGCCACCTGACTGCGGCCCAAACAAACTCCTTACTAAAACCTTACTACCAATTTAAAAGTAGCTTAGTATTGCCAGTATACAGCTGCCAAATAAAAATGTCTGTGACATACGAGCCACTACGACTTAATGCTGTTACTATAGCCTAAAATTAAACTATGTGACCATCATGCAAGGCTTAAAGATGTGATTAAGCCAAATTTTCATAGATTTAATCAGAAAGTTATGTTTTGTATCATTTGCGATTTAGCTAAACTACACAGTAAAGACTTTCCGTGGATCTAAGTCTTGCTACACTATCCTCATTTGGCAGTCAACCTGCAACCAAATGCCACCACAGCACTCAGTGATATCACATCGCTGTCAACTTAATCTGGTCTCTGTTACATATGCCATACACTAGTGTGTGAATATTCATCTCCTACTACGAATCACACAATGTCAAAGGCAAACGATTGCCAAAAACTAAATTCTTATAGCAGGATGGTACAGGGCTCAAATGAGAACAAAGGTCAAGTCAGCTCAGACAACAGCCAAGAAAGAATCTGTCAACAGACCAAAAGGTTGCACAATTCAGTATGTGGTCGCATAGACATAGAGGTACAAGTACTGTACGAGCTATTATTGTGTTATATGATACATATATGGAGTCAATTATAGACCCTCTAGAAGATCCCATAGTCCTCTCTAAATAAATAACATTAAAGTATGGTAAATGGTCAGAAAGATCGATGTTGTGAATATCCTAAATGGTAGCAAGTGTTCAAAGAGTCAATTACGTCAAATTTCAAACAATTTTATCAGAACAGTATAGATATTTTCTAACATTTGAGATTTTTTGTTTTAGGTGATCTGACTGTCAGGATGTATCAAGATTAAAACCGACAAAACTTGATCAGAGTTAAAACGCTCAGAAGAAACTTTTCCAAAAATAATGCCAATAGTCGCACGTCCTGTTTGTCCGTCTTGTTATGACATCGGCTAATGCATTCAAGTTGGAGTGTTACACATTTTTATTGGCCTACACTTTATTTTGGTTTTTCTCAAAGTCTAGGCACGTTTTTCTCTTCTGATCAGTGTAGCCGTAAGGAAGTTTTGCCGATTTTGATCTTGAAACATCCTAGCAGTTAGATCACCTAAAACAAACCTTTCACCTTCTACGCTACATAGAGTATTATACAATTGTACTTGTTGAGAAATTGGTCATGCCATTGGGTTGTTTTAAATTGTAGTGTAATAAGTTAATAACCAATGTTTTTTTTCAAAGAAAACGAATAAAGCTATTAAAAGCTAGTAGCTTAGCTTATCACAAAATATCAAATGATAGAAAAATATCTATACTTTTTGATAATATTTTAACATTTGACATGAGTGACACTTTAATGATAACAAAGGGTGAAATTGCGCCAAGAGTTCATGAGAAAGTTAGAAGGATTAACAATAAGATTAACCTTGACCTGACCAAAGCCTTGTAATAGATAGCAGATCTTTGATATATGGCTTTATATGGCTTTGGATCAGCCAGAAATCGTTTCAAATGATAACCTAACCTGCAGGCCTTTATGGACTAAGAGTTTGTGATTGGGGCATAAAATATCTAATTGTTACCAAACAGGTAGATTAACACTGAAATGATGAAGAGCTCACAAAAGGCTGTTGTTACAAGGTACTTTTGCAATTAAATGTATCTTTAAAAAAAATAAAAAATTGAATTGGCATGCAACGCACTAGTAATTTTTAGAGAACAGTTTGTTTGTTCCAATAAAGTCAGTTTGGAACAGCCAATAATATTAACAATTTTTTTAATTGTTTTCGATTCATTTTTAATTGACCTAATTTTCAGTGTATACAAAATTAATCATTGATGAGAGAAGCAGATACTTGCAATTGAAGTAAGTCAACATCTATTACAAATAAGTTTGAAACGGCAACCGCTACAAATCCATCATGATATGCTTTTAATCACTAAGGTGCAAGAACTAGCTTTGAAACTAAGCTGGCTGATTGCTCACAATTTACTCTTTACAAATGCGAGTTTTGCCACAGGCAATACAGAACACCAATATTGTCTAATACAAACGCACCTTGAAGAGGTGTGATAAAAGAATTTTACTAGGTGTATAAATTAATGACTTTGCCAAGCTTGGATGTGTGCCAAAAACAATCATTGATTTGCCTTTCACAGTCTGACCTTTTGTGTGATAGACTGTTGAAATGCCAATGACTACACACATTAATCAACGAGTGGGCAAATCTTCATATACCGCTAAGCATTTATGGAAAAACATTAAAAGTTACGCTGCTGTTATATTTTTATCGCAGCTAAAACGGAGATTTTGTATGTTCTGTCTTTCAATATTTACAGGGTTTGATAAAAAACAAAATTTCAATGTTGTCAAACTTTGCCGACTTTGAGGACACTGCCATAGCAGTATGATAATGCTTATTTGCTAAAGAGCGACTCAATATAAACTCAAATTCCTTGATAATTTGTCTTCAAAACATCAGATGAAATTACAAGGCAGCCATATATTGGCGACAAATACTAGACAATGACATTTGGCATTAGACACACAGGCATTTGACAACGAAACATGTTGTCCATTCATATCATGGTAATATCATGAACACATATACATCATACATGTATGTTTTCAACAGCAAATGGCGAAGCAGTAATACTTTTCCCAAGGCATTAAAATCTTTAATTATGCGAATAGGCAGTAGGCTACAAAACTGTTAAAATATCGAGTTTGTCATTGACATGCCTTGCTGCACAAATCAAGGGCAGTAATGCATGCTGCCCTCGCTTTGTGAATTTGATTAACATTATGTTAGTTACCTGCCCGCAACACTTTTGTAAAAGTTATACGTTGTCATGGTCACGCTTCCTTTAATAAGTAGCTACAGATTCTCTAACCGTGTTATTCCCAAAATTCATTTCAAGTGAAAGTACTGGTGACTCAAGAGACATCTTCAACAGAAGCAGCCTGATTGTAGCCAGTTGAATAATTTGAGAAAATTTAAATAATAAAAGTGCTAATCATTAAGCGGAAAATATAAATAACGCTTTTAATTTTTGTGGAGGTGTTTGTGTAATGTAGTCTAGGTAAAATACCCCCAGTAGTGTTTGCAATGCTGGCAATGGGCAAACAGTTCAATACTGAGCAGCCCATCTCGAGCTGCATTCCACCCTCATTCAATATTTGTGTAGTAGCTACACCGGTTACATTGAACAAATATTTCTATTTCTAACATTAAAGGAAAGCTTGTTGATATATCGCCATTGTACACGAGCTACCAATGTTACACTCTGTATCTTTTTCAGTTGCTAGCAGTATAATGTAATAAAGCATGTTTAAAATCGACAACTTATATCTCATGAGTGTTTTTTGAAAAAAAATCATGTATACTGTAAAGTGAAAGCAAAAATATATTTAATAAAAATAACCTAAAATAATAGAACACGCTGATAAACACTATGTCAAGTTACATAACTTCATAAGTCATTTTATGGCCACAGGAGGTGCATTGTTTCGTGTACTCATCCGATTCCTCATTGTAAGTCTCAACGCCCCACTCATGAGTGTGACCAGACAGCTGAACCTGGTACAGACTGCTTCGGACCTCCTTCTTTAGAGCATTCATCTTCTTATCATACCGTTTAGCTTTCGCTTTCACATTTAGAATTTTTCGTTTAGTTGATTCCTCCTCAATGGTTTCCATGGAACCCCAAATCTCCATGGCTCTTTCATAGCACTGAGCTTCCAGATAGAGTTTCATATCACCCCAGTAATTATTTCGAGGATTTTTTTTCGTTATGAATAACAGGAGTGGTTCCCGCTTATCTAGATCTTCATCCTTTAGCAGGTATTTAGTTTTGGCTGTCGTACGTGTGATGAGTTTGTGCTTATCGCGGTCGTGACAATTATCACAAATATTGCAGTTAAACTTTGACTTGAGAAATGACAGACTAAATGGGCGACAGCATTCTTTACATTCTACATCACTCCCGTCACCTTCAATAATACAAGGCTCACTCGATATCAAATCTGCAAAATCTAAATTGTCCCGTTGAGAGTCATCGGTGCTATCTTCTATAAAGAAGCCAGCTCCTGTATCCGTTTCAACAGCCACAGATTGTTTTAGTCTCTTTGTTGCTAAAGCCTTTTGCTCTTCCTCTTCTTTTCTAGACTTACGAAGTTGCAAAGCTTTCAATCTGTTGTTCTCAATGCGAGCTCTCTGCAGAGCAGTGACGCTCTCTCCCGCTAAATTGTCTTTGGTCTCAATGGTTTCCCTAGATTCTGATTTGATTTTGGCAGCTGAAACATCTTGTTCAACCGATTGGTCAGTTATAAGAACATCCTGTTCTTTGCGTGCGGAAGCTCGTGTTCTTCGTTTCGGCATAATGGCAGCAAACAAAACAATCTACAATAGAATTTGAGCAATGCTCATAGTTGTTCTTTCGTGACATTAATGAAAAAATCCACAAAACTATCCATCTTGCAGGTTTTATATTAAGACTATGCAAAATAGTTTTTCACGATGCAACAAATCTCATAATCAAAGCAACGGCAGACCATGCATTTCTAAATAAAATCTGATCTCATAATCAAAGCAACGGCAGACCATGTATTTTTGAATAAAATCTGTGATGCTTTTGGCTGAACAATCTTAATGCTGATTCTGTGTGCCAAGCCTACAACAATTACTACAGATATTACTTCTTTATCTGACAGCGTGACATACTAATTGTACAGAAGTCCACATAATTACTTTGACGAATAACTTATATAGTTTATAAAGATTAATATCTGTTTCTATTATGCAATAAAGATCTCATGATATATTTACTGCTGATTCTATGGAGTTGAATAAAAAAACACTATGCAATCGATGTGTAAATAGTGTAACTGTCTACTGGTACCGGCACTGTCCCTACTGGCCAGTGGCCACTGTATTTGTAAGGCATTCCTTAGGGTTTATGTTGGATATTGGAGTTATTAGCCTTTAGCAGGATATCTCCGACTTGATTAATAAATAATCGTTTGATATGGGTTTTGTTGATTTAAGGTTTTCAAATGAGTTTCAGACAGACCTGAGGCTGCTGTTTGAAAAATATATTTGAGTAGGTGTTGTTTCAGTAAATCTCTTAAAATTTTGGAACCATGACCTAAAATCAATATTTAACTATACTAGAGTTGCCCCGATTTTGATATCGGAATCGGTATCGGTGCCGATATGGGTGTTAAGTATCTGAATCTGTATCGGCCGATCTTTTCTTTGAAAAAACTGAAAATTCCGATACTTTTTACATATCAACTATATAGCAGAAAACCGTATTTTAGCCTGCTACACTAATAAAAAATCATCAGCTGCAAGCTTCTTACTTTTACCTAATGAACTTCGGGCCTGCCACACAATTTATTTCATGTCTATAGCCTGATCGACACAGCTGAGGAACCTTTTTGCTTTGGTCAGGACGAAATCACAAAGTGTGGTATTTCCCAATTACAGCGATAAGATTTATAGCAGCCAATCACGAACAAGATAACAAAGATGGGAGACAAGAACGCAGTGAAACATTTCTATTTACTAGCATTACAAAAGAAATTTAAACAGTCGATGCATAAAGCTATCTATCACTCTTTTGATCCTGACGATACAATGTATCGTTTTGTATCGTACAAAAAATGGTAACCTCAGTGGCTTACTGGTATTTAGCCTGTCCTCCATCATCTGTGGCAAGTGAGTCCCCCTTCAGTACGACTGGCTACATTGATAGTGATAGAAGAAAGAGACGTCTTACTGAGAGAATAGAATCACTAACAGTAATTAAAAGAAACGTTGATTTGCTCTAAACTTGTACAAGCGCAGCAGTTCATCCAGCAATAGAAGAGAGACTTCATTATAACAGAAAGAACTGTGCCACTAACAGTAATTACCTTTATTTACAAATTACAAGAAACAAGGACTGTTTTGTTACTACATGCACAGTATGTCAGTATGTGAATATGTATATATTTTTTTTCCATAAATACAAACAAATACATTAATATTTATATTTTCTTTGCATTATGTTTATATTTGCATAATAAAATAAGCAACAATCTAAGCAACACAAAAGATCTGAATCGGCATCTGAATCGGATTATTTTTCAATAAGAATCGGTATATCGGATCAGCATCTGAATCGGCTGGTGAATTTAGAGTCGGGGCATCTCTAAACTATACTAATTGGGTGTTAATTCAATCATATTGTTAAAAAGCAATTAATAACCAAAGCTGGAGCAAAAAACTGATGACATTAAATTGTTTACAAAATCAATTAAAGCTATTGAAAGAAATTTATAGTAGCAACTGTGACTGATTTGCATGCAAGAAATGTTTGCTTTCATTCAGAAAGCTAATAAAAGATACAGCTTTCAAAAATCATATAATTCTTCTGCCAAACTGTTTTTAAAATATGTTTTTGGTTTTAAGTGAAAAATATGAAGTTGCACAGCCACAATTTTTATTTTTTTCAATATAATACTACAAGAGCAGTTCAATTTGAATGCGTAATGATAATCATACATGATTTACATCTGAATTCGGGGCAAAATAAGCCTACATGGTAATGTGGAGCTGTGGCACCATGTTCCCAAAAGTTTTTAACTGTCGCCACTATCGGGCTCATGGTAATATCATAGCGGACATCATTGACGATCACAGCTATAGACATAATTATGGCATTAGTTAACAGTTACTCTGCAATATTTCATGAATAGCGTAAATTTATTTGCTTTATTAAATTTATTTAGTAAATCTTATAATTATTTATCTTAATTTGTTAAATCTTAATCTATACTAAATAAATTTTATTTATTTATTAAATGGTTTCTAGTAAATTCTTCGGTTAATAACTATTTAAAAATTGTTTTATCTCATCTGTTATGCATATTTTAGAAAAAAGTGGAGATAAGATGAACACTATAAAAACACATGTTTATGTATCTATAGACATGGTCAAGCAATCCTAAGTACCACAAGTACAAAGTAATAGGTTAATTGAAAATACTTTAACTCACGCTCTAAATAGTTTAATTAGTGCACAATCGAAAATTAATCAAAATCAAGAGAATAATTGATTATAAGAATGTGTGGCATCTTTTGAAAATCATGTTCTTTAATGGCAAAATCAATGGCTTTTAATTTTGATAGTAATTAGAAATATGAGGATTATCATTAAAATCTATCACCTATATATGATGAAATAATGAACAGACGATCATGACAACAGGTCCACACTAAAGAATTGAAATCTGTTTATGCCTCAACCAACATCATTCATGATAATTCCTGTTCAGAAATACCAGAGATACGCGTAGAGCAAGAAACACATCTGACACTACTGAATGACCACACTGTTCTCACAGCCTCACAAACCTAACAGCAAAAAGCAGGATCGACCCGTGAAATTTCCTCGTTTACACATAAAATAGTCCACTTAGTAAAACGTTCAATAATATATTGCAACACCAAGTAAATAAGTTATGATCGATGAAAACTCGTAATTCCACCTTGTAGTAATTAATGACACTAAGTAATCAGTTTTTGTTTGTGGTAGCGTGTATATATCAAACTAATTGTTGGCGAAGTAATAAGCAGTGATGACAAATAGCGGCTTTATGAACGTCATCATTAAGAAACATCCAGCTGATCGCCCTGCACATCTCAGAAAGTGTTAGGACTTGACTTCAATACTGTTGAGAAAATAATTGAAATTCGTAATAAAAATCGTTACCCAAAAAAACCCTATACTACAAATTAAGAGCTAAAAATAACTGTGGGTGGAACACTCAACGTCGTGTGCTATATATGCAACTTACTATTCCAAGAATGGCCACTTCTTTTCTGGAGTTACATAACGGATGTAGCGTGGTAGACCCAGTTCCATAAATAAAAAAAAAACACTATACTACCTAATAGAGCGAGTCCTTATAATAACGGCTTAAAATGCATAAAATGGAAATGACATAATGGCGATAAATCCAAGTTTTGTTGAATCGCTGTAGCGTCCAATTACAAGTTCTAAAACAATATCGAAAGTTTCCAAGCCAATCATGAAATTTGCTCATTATCCAATCAACAAGTCCCTCAGCTTTTTGGAGGTTATTGCGAAAAATCGGAAACCGACTCCGCCAAGTCCTGTTTAATTGTTAGGAAAAATAGCAATTTTTTATCTGTGCCATTGTGATCTCACTTTAAATTAAGATCGCATTGGCAGAGCCTTATGTTACGCAATATCGGTGTCCTTACATAAGCTTTTTTTATCCTTCACGCTACATACAGTATTATACTTTTGTATTTGTTGAAAAAATGGTTATGCTGTTGTGTTGATTATTGATAGGTAGTATTGGATTATCCTACCAAATAATCTTACAACTGTTAGGGAGTAGCTCAAGCTTATTCTTGAACGCAGATACACTGCTAATCGTCAGTGCTGATTTCTCATATTTGACCAATTCCGATAAATGACTTTTTAACCAATGTTTTGTTGATTAATGTAATCAAGACCCTATAAAAGACCTTCCTAGATGTGAGAATCTAAGACTATGCTCTGAGAAAGGGAATTCCTAAGGTATGCAAAGAGGGGTTCTCAATACCTTATGTTTATTTAAGAACAAGAAAAATATATAATAAGTTTCACCCTGGACTAAACTTATAAAAGTCGTTTCTAGAAACTTAGAATATAGTCACCCCTTTTGTTCTTCGAAAGTTGACTGTTCCACTTGATCTGCTGACACGTCTGCCTGCCATGATGAAGCGGTATTAAAAGAGTGAAGTATGTATGTGAATATGCGTACTTATATATGGGTTGAGAGTTAGCCTTGGTGTCCAAGAGTGGAACTACATGTTTCAACTTTTCAGTTCAGAGTATTGTAATTTTTGGGGGTTCTTGGCTACATCCTGTTGTATTCTATTAGCGGAAATTTCAAAATGTGTAATCCCCAATCATAATGTATGAACTGGTATAGACAGGTGTCAGATACGGAGCTTGCTATCGCAGGATGCAAGTTATCATAGTCTGTGTTAAGATTGGAATCTTTTGGCGATTATCTGAGATTTCCTTATGCCAAGTTTTGGTAGTACAATGGGTAGGTTGGAACTAGAAATAGGTTTGTAATGGTGATCTTCTCATCTCCGGAATTTGTATATGTTGTCTCCGTGAGGATCTGTTAGGGAAGTTGGTGTGGTTTGTTATTCTTTCCATGACTATATGTACATGGTTGATTCTAGATATAACAATGCTATTAGGTTGTTTTAAACTGTAGCGTAATAACCGCTGTTTCTTTTCAAAAGAAGACGAATAAAGCTATAAAAAGCTGGTGGCTTAGCAAAAGCTTATTAAACATTAATAATGTAATCCTATAAAAACAGCTCACTTGGAATTGAAAAGATAATTAGTAATGTGATGCTAATATTAACTCTCAGTCTTCTATATGCTACATTCTTGTTGGGCGCCTGCACGGCTCTTTGATTTTTGTGCTATAGTGTACTGTTGGTGATTGATGGTAGGGTAGGTTCATTTAAAGGTTGACTTGCAACAAAATTCACATTACCGTTATTTGGTATGAAAAAATTTACCGTGTCTTACTCTGTTGTGTTGTAGGTGCAAAATATATGGAAATGTGATTACAAGCTCTTAAAAGCTCAAAAACGAACAGTTAATCGCAGCCACACGAGACCACCCTAGTTTGGATTCGTTTTCCAAAACAGCTCAAATGGGACGTAGTTGTTACAGGATGGTTTCTGTTTACACTTTCATGCAACCTCATTCGTCGAAATATTTTCACAAATATACTTCACGCATTCAATAAAACCATGTCTATTGTTTTTACGCGTCTGTTTTATCGTCATTGTAATGCTGTCACTTTTAGCACTGATATCTTATAACTTACCGTAAAAAATCGTTAAACTTTTTAACCTTACCTCGACGGAGTATACATCATTGTCTGATAATCATGACGAGCCTGTTGGTTACCTGTGATAATCGAAAAGAGCTGCAAAAATTATTTGCGAAGTATTGGGTCACGTGATCAGATTACGACTTGACGATTGAATAATGCCGAAAGATAACTGTAAAGTAGCGAGCATCTACATTTGATACGGGGTCTTCGGTAAAACCCGAAGTGTTTGTCATAAACTAGTGCTACGATAAGTTTTACATTAAGCTTTTTATTGGCCTTTCAATTCATGTGAGAACATACGTGGCAAGATGATAACCAAACTGGAATGACTACGTCAGATAAATAAACAGATTCCAATCTACGGCGGCTTTTCATTTTTGAGCTTTTAAGAGCTGGTAATCACATTTCCGCGTATTTGACACCTACAACACAACGGAGTAAGACATGGTGAATCTTTTGATACCAAATAACAGTAATGTGAATTTTGTTGCAAGTCAACCTTTAACTTTTTTAATTGGTGTGCCATCAGATGGTATAGGCATGATGCTTCACAAGTGTTGTAAAAACTAGTTTGTTATGTTTTGATGCAATTGTTACTGTAGCTGTGTATGCATAACAAATAGCTATGTGTAAATGATAGGTCTACATTTGTTTCTTATCTATGAATGCAACATCAATTGTACAAGCTTTTCAAGTTTTCTGATTTATATGTGGCATTGCTGTTAACTAGTGATTACCAATTGTTAGAACGATCAAAACCTGGTCATCCCGTGATGAACCATCCACCAGTACACGCTGGCCTTGATCTTTCAGCAGCTATGGTCAGCTGTAAGTGGGAACCATAAGTCTTCCTTCACTTCTGTAACCTTGTAGTCACTGAAAATAGTGGTATTCCTGAAGGACAGATTTTTGTCGTTAGACCAAGTCGGGATATAGAAGCTGTTTTGGTTGGACTGACACCTAAACATGTTTTTTGAGATACTTGGGTCAATTTGCATTTATGATTATCACATTATTAGTTACATGAAGTGCTGAGCACATGTGTGTATCACCATCTTCTGACAATGCTATGAAATTTAAGTGTTTTCTTTCTTAGAAATGTTCAACCATGCCTGTCCTCGTACTCGCTGGTATATGCAGTGACAAAGAGCTAGCTTTTTGTTGCTATATTCATGGCACAAATATATCCAATGTTTTTTTCTGATAGTTACTAAGGGCGAGAAGTGTCCTCATCTGTAACCAGTATATCAAACCACTTCCTTGAGCTAGAAACATCTTTACAATTTTCGTTGTCTTCAGCCAAGAAAGATCATTTGCCCTCCCTTTTGTTTAGAACTTCGAAACATACATGTAGATGTAGAAATCTTTATTGAGACTCTCTGTGGTAGCGCTGTTGCATTTGGCAAAGACCTTGCTTGAAAAAACAAGTTGCTTGACAACTTTTAATAATACAAGCACACCTACATGAACCTTTTAGTTTTTGTTGAAATATTTACGTAATGTTGAAGACTGGCATTCAGGACTTTTAGGTCCAAAAGCATATGCATTTGAGATATTCAACCTGTCTAATAGCTCTTCTTCACTGCTGGAAAGAAAGTATTGACTCTGGATCATTTTGTTGTATTGTACAAGGATTTCTCTACTCGCATATAGATCGCTTAGACATCACTTATGTTGCTAGTCATGTCAAATTAATGGTCGACTAAAATGTTAGTCATGCCAAAAGATGCTAGACTATATAGGTAATAAATATATATGTAAAATGTAGACTAACATTACATGAAGGCTCATCAAATTATACAGAAAGAAATGGCATCAAATTATTGGAAAAAATTAGAAAGAATCATAGATGACCAAGTTAATATGGTGATTTGTAAACTGTGTTTTGGTCACATAAAATTTATTACCAGTTTATGGACTTGATCGAAAATTTCCTTCCTTATCTTTTTTAGGAAAATGACCAATGTATTTAATCCAAAGGATTGGAGCGTAAATGATTTTGAGATAGGAAAGCCATTGGGAAAAGGAAAATTCGGCATGGTGTTCCTCGTGAGAGAGAAAAAAAGCAAATACATTTACGCATTGAAGGTAATCTCATAGCAATAATATTAGCTGCTTACATAAGTATAACAGTGACTTGCTGTAAATGGTGATTTAACTTATGTGGAACAAAATTTTTTTCTAATTTTTGTACAGTAATAACTTCGGTGTTTTGATTGAATACGTGTAGTTTGTTTTGTCAGAACCAAATATACTGTAATACCTCTAATTGAACGCCATGGCGCTCTATTTTTCAACCCTTCTTCTCTAGTGGCAGTCAATTGGAGGTAGCATTCAAATAGGGGCTTGCGTTGTATTTTTCAAATGGCTCGTCAGAATTTTGGGAAGATAAATTTAGCCATTTTTGGGAAAGCGAATGTCACCTATATTTTGCCTTCTCTTTCCGGTGGAGTGCTATTAAATCTTTTGGATGCAATAAATCTGCTAACTTACAAAATATGCATTGGGAAGCCAAGAGATATCGCTACCAGTTGTTATCTATTGCTTGTAATTAATCTGCGTTGATATTATAGCCTGTGCCTTGTTTTGCAATTTGTTGGAGATTTCAATTTTTTATTTCATTCTAAATTTGAAGGCATATTTTTATTTCATATCTATATTTAACAATGTTGAATAAAAGCTCATTGCACTTGTTGATATGTTTGCTACAGTTTGCAGCCAAAACTAGGTTTTTGGCTCCTCTTCTATTGCACTTTATGTGCAATAGAAGAGGAGTTATGAGCGTCGATCCATTGTAAGCCGTGTTAAGATAACTGCAAGAACATTATTAAATAATATGCTATAAATTTGCAAATTTATAAGTTATATAATGATAATCAATCAAATGCTACAAATATATATATTCATGAACGAGTGACATAAACGAACCATACTTATGTTACATGCAGAAACAGAAATTAACGTTTTTAAAACAAAAATATTTGCATCGTTTGCTTGGGTAGCCGCATTCTGATTGTTGCTTTCGATGGAACCAGCTTCTTTTGATTGTCCAATACCTTCCCCAATGTCTTCTGACCTCAACTCTTCTGCACTGCTGAACTAGTCGATATTAGCATCCAAACAATTTTTGGGCAGAGCAATAGTACTTTTACGCGTTGTATTTAGCACAAATGCAACGCGTAAAAGTTTTGCTTGCCAAACGCAACCTTCACCCTAAAACTAGTTGTTCATCTACCATCATAAATGTAAACCGTTTTTATATACTTGGACTTCGAAGTATCAAGACCGTGGTAAACAAGGAACTACTACTAGCCTGCGGCAGTTATTAATTATTTCTGGGCAGTTTCTTTCAAAGTTTTAACGAAGAAAAAACACAAAGCTTTGGAATTGAACAACGAGAGAATTCTTATTGATGTAAACGATTCGTTATTAATACAATTTTGTGGACACTTTTTTACTGACCAATTGATATTATGGGCTTGTAAAGATCAAATGGTGTCAAAGTGGCGGCCAAATGGAGGTGGTGTTCAATTAGAGAGTGGCACTCTATTTTTCAACCCTTCTCTTTGGGTGGCAGTCAATTGAAAGTGGCGTTCAAATAGAGGTGGCGTTCAATTAGAGGTCTTACGGTAGATTCGTTTCTCTCGATTTAGTTTGCTCATATTCTGCTGAACATTCATTTTACTGCTGCCGAGGCCATACTTAACTTATGTGCACATAGTGGAAATTCGGCTGTTTTCATTTTTAGATTGCAACTAAAATTAGAAGATTTTGTTCGTTATTAAATAATTATAGAACAAATTTGGTAAAAATCAAATTAAAACTACAAGCAATAAGCCTTACTAACTTTAGAAATAGTGCCTTAGCCGGTATATAATATGAATCGTACCCATGGACAGGCAAGACTAATTTTTTAGCGATGCATGCGTGAAGAAATGTGATTCAATTGCAACTTACTCACAATTATGGATATTAAAATTTGTGTTACGATACACATAAGGCTATCATAAACAAGGTTCTACAGAGTTTTGGATGTAGAGATGAAATGGTGCCGTAATAATTCATTGCTGCTTGACCGGTGGCTAATTGGCAATAAAAGCAATAATGTTTGTCATTGACCTGTCGAACCATTGAAAATTATTATTATACAAGGAAATTACTGCGGATTAAAATTAGTCTCTTGTCCTTCCAATGTTTTGCAAAAATCGTCACTGTCATACATTTTGTAAACTAGTTCAACCTATGCGACAAATTCCTAGTCAGAGTTAATGGTTATCTAACCTTTGAGAGCTGGTGTGTCCACCTCTCAGGAACACTGATTTCATTATATTTATAGATGATGTTCAAAGACCAACTGCAGAAGTCTTGTGTAGAACATCAAGTGCGTCGAGAAATTGAAATACAGACCCATTTGGAGTAGGTGTTGTGTGTAGCTTCTGTCCATCTCAGCAAGTTTTGCTTTGCAAAACGTGGTTACTCCTATTCGTAAGTGCATTACAAACAAACAAACAAAAAGGTCGTATAATTTAACTGTGAATTGCCAAACATCTGTTTTAGTCACCCCAACTGCTTGAAGATGCATGGCTTTTTCTATGATAGTGATCGCATCTATCTAATCCTCGAATATGTTGCAAAAGGGGAGTTGTATGACCTTTTGACAAAGGCTAAGAGATTCTCGGAATCCGTCGCTGCAAATGTAAGTAATGTTATTTTATATTTGTTTAAGGCAAGCGAGTGTACATCCATCTACTTTGAACTTGCCGTTTTATATAGTGGTCTTAATTAAATACACTTTGTGTTGTGGATTTGTAGTGTATATCATCTTTGAATAAAAAGGTGGCGTTATTGTAGATACTTATATCACCCTTGAACAAAACTAAGTTGCAGATTTGAACTAGTTTAAACTGTTTACGGGTTTCACGTCTTTCAACTGATCGAGTCTTAACCCACTTAACAGTCCTAACACACTTAACATACACTTGTTTCTTGCTTTGTTTTGATGTTTGACGCAGGTTATTCACCTAAACTGTAGTGTTAGGCAGAGGTTTCATCTTTTGCAATCACTTCTATCCTTTTTTTTAATGACAGCAGCATGCTTGTTTTAAAGGAAACTAAGGTTTATCATATAGTAATATTCATGGACATAGTTTCAACTAGCAGCAACCGCGGAAAAAATCTAACATAGTGGCAAAAGTGTGTAGATAATACCATGATAGAATTATATAAGCTATATTAAAAAAAATTAAAAATGGTCTTTTTCACTTTGTGCTTCTTTACTTATATAATTTATTTCTTTATTTATTGCCTATCAAAGTTGGTAGATTAAGTCCCATCACCGATGCAGCAGTTATAAAAGAGTTTTTACGAGGCCTCTTTCATATTTAGACAGAAAATCTAGTCTTCTGTAGTAGTGCTACTAAAAATGACTAGTACTGTAGCATGCGTGGTCAAAATATGACTCTGCAAGGAAATATATCATCTTTATCTCCTCTGTTCACTTCAGCCATCACCACTCTTGTTTATTGCAATAGGATTTCATATAATTATTGTTTATGATCATCCTATTAGTACACATACCAAATGGCTGATGTTCTCGAGTACCTACACAAAAGGAAGGTCATCCACCGGGACATAAAGCCTGAGAACTTGCTTGTTGATCTAATGGGAAATCTGAAAATCTCAGACTTTGGCTGGGCAGTTCATGCGCCTTCCTCCAGGTAATCCTCATCAGCGTCTTCGTTTTTCTGGACACAGCCATGTTTTGAAAAACTTTAAACATCGCATGTTGGAATTAATTTAGGAGTAGAGCATAGACCTATTAACTATACTTAATAGTTGATATAGTGAGGCCAGTTCATGACCGAAATACACCGTCGCACTTTGCGGATTTTTATGTGCGTTGATTTGACCATTCCATGTTTGTAAATATTGCGGTTAGACAGAGCCTTGCTTGATGATCTTGTAGATCAGGGGTGATGTGGCCTTATTTTATGGCTTTATGGTTTATGCCTTGTTTATGTAACATCCAATATATTATTTAGTATAGTAGTTAATAGGTTTATGAAGTAGAGTTAAATATTTGCTGGGATTTTACATTGCATGTTGGGTAATTTGTATGCTAAAGCAATCGCAAGTGAAAGTTTGGCTGTTTGATTCTCACATTTCTTCCAATCAGCAAAATCCAGTTAAATGGTAACAGATTTGATCTCTTTTGCACAAATAGCACCAAGGATATCTCAATTCGCCATTTTGACCAGTTTTTTAATTCAAGCTTCTATCACCCCGTATATGACAACTACCAAAGCAAACCAAATCATTTCTATTAGACGGGACACTCTGTGTGGCACCCTGGACTACCTTCCTCCAGAAATGGTTGAGGGGACGAGTCACTCAACCTATGCAGACAACTGGTGCCTTGGGGTGCTTTTGTATGAATTCCTCGTGGGTTCTCCTCCATTTGAAGCTGCTACCACTAAGGACACTTACAAAAGGATTGTCAAGTGTGATGTTTTGTATCCACCATACGTTAAAGAAGGAGCTAGGGACTTAATTAGCAAGGTATGTGTCTTATCGATGACTTACCAACACATGTAAACAAGGTATGTGTATTGTCGCTGACCTACCAACACATGTAAGCAAGCGTTGTTCTGATACGAAAAATGTGTGCCAATGTGATGCATGCATCATATCATCATGCACTTGAATAAGGTAGAGGCTATTTATAAAGTGTTGTACTTCTACGTCTAATTTGAGATGACAACTTCTGTGTGAATGATCATGCTTCCCATTTGTTGCAAATTGAAACATATATTGCATTAGTTTGTGACAATTTGGTTTTTTTCAAGCTGCAAGATGATGTGTACATGCATATATGACAGACATGTTCACAGTGCTCCCTTGCTTCAAATGAGTTTGGAGTTGCTTCCACTCTGAATCATAAAAACAGTAAAATCTGAAAGCATTAGACACCAATTCGCTTCATTAAATTTGTGCGCAGGCATACGCTGTGAGAGTATGTTGACCTTATAGAAACCCTCACTGCCGATGGATCTGAATCGATAATACTCGGGTAAGCACTCCCCGATGAAGGTAAAAAAATTTCAGTATACAATTGCTGAGGTCTCTGCCACAAAAATGTTTCACTGCTACTATTTACTGTTTTTGCTTGCCTTCTTGCCTTTACATTAATATTTACACGTCGGAGATGAAGGTGAGGAGATTTTTTGTGTGCAATTAGTTGATTACGCACAAATTAAAGGGACTGTGATCCAAAAGTGAGTCTGCTTTAACAAATTTTGAGGGATACTTCGCCAATCCTGGAAAGGTCTATTATAGTGCAACTACGAAACATTGAATTGGTAGGATACAAATTCGTCGGTAGCTCGCAACTCCAAGCCCATTTGAAGCATGAAAGCGCAGTGATTGTTTATTCAGTAGTGTGTCTGCTATATGAACTGGAAATCTTCTTGCAAGGTCAAATCTTATTTCACCAGTCTGTGCACAAATTTTTATTCAATGTCATGATTATCTGTCTGCAAAGTAAAGTTGTTACCATCAGCCGATCGTTGATTAAAGCCAGAAGCCTATCTACAGATTTGAACAGCAAATTATTATCTTCTCCCACAAATGCACATTAATTATTTTTCTCATGCTTGTATGAAACTAACAATGTTGACACCATTAGACTGAGTTAGAATTTTTGAAAAGCACTAGAATTACAATTTTGCTATCTGTAGTTGCTCAGACATGATCCCAGGAGTCGGTTCTCAGTAACTGATGTGAAGACGCATCCATGGGTCTTACAGCATATGACAATGACACCGAGATCGACAAGTTAACTGCCATTCATAGCCATTCTGGGAGACATGTGGCATGGTTCAGTCGTGTATTCTCAGACAATATGTACAGGTTTTAGTACAATATATTTATATTTTACTAACACTGGAAGGACTAGTTACTATTTTTCATGTAAAAAAATGCCACATCTGAATAAGCGATTATATACAGCAACATTGAGGGTGATAGCACCAAAAGCAAAGCACTCGAGTAGCATTTAAAGCAGGACAGCCTCACAAAGCTGAAGTAAAACTATTCAATAGACAAGACAGCAAAAGGTCAATACTCTCGACGGGACACACACACACACATAACAATAAAAAATTTCTGACAATCTGTAAGATAATTTTGGTAGATTCCTCACAGGTAACTGGAATAAATAATTTGTAAATGTTACATAAAAACCACAATTCAAATCGATGAGCGACTCTGTACACAAAGGTATTGAGCGTAATATGTAAGGGGAATGGATCAAATTCTTGAAGTAAAATATAAAAATGGACACTGGTTTGTGCCACGAGATTTGAAGGATTTATAGTTTGGGTGGTAAATCCCAATCGTATTCAATATCATATTCAGTTAAAATGTTTCAGGAACATGATGTTCTTGACATTTAAAAATTGAGTTGGCCTCGCTAAGGAAGCATATGGCATATAGAGACAATCACAATGCTATTCGTGGAGTCAGAGGTTACATCCTCAGAGTAGCGAAAAAGATCCGATTTTAGCTCTTACGTGGCCTAGTAAAGCCACCAAGGATAGACTGGGTTCCATAGGAAGATAGATGATGAAAGTAGTACTCAAGATCCATGAGGTAGTTGTAGTCGCCCTGTACATGTACACTTACTGGAAAACGCATTTTTATCCTGCAAAAATATTTAAGAATGGTAATTGTCAATGGCACAAATAAGGTTTGCATAGTCCAGTTATAGAGACACAATACAGAAGCAGATCGCTGGAATGGGAAGGCTCATAAGGTAACCGTATGGTCGGTATTGTGCACCGTCTCTCAAGCAGCTGCTGCTACAGCAGTCTATAAAGAGCCTTGGAAGCTATTCGTAGCAATCTTTACTATAATAAAAGCTGTGTCCATCCGCAGTCACAGTTTGAGGTTGTGAAAAAGGTTGCTATGTGTAGGATTTGAACTCCGCATTGAGCTTGGTATTTCAATACAGTAATATCTGCACCAATCAGCCACATTAGACTGCTGAATAATTGTGCACATAGTTATTCTCTATGCTTTATCAGCTCACCTGACGATCTGTCCCACTCTGAGACTGTCAGGGTACTAATATCATGTAATAGATGGACATGCAGTCTTTAAAACAGTGTGTCGATGCAACTGCTGACCCAGGACATCCAAAATTGAAAAGGTCATGTGCATACTTATATACAACTTTATAAGAAATAAAGAATAACAAAAAAGCAACTCTTTCTTGCTGCTAGAAGAAAGAGTGCGTGCTTCTTTCTTACTCTTTCGGCTTTGCAACTATTATAGAGCAAGTGGTGCCAGCAGATGTGAGTTACTAATAAAAACTATCAAGTCTAACCTGATAAATAAAAATACCGTAGATTAGGAATTAAAATAGCGGTAAATATAGAATTGTACAACGATGGTTGGTAAATTTATTATAAAATAACATGAAGTCATTAGAGCACTATTTATTGCAAGAATAAAGGTAAAATAACAACCATTTACTATGACGACTTTAGTAAATATAACGCTAATGGATTTCACAATGTTTATAGTAACAGTTCTACCACATGGCCGTCATCAAAGTTATGGATTTAATGCTTGCCTTACAATGGTTTAGAATGTTGCGAATGTCATTACTTTTGGTTATAAGTCAAAGTTTACATGTGTATTTATATTAGCAAATAGACTGGTCAGCAGTCTTTGAAAAACTTAAAACAAATTGCTAAATGTGGACCATTTAGTTTTGCGTTAAAAGGTGTATTTTGATAAGTCTATTTCTAGCTTCTGCAACTACTTATGCCATTATAAAACATGCAAGCGCGTCAGATGTAAATTAGTAAAACTCTGTATCAATTCTATCCAGACTTAAAATTCTATCCAGACTTAAAACCTGATTATAATTGCAATAATTCAGTTGATGTCTTTGAATTGTTTGTAATATAGTTTAAAGTTTTGCTGTGGTCAAAGCAAGTAGGAAGTAGTCTGTAATGCAAGCACCATATGATATTTTTTATGATTGTGAATACTTTTCTCCAAGTATTTAATTAGCATGCTGTTTACCTCCCATCATTAGATTTGTTTACTGTCCATAAATTTGTCAGGATGCTCCAAAATACTTTTCAAGTTTTTTATTAGCAGTAGATTATTTTTTATTTCTTTTAACAAAACAGTGTTATTCAGTCATATGATCTAAATTTGTTATGATTCTAGTAGCGTACACTCTCTGGTAGCGTAAGGCAAAAACTGTCACTCACTTGTCTTTGACATCGCTATTGAGAAATTTTAACCAGAATTGGCGATATAGCATGGAGGTGATAACTTCATTTCCTTCAGCATTTCGAATATTGACTAGTCTGCCTTTGGTTGCTTCAACTAAGCATCCTGGATCTGTAAGTACACAAATGTATTGCCTATCTCAAAAGAAACTGCCTAATATGCCATTTAACAAGTTTAATTAGCTTATATATACATGTACATCACTGTCTACCTTGTATGTCGTCGGAGAAGCAGGAAGAGGCTGTATTCGATGCAACAGACACGGCTTGTACCGATATTGCCAGTGGGCTTTCCTCTGACACCTCCCAATAACCAAACAATTTTCCTACATGAGGTTTGCCAACAAATATTGCCTGGTGAGGATCAGCATTTGCAGAAAGGAGAAAGTATTTCAAATTGTTAGGAAGAAGAAAGACCCGTGAAGGAACGTATGTGAACCAGGAGTACTCTCGTAGATATGCATTTAGAGTTTTCAGCAGTACTCCAATTGTAGAGTTTCCAGAGTTGACATATATTAACTTGATCTTATTTGCAAAAAGTTCTTGAGGTAGGGATTTTTGCAATGAAAGTAGGTCATCATGAAAAATAAGGGTTAGGTCACAATGTTGGGTCCAGGTGCGAATAATAACAGAAATGTGAGTAGCATCATCAGCCTCTGCTCCTATGGAGTAGCAGAGCATCTTTGCCCTTCTTGTTAAATAGTCCTCTTCGGTGTCATAAGCTCTGTCTGCTGCAGAGCTGTCATACATATACCTGCCCGATCTGAATGTGTAGTTGTAAGTCATAACAAGCTCTTGCAGATAGCCAAGCCTGTCTTCGTATATGCTAGGCCACGTTTTCTCGGACGGTATAACCAACAAAGCAAATATCACTGTGATACAACATCCAAACAGAAACCCTAGCAGGGTTATTATACTTGGACACCTCATGCTGCATCCTCTCACTGTTACAAACTTTGTATTACTCCAACTAAAACAAATATAGGCGAAATGAAGAAAATATTCCAATTTTCTGCTAAAGCATTTACAAATGTTTTTATCAATGCCTTATATTTCACTACAGAAGGTTTGTCAAATCTCTGAACTCTTACAGTACTGTTGGCCAATGTGGGTTTAAATATTAGCTGGCATAACTTAAACAAAATAATAGACATTTAAACGGGGACCTGCTATGATATATTCTTAATTTAATGTATAATCGAATTGCGAGAGAAATTTATAAACTAGTTAGAATAGTTTCAAGAAAAGGTCACTAACAGTTTTTTAACTAAACAATTCTCATTATGGATAACGAAGAAATGAATATTCAAAATCCATCTAATTGGACTGACATGTATTCAGGGTCCATCTAATTCTACTAACTTACATTATATTCAGAGTCAATCTAAATACAAGTACTAACTTATATTCAGAGTCCATCTAATTGTACTAGCATGTATTCAGAATCAATCTAATTCTATTAACTTACATTATATTCAGAGTCAATCTAATTCTACTGACTTATATTCAGAGTCAATCTAATTGTACCAGTATGTATTGAGAATCAATCTAATTCTATTAACTTACATTATATTCAGAGTCCTTCTAACTGTACTAGCATGTATTCAGAATCAATCTAATTATGTTAACTTACATTATATTCAGAGTCAATCCAATTCTACTAACTTATATTCAGAGTCAATTTAATTGTACTAACATGTATTCAAGGTCTATCTAATTGTACCAACATGTATTCAGTGTCCATCTAATTATACTAACATGTATTCAAGGTCCATCTAATTGTACTAACTTATATTTGGAGTCAATCTAATTCTACTAATATGTATTCAGAGTCCATCTAATTGTACTAACATGTATTCAGAGTCCATCTAATTGTACTAACATGTATTCAAAGACCATCTCGATGTACTAACATGTATTCAGAGTCCATCTAACTGTACTAACATATATTCAGAGCCAATCTAATTATACTAACATGTGTTCTGAGTCCATCTCATTGTACTAACATGTGTTCAGGGTTCATCTAATTTGTGCTAACATGTATTAAGAGTCCATCTCATTGTACTAGCATAAATTCAGAGTCCATCTAATTGTACTAACATATATTCAGACCTAATCTAATTGTACTAATATGTATTCTAAATCCATCTCACTGCACTAACATATATTCAGAGCCCAGCGAATTGTACTATCTTATATTAATTGTACTATTGAGTTAGTTATCAAATGTTAACTACGGTATATGAATGTGGAATGGAGATATTGATAAAGCATAATAAAATCTGACCTTCATTTCTAGATAAATTAACACCTTAGTAATTCTCGCAGTGAGCCTTCACATGTGTTCCAGATATGGAGCTACAAGAATTAGCGAAACAATGCTAGGATAAGGAGCTCAAGCGATCGTAACATGGCATAGCCATGACATTGTCAATTTTCTACACAATTTTTTCTTTCGCGTTCGGACGTACATGTAATTTATTATACGAGCTCTGCGTCCTTACAGGCTTTCCGCAAAGGTCAACAATAACCATTGATTTCAACCCTTGCAGTCAAAACCCGCTATTTTTTAAGAAAACGCAACGAGCCCAATTAATATTTTTATTACGTTTAAGCGATGGGCTGCAAGCTCGGATACTGATATTTATGAGTTCGGCTTATCGCTTTATTAGTTTTCGCAGTCAGTCAACTTTATGAATATGTTTAATCTAAAACTATAATTTTCAACGTTACACCTGTATAAGACTACGTTTTTGTACGTGTGCATTTCTACTGTTTATAGCAAATTGTGTTTAGCTTTTATGAAAAAACTCCATTAATCTGGGTGGTTGGTTCGAGTGTAATCTAAAGTCGATGCTATATAACAGACAAAGAGTCGCGGTCGTACTACTGAAGCAAATTGGAAAAAGCAAAATTACGACTGCGACAGGATTTCTGGTTTCACTTTGCGTATGTCCTTAATGTGGCAATCATTGAATATTGGAGTTATGGACTATAAATATAGGTTTAGTTTAGTGCAAATTAGACATTGAAGTTTGGTAACTGTCAGTCTTTTAAGGGTTGGTTAATTTATGACTTAAATGACAGTGAATTATCAACAGCTTTTTTACACTAGTATTAATACAAATCTAATGATAACATTCGATAAATAATTAACATACAAGGAAGCCTGTTTAGTTAACTCACTATCATCATAAGCTAATTGTTAAGAAGACTACATTCAACTTTACATCGTTGAGTCTGGGACAATAATTCAGATATGCATTGACCAGGTTGATAGAAAATCTGCCTTGAGAACAACCACTTCGACTTTCAGAACAAGTTTTGCGATAGTCCTGAACTTTTGTTAGTCAGAAAACACCTGTGCTACTTGTGCATCAGAGATAAATTTTATCACGCGATGTTGTTTTTTTTGGGCATGCAATCAACATGACTTCGAACAATGCTTGCTCGTTTCTGTAGTATGACTTTGTGCTGCTACTACTTGGTTCTTGAAGCTCCATTGTTTTATTGAATTTTCACAATTTTGGGGTGTTAATTAAGTGCAGCAGCATTGTTTTATTTCTGCCATTGATTGGTTTCTACCATTGTTAAAAGAGTGTTTAATAAGATTTTTGATGCTGCCACTTTTCGGTGCCTTGAACAATTTCTTTATTTCGTCGTCTGCTTCTGTGGTTTCTTGTGCGCTTGGCATGCCACTGATCTTACATAAGAATTCAATCCTATTCAAATTTTGCGCCATTGTAATTCTGTACCTAAATAATTCACTTGTGGACAATTTTCACGTTAAGGCTAAACTGTAACTTGCCACTACCAAATAGGTTTACAAAACCGGTGCACAAAACCTGAGTAGCTCCAAAAGCCAAGTTATAAACCTCTACTCCACCATGATTTAATGTACAGGATTTTTCATTGCTTCAAGTTCTCAACTTTGACAAAACAAGTTTTGTTTTTATGACTATTTTTTACACAATTCTAAAAGGTGGAATATAATATACATATGGAATATATAACTAACAATGGTACATTTTGTACAGTTATAATGTAAAAAGTCTGCAACAAATATTGGTTGCTATGTTGCAACATATCTTGGTGTATCCTTGTATAAAATAACAGTTATCGTGAAGTTATGCACAGAGACAATAATATGAATTGCCTACATACACATTTATGTAGTGCATGAATTAAATGAAGTACAGCAATGGTACGCAGCAATCTACAATTACAAAATTATACTCAAAAAGCATGCTAATGGAGCAACAGTTATAATGTTGCCATTTGAAATACTAATTGAATAAATTACTATAATGGTATAAAACAAATCAAATGTATAAATGCAGACAGCTTTGTAATAGGTTTTGATTTTAGCCAAAGGATATTACCACTAACACTTAGTGGTACATCTTGTTGTTGGGTGTATGATCTCAAAGGTAGTTTTGCCGAATCACTAAATTCTTAGTCGTCACAGATGGTGGATGTTAAATGGTATAGGGCTATTGATAAATTTGATTTTTTGCACACAGTGCTCTATAAAAACTACCGTAAAACCTTTAATTCAATGCCATGGCGCTCTATTTTTCAACCCTTCCTCTATAGTGGCGGTCAATTGGAGGCGGCGTTAAAATAGAGGCTGGCAGTCTATTTTTCAAATGGCTCGTCAGAATTTTCGAAAGATAAATTTAGCCCTATTAAGGGCGAAGAGAACGTCGCCTATATTTTGCTCTTTTTTCCGGTAGGGCGATATTAAACCTTTTAGATGTAATAAAGCTGCCAACTTACTTTTAACTTGTCAAAGATTTCTTGATAAATATGCATTGAAAAACCGAGAAATATCTCTACTAGTTGATATATGTTGCTTGCAATTGACCTGCAACGATATTATGGCCTGTGTCAATCTTTGCAATTTGTTGGAACTTTCAATTTTTTATTCATTCTAAATTTGAAAACATATTTTTATTTTATACCTATATTTACCATTGTTGCATATAAGCTCATTGCACTCGTTGATATGTTTGCTACAGTTTACAGCCAAAACTAGCTTTTTATGTGTAATAGAAGAGGAGTTACGAGCGTCGATCAGTCGAAAGTTTTAATAGAAAAAAGCAAAAAGCTTTGGAGTTGGACAACGAAAAAATTGATTGTTATTAATGTAAACGATTCATTATTAATACGATTTTGTGGACACTTTCTACTGATCACTTGATATTATGGGTACGTAAAGATCAAAGATAGTCAAAGTAGCGGTTAAATGGAGGTGGCATTCAAATAGAGGGAGGCTCCATTTTTCAACCCTTTCCTCATAATGGCGATCAAATAGAGGTGTCGTTCAATTAGAGGGGCGTTCAATTAGAGTTTTTACGGTATGTGATCGGAACAATTTACTCTTACTAGTAGGCTTAGCGCTCTCACCCTACAAGGCTTGTGGTGTTGATGGTAGTGGCTACAAAAATATTTAAACTGTTGGCCTCTGTTTCAAAAAGTTATTTTTTGCTGAGCTGTAAGCATATCTGCTTTTGAAACTGAGGTAACCTCCTAACTATTCAAAAGCTACAATATTTAAATCATAAAACTCTGTTCGTTATTCTGATACAGCTCAGTGCAGTAGCTCAACGCTTACATCTGATATTGGTAACTCCCTAGTATCACAACAGCATAGACTTTCAGTAGCAAGAAGACTAGGTAAGTGTTAATTGAGACAGAAGTAGTTTAAGAAATAGTGTAAGAACACTTTCTTGAAACTTGTAGAAACATTCTAACTAAAGCTAAAAACTGTTACAATAGATGAGTTTTTCCGTTCCTTGTTCATGTCCAACATGTCTAAATATGCAATTTGTTTTGTGATCCCTTGAATATGTCTGAGTGAGCACCGCCATCTCATTTACAGTCTGTTCTATCAGAAGGCAAGCAGGCATATATTAGTGATGTCTAGCTACCAGCACCATATTTGAAAAAGAGAAATGACAGCAATCTCGTTGCTACGCTATCACACACAATGCATGTTAATGTATTGAAATTTTTGTAATGACCATGGAAAGATTGTGGAAACCTTTCAAGCTGCAAACAAACATTTTATGACCAGGAATAGAATTTTTATTTACACATTTATGTATATCAATGTGTCATTCTATAGTTTCAACATCTCTTACACTTTTATAACCGTTTTATTTAGGTCAGTATTTGCATGTACCGGTAAACGCTTGAAAATTGCTTTAAAAATTTTGGTTATTTTAGTATATTTTGCAATATATAATATGGTAATTTTTAACTCATCATCACAATATGTCAATATTATTTGCTATCCATCAGTTTAACCATGGCTCTCAGATTCACACATCTCTGCAATTCACTTGGCCGAGCGGTTTGTCAACCATGCAGTGTTCTCCGCTATTCAACAGCGCTTAAGGTGACTGATCCATCTGAGTTGGTTGTGGAGAGACTCGACGGAGATCTAGCTGGTAATGGACATACTCGTACTCCCTTGTTGAATCGTTCTATCCATTTGTAGACATTTCTTGTGTTCATACTCTTACTCCCATACACTTACTCTCATACACTTACTCCCATACACTTACTCCCATACGCTTACTCCCATACGCTTACTCCCATACGCTTACTCCCATACGCTTACTCCCATACACTTACTCCCATACGCTTACTCCCATACGCTTACTCCCATACGCTTACTCCCATACGCTTACTCCCATACGCTTACTCCCATACACTTACTCTCATACACTTACTCTCATACGCTTACTCCCATACACTTACTCCCATACGCTTGCTCTCATACACTTACTTTCGTACGCTTACTCCCATACGCTTACTCTCATACACTTACTCCCGTACGCTTACTCCCGTACACTTACTCCCATACACTTACTCCCATACGCTTACTCCCGTACACTTACTCCCATACACTTACTCCCATACACTTACTCCCATACACTTACTCCCGTACGCTTACTCCCGTACACTTACTCTCATACACTTACTCCCATACGCTTACTCCCATACGCTTACTCTCATACACTTACTCTCACACACTTACTCCCATACGCTTACTCCCATACGCTTACTCTCATACACTTACTCTCATACACTTACTCCCATACGCTTACTCCCATACGCTTACTCCCATACGCTTACTCTCATACGCTTACTCTCATACACTTACTCCCATACGCTTACTCTCATACACTTACTCCCATACGCTTACTCTCATACACTTACTCCCATACGCTTACTCCCATACACTTACTCCCATACGCTTACTCTCATACACTTACTCCCATACACTTACTCCCATACGCTTACTCCCATACACTTACTCTCATACACTTACTCTCATACACTTACTCCCATACACTTACTCCCATACACTTACTCTCATACACTTACTCTCATACACTTACTCCTATACACTTACTCCCGTACACTTACTCCCATACGCTTACTCCCATACGCTTACTCCCGTACACTTACTCTCATACACTTACTCCCATACACTTACTCTCATACACTTACTCCCATATGCTTACTCCCATACACTTACTCCCATACGCTTACTCCCGTACACTTACTCCCGTACACTTAATCCCGTACACTTACTCCCATACACTTACTCCCATACACTTACTCCCATACACTTCCTCCCGTACGCTTACTCCCATACACTTACTCCCATACACTTACTCCCATACATTTACTCCCATACACTTACTCCCATACACTTACTCCCATACGCTTACTCCCGTACACTTACTCTCATACGCTTACTCCCATACGCTTACTCCCATACGCTTACTCCCATACGCTTGCTCTCATACACTTACTCCCATACGCTTACTCTCATACACTTACTCTCATACACTTACTCCCATACACTTACTCCCATACGCTTACTCCCATACGCTTACTCTCATACACTTACTCTCATACACTTACTCCCATACACTTACTCCCATACACTTACTCCCATACGCTTACTCCCATACGCTTACTCCCATACGCTTACTCCCGCACACTTACTCTCATACACTTACTCCCATACACTTACTCCCATACGCTTACTCCCGTACACTTACTCTCATACACTTACTCCCATACACTTACTCCCATACGCTTACTCCCATACGCTTACTCTCATACACTTACTCCCATACACTTACTCTCATACACTTACTCCCATACGCTTACTCTCATACACTTACTCTCATACACTTACTCCCATACACTTCCTCCCGTACGCTTACTCCCATACACTTACTCCCATACGCTTACTCCCGTACACTTACTCTCATACACTTACTCCCATACGCTTACTCCCATACACTTACTCCCATACACTTACTCCCATACACTTACTCCCATACACTTACTCCCATACGCTTACTCCCGTACACTTACTCTCATACACTTACTCCCATACGCTTACTCCCATACGCTTACTCCCATACGCTTACTCCCATACGCTTACTCCCATACGCTTACTCTCATACACTTACTCCCATACACTTACTCTCATACACTTACTCCCATACGCTTACTCTCATACACTTACTCCCATACGCTTACTCTCATACACTTACTCCCATACGCTTACTCTCATACACTTACTCCCATACGCTTACTCTCATACACTTCCTCCCGTACGCTTACTCCCATACGCTTACTCCCATACGCTTACTCCCGTACACTTACTCTCATACACTTACTCCCACACACTTACTCCCATACACTTACTCCCATACACTTACTCCCATACACTTACTCCCATACGCTTACTCCCGTACACTTACTCTCATACACTTACTCCCATACACTTACTCCCATACGCTTACTCCCATACGCTTACTCTCATACACTTACTCCCATACGCTTACTCTCATACACTTACTCCCATATGCTTACTCTCATACACTTACTCCCATACGCTTACTCCCATACACTTACTCTCATACACTTACTCTCATACACTTACTCCCATACACTTCCTCCCGTACGCTTACTCCCATACACTTACTCCCATACGCTTACTCCCGTACACTTACTCTCATACACTTACTCCCATACGCTTACTCCCATACACTTACTCCCATACACTTACTCTCATACGCTTACTCCCATACGCTTACTCCCATACGCTTACTCTCATACACTTACTCTCATACACTTACTCCCATACACTTACTCCCATACGCTTACTCTCATACACTTACTCCCATACACTTACTCTCATACACTTACTCCCATATGCTTACTCCCATACACTTACTCCCATACGCTTACTCCCGTACACTTAATCCCGTACACTTACTCCCATACACTTACTCCCATACACTTACTCCCATACACTTACTCCCGTACGCTTACTCCCATACACTTACTCCCATACGCTTACTCCCATACGCTTACTCTCGTACACTTACTCTCATACACTTACTCCCATACGCTTACTCCCATACACTTACTCTCATACACGTACTCTCATACACTTACTCCCATACACTTACTCCCATACGCTTACTCCCGTACACTTACTCCCATACGCTTACTCCCATACACTTACTCCCATACGCTTACTCTCATACACTTACTCCCATACACTTACTCCCATACACTTACTCCCATACACTTACTCCCGTACGCTTACTCCCGTACACTTACTCTCATACACTTACTCCCATACGCTTACTCCCATACACTTACTCTCATACACTTACTCTCATACACTTACTCCCATACGCTTACTCCCATACGCTTACTCCCATACACTTACTCCCATGCGCTTACTCTCGCACGCTTACTTCCGTATGCTTACTTCCATACGCTTACTCCCATACACTTACTCTCATACACTTACTCTCATACACTTACTCCCATACGCTTACTCCCATACGCTTACTCCCATACGCTTACTCTCATACGCTTACTCTCGCACGCTTACTCCCGTACACTTACTCTCATACACTTACTCTCGTACGCTTGCTCCCATACGCTTACTCTCATACACTTACTCCCATGCACCTATTCCTACTTACTGCCATGCACTTTAGATATTCTGCTGTGTAGTTTAGCCCCATTCACTCCTTCGACATGAAATATCTTATTGTATCTCTCTGCTCTTCCATTGTGCAACTTTCTAGACAGTCAGCCATCTCAAGCATGTGACTACAGGAAGCCGGGTGGCTGTTAGGAGTTGTCTTTGCTTGCAGAAATGTCCAACTGTATTAGATGGTGTTCAAAGCATTATTTTTTAGTGTAAACAGTATTTTATAAAATCAATAGTGTCATTACTTATTGCGTACTCGTACTTTGCTCATGACATTCGTATGTCCTTACAAGCATCTGAACAATTCACTTTCATATAGGTTTAAGTTTTTTTGTAGAATAAGTTTCATTGTGTTTATTTATAAATATCATTTGTTATGTGCTTTGCAGGCACTGTTGTTATTGGATTGAACAGACCAAAGGCTGTTAATGCATTCAGCAAGAACTTGTTAGCTTTGGTAAATTCTATTTTCATCTTTTAAAATCTTTAACCTAATGATTGTTTTATGGTGTTTGTTTTTATTCAGCAGAAATATTGAAGACATAGCCAGTTTCTCAATAACACAGATTCACAAAACAGATTTGATAATCGCATCATTAAGACACATTTTGGAGTCACTTTTTCTTGCATTGATTTCAGTTTGGCAATGCAGTGGAAGACATCAAGCATGACTCCAGTCTGCGAGCAGTTATACTTAGAAGCATGGCCCCAGGCATGTTCTGCGCAGGTAGGTTTATTATAGTATAGTTACATGTATATAGGTTTAGCTTGCAGTTTCGGATTGTCTTTAGAAATACTATGAACCTCACACCTCAATCAGTCCTGCTATCTTTCCTAAAGTTCCACACACTGTCCATGATGTTTGCTATATCAAACATATATATCAGAGAAGATTATTCTAGTAACAATATAATGTACTGGTAGCTTTACTTAGGCAGTTGTCTTGTAAATTGTTTCGTCTGCATCACTGTAAGTGTTTTTAAAATGGTCTTTGGAAGTTGGCAATGTTGCAACAAGGTTCCACTGCCTCCCTGCTTGTAGCCTTAGCTTATTCTTAGACCATGGATAATGGGCATAGGATCCGATCTGGTTTGTGTAATAGAATTGCTTTTTAGTGCTCAGTCATTTGTGTAACCTATTCAGCTGTTTGCAGAATAATATACACGGGCTCACAGGCTAGACAGCGAGTAGAGTAGTTTTACTCACCCTACACTCTAATTATTTCAAGATATGTTGAGTCTAATTATTTCACTTCTCGTTCCAACTACCATGTTGAATACCTACTCGCCCTCTGCTAGACCTACATTGATTGATACTTGTTGGTAAACCGGTGAACCGGTTGATCATAAACATCACTCACAGCACTAGAACCCAAAACCCAAACTGTCTTGCACATTGTTATTGTCAGCCTAATGGTGCACAGGCTGTCATGGAAGGTCATAACTTATTCCTACACATAGACCTGCTACTGTGTCGCTATGGCTGTAGCACAAACATGTAAAGTAGCTATTATCTGCCCTAGCTGCTCTGGTAGAATAACTCTTTATGCCGATGATGGTGAGACAGTTCAATTGTTGTATTTGTGTGGTTTTTTGGGAATGAGCTGATAATTACGACCATTTGCAAAGAGTCTGGCAACTTGTCTAGCCTTTCGCTTATTCTTATGTGCGTCCTTTTTGCTCGGTAACAAATGTACCGCAGCAGAAATTTTTGGTATTTAAAAGAAGTAAGTTATGTACCTTGTACAACTGCTATAAGTGTTTTTGGTATTTAAAAGAAGTAAGTTATGTACCTTGTACAACTGTTATCAGCGTTTTTAGTATTTAAAGGAGGTAAGTTATGTACCTTGTACAACTGTTATCAGCGTTTTTAGTATTTAAAGGAGGTAAGTTATGTACCTTGTACAATTATTATCAGTGTTGAAAAGTTCGTGGCAAAGGTTTTTCTAACATTGACATTTTGAGAGTTATGTTACAATCTTCAGGTGCTGATTTAAAGGAAAGGGCGACAATGACACCATCAGAAGTGGGACCATTTGTCTCGAGTCTTCGTGCCATGTTGGCCAACTTTCAGCAACTACCTGTTCCTACAATCTGTGCTATAGATGGAATAGCTGTAGGAGGGGGAATGGAGATGTCTCTCACATGTGATATTAGAATAGCCTGTGAGTCTACATTTTCTCGATATACTTTTTATTGACTTCTGTGGTGACAATATTAGATAGATATTGCTATAATCATTTACCACAAGGTATGCTAGCAGTTAGATATTGCTATAATCATTTACCACAAGGTGTGCTAGCAGTTAGATATTGCTATAATCATGTACCACAAGGTATGCTAGCAGTTAGATATTGCTATAATCATTTACCACAAGGTATGCTAGCAGTTAGATATTGCTATAATCATTTACCACAAGGTGTGCTAGCAGTTAGATATTACTATAATCATTTACCACAAGGTGTGCTAGCAGTTAGATATTACTATAATCATGTACCACAAGGTGTGCTAGCAGTTGGATATTGCTATAATCATTTACCATAAGGTATGCTAGCAGTTAGATATTACTATAATCATTTACCACAAGGTATGCTAGCAGTTAGATATTGCTATAATCATTTACCACAAAGTATGCTAGCAGTTAGATATTACTATAATCATTTACCACAAGGTATGCTAGCAGTTAGATATTGCTATAATCATTTACCACAAGGTATGCTAGCAGTTAGATATTGCTATAATCATTTACCACAAAGTATGCTAGCAGTTAGATATTGCTATAATCATTTACCACAAAGTATGCTAGCAGTTAGATATTACTATAATCATTTACCACAAGGTGTGCTAGCAGTTAGATATTGCTATAATCATTTACCACAAGGTGTGCTAGCAGTTAGATATTACTATAATCATGTACCACAAGGTGTGCTAGCAGTTAGATATTACTATAATCATTTACCACAAGGTGTGCTAGCAGTTAGATATTACTATAATCATTTACCACAAGGTGTGCTAGCAGTTAGATATTACTATAATCATGTACCACAAGGTGTGCTAGCAGTTGGATATTGCTATAATCATTTACCATAAGGTATGCTAGCAGTTAGATATTACTATAATCATTTACCACAAGGTATGCTAGCAGTTAGATATTGCTATAATCATTTACCACAAAGTATGCTAGCAGTTAGATATTGCTATAATCATTTACCACAAAGTATGCTAGCAGTTAGATATTGCTATAATCATCCCGGGGCTCTTCAAACTATTTAAATCACTTGCCACTTACATAGTTTAAAACTATGAAATACATGAATGTTCTTTTTATTAGTTTTCTGCAGTTCAAGTTGATACAAAGCATTCAAGTGTTTTTTTAATCTTTTAGTATTTTGCTTAATTCGAGTGAAATACGGTTCTTTTTTATGTGCAGAGTGAAGCTCTATTTAATAAGTATCATACCCAACAGAGTGCCCAACAAAGTGCAAAAGAATTATTTTGGATGGTTTGGTTAGCATAAACCAACTAGTTCTATTGTAAACTAGATGATAGCAGTTTTTTATCAGGATATGTGATACGTGTCATTAGCATCAAAATATTTCAGGTCGTTGATCATGGCTTTGTTCACAATTGCCAGCATAAAATTAAATAGTGGAAAGAGTATTTCTTTAATAGTAAATCTGGTGAGTAGGACTTTTTCAAGTCATAAAAATTATCCAAGTTGCAAAAGAATAGTAATACTATGCTTTCTGTTTGAAATATGTTTTATTTGCTTTCATTGTCAGTGTCTACCATCTGAATGGTGCTGTTACAGGTCACAAACACTTGCTTGCTATAAACTTCAAGGTACTGGCTGTTGTAGCATACTGACACCATTAATTCATATATGAATCTGTGTAACTTGGAACTGAGTATCTATATTTGCATTTCAAAAGCTTCTTGCCTATTTCAAAGCTAATAGGAGTAACAGTTTAGTGTTAATGACGAAGGCCAAAAAAGTTGAAGTTGTTGTTTAGAGACGTTTGCACAGAGTTTGGAAGGATTCTTGATGGTATTGGTTTATACCAGTTTTAACCCATTTAACTTGGCCCACAACCCCTAGCTTGTGTTTAGTATTACTACATAATTGAATTAACTGATCTACATGTATATCTTTAGATGCTTTGCCATATGTTGCAAACCCTTCATATAAAAACAAAAATAAAGCAAAAGTTGGACATTTAAAAGTTTGTATTATGAGCTTCTGGTAAACTCTACAGTATGTCGGTTAAACGGTCCAACCTTTCGATTTACAAAACTGACGATTTGCGGGTCGTATCTACCTCAGATAAAATGTTATACAAAATTTTTGAGACTCTAAAGAGCATAATAATTTCAGAGGTAAGATAGTTATAGTCTTGCTATAGTATCACTCATTTTGCAGTAGATTTGCAGGTATATCTGTAGACTTGATCACGCACTGGTTTAGCAGTCATCGTTTTGTTGATTGTTTCAGCGAACAATGCGAAGCTGGGACTTGTAGAGACCAAACTGGCTATAATACCAGGAGGGGGCGGTACACAAAACATTACAAGACTGGTTGGACCTGCAATAGCCAAAGAACTTTTGTTTACAGGTAAATCAGTTAGCTTTCTATTGTTGTTCATTTTACTTCTTTTAACATGCTCTTTTCCTGTTGCAGTTTTACATATTGGTGAATTCTGTGGGTTTTTAAAATTGTAACCATTGTTTTACCCAGTGCATGCAGTTTTTTTGTGCTAATTAAATTAATGTTTTGGCTTCTATGTATAGAACATTATTCTGTAGCCGTGTTGTTGAATATTTATGCTAGTACAGAGAGACTCCTACAATTTAACTAATCCATCCCGGAACGTTTACGTTGAACAGTAAAATACATGCAAATTGCCTTATCCGTTCTAAGGTGTTCATAAACTTTTCATAAACCGCTTTAGCCCTTCAAAAAGGAAAAAACCAGACTTGACTTGTTACTTTAGTGACTCTACAGTAATTATTATAATTATAATAATTATAGTTGTTATTGGTTAATATCTGCAACATTACTCTTGTTTCCTAACACTACTACTCGGTTTAGGGTCCATGATTGCGGTAATTTTACGATAGGTCAAAAGGGGTGCACACCTTCAATGTCAATTAAAATCAAATGCTTTCACTTCTCTTACAGCAAGATTGTCCTAGTATCTGGTTTGGAATGTATGGATGATGACAATGAATAGGTGTTCTCATAGGTTGAGATTTGCTTGCTTTGCTTTATTCATTTAATTGTGCCCTGTATACAGAAAAATGATGTTCACAAATGTTAAAATAAACAGGGTGATTAGTAAAAAAAACAAAAAACAGGCAAATGCATTAGTTGAACTGAACATACATGTATGGTACCAACACTCACAATAGTTGGGAGATCCGCTCCAAATACTAGTACAACTTGCCCCAGAAGGTGAGATATATTAGCTGTTGTGATAGACAACTAGCTGTTGCTGGAAAATAACAATTGAGCTCATTTTAGCGCGTTTACAAAGGGTCATTAAAAGAGTTCAAAATTATATGTAGTAGAAAAAATAAACTTCCTGTTAATGCAGGTGTTCTCACTCTCAAGGGATCCTCACAAACTAGCTAATGAACATTGTTTGACTATAGAATGCTTATATTAGCTGAAGTCATAAGTAATCTAACAGCTTTTGGTAAAAATCTTGGCTTGTTAGTTTGTGTAGAGATAATACCATTGCTTGTAGCAAACCTAAAACAAAGGTCGAGGCTGGAAGAGAAAATAATAAATATTGTACTTTTCTAAAATAATGTAAAACAGAAATATATCTTTACTGTAATAAGAGCAGTGTCTCTCCGTCGCCAGGGTCAGAGGTTAGGATAAACAACAGCTTTCAATTAAACGCTAACTCATGACATTCAGTTTTGATAGACCAACACTTTAGCACCTGCACCAATCGACCACCTTTAGGTATTTATGAATAATTGTGCAGCCACTTAGGTTATGCACTTTATAGGCACACTTGATGAAGTCTCACAGGACACTAGAGTGCCAGGGTACTACTCTATATAGTCTGTGAATCTATTGTTTGTCTTCTGTCGTCGCTGTGTCTAGCTATAGTGATTAAATTCTTGCAATGAAAAATTCCCTCTGCACTGGAATTAAACTATAATGGCTAAACATAAGGCTAAGCCATTCTTACCTGATTTAGCTCATATACAGTATCCTTATCGCGATTAAAGCGAAGTATGTATGTTTTGTTGTTTGTTCTTTTTTTAAATAAAACTCATTTCAAAATTCATTGTTTATTTTTCTTTATTTGTAAGTTGCAATTGTGCCATTTCAATTTCAAATGTTCCAATACAGCGCAACTGTAATAGCACAATTTCCATCTTCAATTTTCGGTTATTGCAAGGGGCAATCGCTAAAAATTGTAACACTAAAAAATGTTCACATGGACATTCTTGAGTAAGAATGGCCTCTACATTCTCTCTCGGTTCAAACAGACAATGTACCCTCAAGCGCTTCACTGATGTACTTAATTTTTATATCTCAGTTTTTTATTTTTACATTCGTGACTGTATCGACTATCGAGAGGTGCCGGTATAGTCGTATTCAAAATTTTTATAGATGCTATTGCAGCAACAGTAACCTTTTTTAAAGACGTACATCTATGTACTCTTTGTTATTAATAATTCAACATATTCGTGATTTTTATTTTGTTTTATTAGTTCGCTTTATTTGTATCAGTATTAATTCACTTTTCGTTGTAACCATTGTAACAAGTCAAAACAGACTATTTAGCCATTACTTGCTAATTATTTCACATTTAAACACCTTTACAGTTGTTTTAGTTTTTCTCTTAATTTATTTGAACTGCACAAAGCATTTTACTCATGATATGAAGTTTTAAAGTCATGATGTATATGTTAAATAAAAATAACTTTTCTGTGAAAAGATTTTTTTGTTCCCAGGCAACGCCGGGCATTAATCTACATGTATATATATATGTATATTTCTCAGAGTATGTATGTTTTCTGTTTTGGGTATGTCCAGCCATAGCTATTATTAGAGTAGCTGTAGCTGGACAACCCTGACTCGATGTCATTGCATACTGTCATTAGAAGCCTAGCGCTTATTAGCAAGGTACTGGAATTTTCCATTGGCAATGTGCCAGGCCACTTGGCAATAGCCTGCCTCTTGCTGGAGAGTTGCCTGCCAGCAATTGGCAAGCAACTCTCATTACTTGTCATTGTTTATAAGTTGATTTTAATACCATTTTCCATTGGCAATGTGCCAGGCTAATAGCAAGCAAGCGGTAGCCAACTCTCATCATTCTCATTGTTTATAAGCTGATTTTTAATACCCGGGCAACGCCGCGAGGCATAGCTAGTGTATATATAAATCTCAAAGATAGTCGTTTGTCCAGTTCTAGCGAAAAGGTTTTAAGAACAGAAACTACGCTTTGTACTGGATTTGAACTAGGAAGATAGCAACCGCAAGGTTACAGACATGTTCACCCACCCACAAGGCTAAGCCATTCTTATCATTCATAGCTATTTCATCTACAGTATCGCTGAATGAGGATGCACTTTTTATTAATAATTAATAGTACCTTTCGCGTTTGTTTTGCTTTCTTAAAGTCATTTTAAAATTCATTACCTATTTTTAATATGTAATTTTGAAATGTAACGTTTCAATTTCAAATGTCTTATTATTAGCTCCCAATTTTTTGTTCTTCCTCGTGGCAATCGCTAAGAACTATCAAATTTAAAACTTTTACATGTGAACTGTTGTATTATCTCGATTAGGAATTGCTTCTACATTCCCTTTCCGTTCGGTCAGACGAGGCATTGGACAAAAAAGTTCGATATCTTATTGTACCAGTATCGAGAAGTACCAGTATCGTCGTATTCAAAGTTGGATGGACAGCTTCGGTTACAACAGTAACCATTTTATACACACAGTTTTATGTAATTATTATTATTAGTTCGAAATATTTGTGATTTTTATTTTGTTTTCCCAATTCGTAATAATTGTATCAGTGTCAAATCATTTTTCATTGTAATCATTTTAGCAAAACAAACTGTCTAGCTATCACCTGCTAATTATCTCACATTTAAACACCTTTACAGTTGTTTTATTTTTCTTTTAATTTATTTGAACAGCACAAAACACTTTTCTCATGATATTAAGTTTAAAAGTTAGAACCGTAAATGTTGTACGTATATGTTGAATAAAAACAAAGTTTCTGTCCAAAGACTTTTTTATTACCCGAGTATTCAGTACTCGGGTACTTCAGGTGCTCTAGTATATATTATAGAGATAACACTAAATGTCAGTCTCTCTCGTGAGTGCCGCAAAAGAGGAATTATACTTTTAGCGCTAACTATGGGACTCATTATTCAAATCCAATTTGAGAACTTGCACTGACTTGGCCCTTTATGTTATATGAAATTTCTTAAGAAAACGAAGCAAAAACTTAACATTAATTCTTTATGTTATGTAGAATCATAGATCTATAAACCTAGATTGGCCACTAATAGCTATTCCCATCGGTTGCCTTGTCAGACTTAAATAGCACGACGTAACGTCATTGTATTGTACCTCATGCTTGACTGCACTGTTGTTTACAATGGAGCTAATGGGAAGAAGGTAACAAAATCACATTTATTTTCACATAAAAACCTTCTTGGATACATAATCCAGTGAACCAAAGCAATTCTGTGATAATATCTGATAACCACCATAGATTAAAACTATAAAAGCTATGAATTGTACACAAATCATGAGCCATCAGGGCTTTATTTGCCACCTTCTCCTATCCCGATTCTCTCTTTTCCCCTTCTTCAAAGAAGAAGTTAGAAGGGGAAAAGAGAGAAGGGGGAAAGGAGAGGGGGGCAAATAGCCCATCCACTCAAAGAGCCAGACCCTGGCTAGGTAAATAGACTAATATCATGCTAAACTAAACATGACTAAATATGATGAGTATGCAAGTATGTCTTAAGTCAAAAATGAGACAGAATGATTATTTTACAGCTGGCTATGTAGCTGGCTAGAACACCAAAGCTGAAGTGTAATGATTGTATCACTAGCATCGTGGATGTCACCAACTTTGATGTAAACCAAGCAACGAATTCCCTAATCACAGTTAAGAATCGTGGTGGCTTGACTTTGTCTTTGCCTGTGGCGATTGAGGTTTGCAACCATAGTGAGAAAGCGACGAGAGTGTTGCGTAGTAGTGCTGGGTTGGTGACAAACTTTCCTAGGCTAGCACTAATTGCCACCATGGAGAAGTTGCTGAGGTTCAACATCATGCTATTGTTTAAGTGTAATCATCAAGCTAGTAGCCTAGCTCGTGAGATAGCAAAGAGATATATTTCGATTAGGGCGCATTATGAAGCTAAGAATAGAGCTGGCACGGGTAGCTCGTCTGGTCTTGACCCACCGGGTCAGGGGTGCCCGGGTCGGGTCACCAGACTCTCGGGTCTTCCTACACAAAGACACGGGTAGGTTTATGGCTAAACAACAGCGGTTGTATATCGCTTTTTAAGTGCGATTGAAATTGAGTCGCATATAGTCCTAGCGCGGAAGGACCAGGCGAAATAAAACAAGGTGAGTCAAGACCATATTTTTACGTCTGCGACAATAGTCTTTGGACTATAGGTTTCACAACGTTTTTCGGCAAGAAATAATCAACATGTCGATGGTCTGGGAGTTCATGAAGAAGCCAGTCACGAAAGGCAAATACCAAGTTATTTGTACAATATGCAAAAGCAAGTTAAAGGTTGACTTGCAACAAAATTCACATTACAGTTATTTGGTATCATAAGATTCACCATGTCTTACTCTGTTGTGTTGTAGGTGTGAAATATATGGGAAGGTGATTACAAGCTCTTAAAAGCTCAAAAACGAACAGTTAATCGCAGCCACACGAGACCGCCGTAGTTTGGATTCGCTTTCCAAAATGGCTCAAATGGGACGTAGCTGTTACAGAATGGTTTCTGTTTACACTTTCATGCAACCTCATTCGTCGAAATATTTTCACAAATATACTTCACGCATTCAATAAAACCATGTCTATTGTTCTTACGCGTCTGTTTTATCGTCATTGTAATGCTGTCACTTTTAGCACTGATATCTTATAACTTACCGTAAAAAATTGTTAAACTTTTTAACCTTAGCTCGAAGGAGTACATATCATTGTCTGATAATCATGACAAGTCTGTTGGTCACCTGCGATAATCGAAAAGTGCTGCAAAAATGATTTTCGAAGTATTGGGTCACGGGATCAGATTACGACTTGACGATTGAATAATGCCGAAACAAAACTGTAAAGTAGCGAGCATCTATACTTGATACGGGGTATTTGGTGAAACCCGAAGTGTTTGTCATAAACTATTGCTATGATAAGTTTTATATTGAGCTTTTTAATGGCTTTTCAATTCACGTGAGAACATCACGTGACAAGACGATAACCAAACTGTAATGACTACGTCAGAGAAATAAAGAGATTCCAATCTACGGCGGCTTTTCGTTTTTGAGCTTTTAAGAGCTCATAATCACATTTCCACGTATTTGGCACCTACAACACAACAGAGTAAGACATGGTGAATCTTTTGATACCAAATAACTGTAATGTGAATTTTGTTGCAAGACAACCTTTAAGCTACAAAGAAGAGTCCACCTCAATACTATTGAGGCATTTACAACAAGGGCATCCTGAGGAACTTAAAAGCGCGTCTAAGAACCTTCAATCCAGCAAATTTATTTTATTTTTAGTTTCTTTCACTAATACCAGAAGTTTTAGGGAAGTGATGGATTTTTGCTTTCCACTATGCTGGGTTATCTATTTCTATATTTGTAAAGTATTTCTTAACTAATCTCTTGTTGATTATAATAGCAGTTGAAAGTAAAATCTGTAATAAAAACACTAGCCAAATCATGCCATTAATCTATCACCTATTGAATAGCATTGATCCACCAATGTCTAGCCATAAATTGTAGATTGCATTTATAAACCAAGCCACAGAATATAATGATTGGTGTGATAATGGTTTCTTTTATCTTAGTTTAGTGATGTCACAACATTAGGCTGTAATAGAACTATCTCTTAACCTTAAATGAATAAAAAATCGGTGTGCTGACCCGGTCCGACCCGATCTTGGCCCTAATGCTGACCCTGAGTTTGGTCCGACCCTGCATTCCTTGGTCTCGTTCCAGCTTTAGCTAAGAAAGCCATTGATTCCATTTCCCTGATCAGATCAAAACTTCACAGGCTCATCATATTTAGTCATGTTTAGTTCAACATGATATTAGTCTTTTACCTAGCCAGAGTCTGGCTCTTTGGGTGGATTGGCTATTTGCCCCCCTCTCCTTTCCCCCTTCTCTCTTTTTCCCTTCTCACTTCTTCTTTGGAGAAGGGGAAAAGAGAGAATGGGGATAGAAGGTGGCAAATAAAGCCCTGATGGCTCATGATTTGTGTGTAACATTTCATAGCTTTTATAGTTTTAATCTATGGTGGTTATCAGATATTATCACAGAATTGCTTTAGTTTACTGGATTATGTATACGAGAAGGTTTTTATGTGAAAATAAATGTGATTTTGTCACCTTCTCCCCATTAGTTCCATTGTTAACAACAGTGCAGTCAAGCATGAGGTACAATACAATGACGTTACGTCGTGCTATTTAAGTCTGACAGGCTTTTTCCCTATTGGCCAATCTAGGTTTATATATCCATGTGTAGAATTCACTTTATGGAAAGTATACGTTATATCAGCATCTACTGTATAAATCTTTTTATAAATTTAATACCAAATCTTTTTTCAAGTGTCTGACTCTCTCCAGATTGCCGTTAGTCTGTTTCAGAGTTTATCACAGACCATTGTTCTTGGTAGTCAATATACAATAATAAAAATATCTCTATTGTTTATTTATCCTAGGTAGAGTGATTGATGGTGATGAGGCTCATAGGCTAGGTATAGTGAACCATGTGGTGCCACAAAATGAGGAAGGTGATGCAGCCTACAGACGGTCACTCATGTTAGCCCAGGAAATTGTACCGCAGGTAGATTTATAACAGCTGCAAGTTTATTTCAATCATCTTTCACTTGGGCCTTACCACCCCAATTAGCTAAGGGTTTCACCCATTAGATCACTGAATGTACGTAAGTATTGTTGGCTCTATTCAATTAGGAAAGCTTTATAAGAAGAAAATAAACGGCAAATTCACTAATGAATGTATTAGTTTTGACTTGACCAACTTGTCAGAGTTAATGAACAGAAAACAGTATGACACGCTTGGTTAATTGCGCACCTTCTCTTATAGTTCTTCAGTCATTTCTGTAAAAAGAATACTGAAAAAGACATGACTCACTTCTGTAACTAACTTTGATCGTAACTGGAAATAGTTCAATCATTGTCATAGGTATATACTGTTGGTCATCCCTTTGCGCTTGGCTTTACAGAAACACTAAATTGATAGCTGTTTGTGATTTTGAAGCTCATGGTCATTGTATTTCACTTTTAGTAATTTGATGAAGGCTGCATCTATGTGACTGTTTGATGTCTATATGAGCAGTCAATAGATATCAAAACATGCACAAGAGTGTATCTATCTAGTAATTGTTCAGCATGGACTCATTTTTTATAGTTTTCAATGGATTGAAGTTAGCAATAAATGTATTATACCTACGAATACCCTGGCAGTCTAGTGAGCTGTGAAAGATCGTCCGGCGTAATAAGTATCTGCATAACTATTCAGAAATGCGGTAAGGTGGTCGAGTGGTGCAGACGGTAGCTTGCATGGCTGCTAAGACGAATGTCAGACTTTGAATCTCATGTGATGTAATGTTTTTCCCAACATCCAATTGTGGCGTCGGACATACGGACAGACACGACTCCTACTAATAGTGAAGATTTTAGAAGAGGCTTGTATCCTGGAAGTCTACTGTTAAAGATGGTCAGGTGTGCCAATGAAGCGCAGATAATAAATATCGGTATAATCATACACAGCTGATCATGGCAGATTGGTGTAGTTGTTAGACTGTCAGACTTTCATGACAAAACTCATGAGTTCGAATCTTGTTCATGGCAATCTTTTCCTCAACATCTCACCGCAGTTTCAGATGGACACAGCTTTTATTATTATGGTAAAAATTTGCCCACCTACTCTGTTCCAATATTACCTACTCTGACGTACTGTAGCATGACTATTCCTGTAGTGGTGTGTTAGTCTCCGCAACGAAGCTTTTATGAGGCAGACCAGTTATATTATTTTGATGTGAATTATCGCAATTAGTGGATTCCGCTTACATTACTCAGTATTCTTAACTTGACAGGGTCCAATAGCACTACGAGCTGCTAAACAAGCTATCAACACAGGAAATGATGTAGGCTTGGCTACAGCACTCACTATTGAGCAGCTCTGCTATGCTATGGTATGTTTATATTACACTATTGGTGTAGATTGCTGGTATGCTGTTTGTGTCATATATGCCCCACAGTTAAGGTATGGCCACACGTAACGATTTTATCGTTGGTTCCGACCGAAATCACGAAGTGAACGAAAAACACAGAATTATTCGGCCGAAATACACAGAATTGTCAGAGGTGTGCATGCACTCCGAAATCAGCGACAAAACGCTTTTAATTGGCTAAACAAATTATTAGCGAGCACGATTCTAGCAGCTTTCGCAATTTATATAGTCCAAAACACCTAACAGGACACGCAAGAAAAACACTAACGCAATTTGCCATAGTAAATACGATACAACTGACTCTATTGCGCCACTGTTGGTTCTTTATCGTTTGAACAGAATGGCTGCAAATCGTTTCTCTCTCAATAATAACAAATTTGCGAAAAAGGATGCAAAAAGACTTGGCATCTTCACTCTGCCAAATCGCGTTAGTATTTTTTTGCATGTCGCGTTAGTATTTTTTTGCATGTCGCGTTTTGTGTCTTGGACTATATAAATATCAAAACTGCTAGAATCTAAAAGCTTTTCGTCAACGATTTCGGTGTGCATGCACGGGTCTGACAATTCTGTGAATTTCGGCCGAATAATTTTGTGTTTTTTGTTCATTTCGTGATTCCGGTCAGAACCAACGATAAAATCGTTACGTGTGGCCGTACCTTAAGAGAGGTACATTAATGCTGTTCATGGCTTAGCGGTCTAGAACATCAGACCTGCAAACAACAGGTTGGGGGTTCAACTCCCCAAAAGGCCATTTGTGGTGACAAGAGTGACATCCAAACTTAAATTGCACTCTGCAACTGGGCATGTCTCCACTCATCAAGATTTCCTTGCCACTAGACTCAGACATATTCTGACAAGACCATAGAGACATTGCTGGTGTGACAATGCTTTTAAAAACATGAACATGTTTGTTTGCAGTAAGCTAAGGAGACATACTCGATCTTCAGGGGATTGCTTACACAGTAAATAACTTAAAATAGTTTAATCGTTGTCATAGGTGTACCGGTGGTCATACATTTGCATCCTTTCTTACTACTCTTATGGGAAAAAAGGTCGCTGACTCGTGTGTTTAACAGATAAGAAAAATGCTGTGGATGCCTGGGCAATCATCCGATCTGAACTATAAAGTTTTAGATATGCATTATAGATTTTTATAAATGATGCCTCTGTTCAACAATAGCGTGATCTATGCAGGATATTGCACCTTAAGCTGCCTCATTTGCTCTATTCTCTATTCAGATTGAGGGAAGGGGAAGGTTCTCTTTCCGTTCCTTGCCTCCAGCTATTTGTATTGAATTATATTAACTTCATTTAAGCATGATTGCTCTCTTTGTTTAGTCTTGTCAAAGCATGCCAGTTCTTCATTTGCGGCTCATCATAGTAAACTGCACAAACTCTTGCACTTCTGTTGCTAGACAATTCCTACAAAAGACAGAATTGAAGGCCTGACAGCATTCCGAGAGAAAAGGAAGCCACAGTACACTGGTGAATAATTCATGGCAGCTTCGGTCAAGAGTTTGCTATTGCCCTTCTATGACATTTGACCTCTCATGAACCTTTTTGTAACTTATTCATATATTGGCTGATTAGATGCACTTCTAGTATATATATTGTGTACAATAAAGCATCTACAGATTTATGGTAATCATTGAGAAACCACTCATACTCAGAAGAGCTTGATGCTGCTTGTATATTAGGAGAGAAGACAACCACAAAGTGTTTCATTAGGTGCTGGTATCACTGACCCCTGCTAAGGATTACCATATATTGAGGATAGTGTAAAGCGTGTCCTCTGTCACACTTGTATCCTTCTTTAGTGTTGTATGAATAGTTAGAGACGTGCAAGTGGAATTTGAGACTAAATCCTGCTCACCAAGCTCTTGTATATATCTAATTTCCTGTTGGTAATAGGAAAGTTAATTTTTACAAACCGAGCTAACAGCAAATATTCCCATCCTTAGTCGATCAAGCAATAAGGCGAGTAAGCTCGCAATAAGGCTAGGCAGCTATAATCACTTTACAAATTCTCTCTTACACATTTTATATTGTCGTTATCCATCACACTGTGTTTTTGCTGAACAGAATGACTTCTATAGAACAAGCGCACAAATATCGAGACCTTTTGGTAAGATTGTAGGTCACTCGAACAGCCAATAAGTAACGGCAGACACTCCAACCTGTTGCTGGTTGGCTGTGTTAGGTTGATCAATCAACTTCCCGTCACAAGGCGAACCATTCATTGTTGATATTTGTATTAAAGTTAGTACCGTGTATACATTGGGTATACAAGTATGTCTACACAATGTATACATTGAGTATTCATGTAACATGCTAACCAGCCAACTGATCCTGTTCAGCTTTAAAAGACGCTATGCGATTGACAGCAGATAAGAATTGGCGCCTCTCACTGTCAGCGAGCAGCTGCTGTGTTATCTTTGTTTTGAAATGAAGTTATGAAGCAGGTTATAGCTTGGCCACTATGTACACAATGCCATCACAATATTATGGGTTTCTCAAGACGCAAGCTCAATCCTTATCGAAAGAGTGATTATTAATACTCTTATTTTGCTTGAACAAAGTTACTGCAACAACATTGGCTGCTTATAAACAAGAAGCTCTCTACAACTCGCTGCCGTAATTCAGCTTTCAACATTGCTTCTCTCATCACCGCTCGTATTTTTGTTACGGATAGATTTGTGAATTGGCTAAGGAGAGAGGTTTGTCTAACTGACCAGTGGCAATGACCAGGTACGATGGCTATTACGAAATACTTATTGTGTCTTAAAATTAGTTCTATTCATTCCACTGCAAGGGATCTGTAGCAACATATCAGTTGTATAGAACAGTCTAGTGCGGGAGCCGCTGGCAGCACTCAAGCTTTGGCAGCGCTGTGTAGCCAGCTCACAGCTTTGACTTACTCACAGCTGGAATTTTACATGGAACATTTTCTTATCAATACTTGAAGGTAGGCTTAGATAGAAGCTTATTCTGTTATGGACATGCATCTCTTCTGTATAGACATGGACCATTCATGTTTTAAATGTGTGATAGATTTTCAATTACCTAAAGTGCGTAGTTCTAAATGAGTGAGATGTTTGAACCTTGTCTGATAAATATGTGATAGTTAAACCAAAGGATGTTCAGTGATTATACTGGTCAACGGTTAATAACATCTGATCTGATGACATTTGCCTGCAAGTTAAGACCTGAGCATGCAAGCTCTTCTATTCTCAGTATGAACACCAAGCATTGTATGACAGTGCTTATACTACTGGCAGCTGTAGAGAAGTTTTCAGTATAAAGAACGTTTATACTTTGTGGTCGCATAATCTTCTTAATTATCAGGCATAGCAATATTCTTATTACAGGAGTACACGCCAACATTAAATTATTTGCACTTTCCAAATCATGCCTGGACAGGCAGTTATACCTGCAGGCGTTTCATCTTGTTTGACATGGTGTAACAGGTGCTTCTAGGCATGGGCTCCATTCTTGAAGAGGTAGAGCGCACTATTAGTAAAGAACCAAACTGTCGCACTGATGAGGAGATTAACAGGCTGCTGCCATGGTTTAGGAAAAAATCTGAAGTTTTTCGTTTACTAAAACCAGGTCAGTTTAGGTTTAGAAAACTAACATTATTTAGAATAAATGTTACAGCTCTTTACTGAATTTGTATTTTTAGCGGTAGTTTGACATCAAATAGATCTCAGTACTTCATACAACCTTATTTGCTTGTACATCACGCCAAACTTATAAAATATATAATAGAAAATACTTGTGTTGATATATATAACTTTGGCATATATATCCCAAAGTTTGGGTGTCTGTATTTCGGTTTGTCCAGCTAAAACTATTTAAATCTTGAAATTAAAAGCTCTCTGTGAACTGGATTTGAACTCACAGATAATGCCACCATTAATTTCAAACCACACATTTAACCACTGAGCTATACAGTCCTTAGCAATCTATCAGTCTTATTGTATACCGTATGCACAAGCTAAATGTGCACTTTTGCATTGGTTACTTTTTGAAATTGTTTAAAAATGATTGTTTTGCTAGTGTTACCTATTTTTTTAATTTGTAACTTTAAATGTGCCATTTCAATTTCAAATGTGCCGTTACGCTTCTATTTCCAGTTTTTCGTAAAGTCCGATTGTTGAATCGGTGAAGGCTAATACTTTTCACGCTGACAATTGTATTATCTCGAGTAGGAATAGCCTCTACATTCTCCCTTCATTCGGTCAGACAAAGTACCAGACAAAGACATTTCGACATCTCATTTTTACATTTGTACTAGTATCGAGAGGTACCAGTATTGCCATATTCAAAGTTTTGATGGATAGCTTTTGCTAGAACAGTAACCTTTTTATACACACACACGGCTATGCACGAGCTGTTATTATTAATTCAAAATATTTAGGATTTTTATTTTGTTTTCTCAGTTCGTAATAATTGTGCCATTACCAAATCATCTTTTATTGTAATTGTAGCAAAACAGACTTAATTTAGCTATTACATTCTAATTATTTCACATTTCAAAAACACTTTTATAGTTGTTTTATTGTGTTTCTCAATTTATTTGACCTGCACAAAACATTTTCCTTGTGATACAAAGTTTGAAAGTTACAGTTGTTTGACAAAGTTTGAAAACCTTTACAGTTGTTTTATTTTTTCTCTTAATTTATTTCCACTACACAAAGCACTTCTCTCATGATATGAAGTTTGAAAGTTAGAATGGTAACTGTTGTTATACATGTATGTTAAATAAAAATAAAGTTTTGTGCAGACTTTTATTACCCGGGCATTCACTTAGTATATATATATATATATTTATTCATATATAAATATATACATGTATGTTTATATATACATGTATATATAAATATATATTTATATATACATGTATATATAAATTTATATATATATATCTTTATATGTATATATTTATATATATAATAGATAAGTAGTCAGGCCTACTGCTAACAGCACTCTACACTCTGAAAAGTGCGGAGTGTAACCCTAATCTATTCCAACACTCTAGTTAGTTATATATTTTTATTTATATATGTATGTATTATACATGTCTCTATAAATATTAGGATTTCTCCTTATGTACAGATGCTGTCACAGATATCATACGAAACTGCGAGATCATCAAGCGGCCAAAAGACTCCATTATTGTTAGACAAAATGATAAAGGGAACTGGTAGGTGGAATATAGATATTCACGCTTGTCAGATATGAATAGTTGTAGACTTTGCTGAAAGAGTTTTACGAAGCATGACTCAGTCTGTTTTAAAGTTGTCTGCTCTTTTCACTTACTGAACAAATGACACATTTTAGAACTTTTAAAAATGAAAGAGTAACTGAAAGTGTGATTATGACGTCTATAGTTGCAAAGAGACTGACCGAATAAAGACTCGTATCTCTGCAAATTAAATGCAATAGCCGATATCAACTATTGCAACTAGTGAAATCATTTTACACGCGTTTTTCGTCAGAGCGTTTTAACGTTTTGTTGATTCTAATCTTGAAACATCCTGGCAGACAGATCACCTCAAACATAAAAAATGGAAAACTACGTATACTTCCTGATATAGTCTACCAAAATTTTGTGCAAGCCCACTTGGCTCAGGTAGTCTCAATGGATTGAGATTTACCCTGCATATTCCTACTCCGCTATGTTTGTAAATTACATTTATAGCTGATATCAGAAAGATAGTTTATTGTCATCATTCATGTTTTTAAGGATTATCAATGGGCAGTTGTAATGGCAATCAGTTTCACTTTTAAACTGTCTGTTTGCTAGTAAATCCCTCAGCTACAACTCCTGGTGGTCTCCCTAAGGGACAGACATATTCAATCATTTCCCCTACTTTAATTAGCACTCTGATTAGTTAGTCTAAACTATTAATATTCTCTAGACTTGTATTTGCTACAGCGTCTAACAAACCATGTCATTTGATTATAACAGTAATTAAAAATCTTTTTTCAAAGTACATGGTGTTGCAATTAATATTTAATCTTTCTGGGCTGAATAGATTCTAAATTACATATCGCGTCCCACCGGTGGTTCTAGAATGTTCTTATTCTTTGGAAACGTAATACCATCATGAATGTTGTACATTACAGCTTTTTCATTATGCTCACCGGGAAGGTCTCTGTCTACATCACAAATAGGGATGATGATGATACAGTTGATGATGAAATAGAAGGAGCAGTCGACTCCGATCAACCATTAGGACTTCCTACTGATCATGAGACAATGGCCACATGTTCTGTAAGCTTAGAGATGTTTGCCGTTTCAACTTTAACATTAATAACAAACAATTCCGACAAAAAATTTCTTGCTTTACCTCATTTTTACAAAAAAACGATGCTGTAGGTCATTGAGCGACACAAATTGTTATAAAAGTAAATACATTTATTATTTTGATATTTTTAATAGTTGTTTGTGTATGTCTTACCTTGTCATAAAACTAAATAATTGCCATCTTTTGTTTTGGCTCAAATAGTTGATATTATATACTGATTAGAATATTGTTTAAATATTTTTGTGTTTGACAAGCAAGCACCTTCCAGATTAATTCTAAAAGATAAAAAACTTTGAGCACTTCAAAACAGTTCAAGCTCTTCTTTAACACCTATTTTCCCAAAGAGACTCATTTTAAAGAAGTTACACGATAATCTTACGTAGCGGTTGAGGAGAGCTGAGAGTTATTCTCTCTATATGGAAACTAAAATTTCTTGAAATATTTTGATGCTTGTACATCTCCAAAACAGGTTTGTGTGCTATTTTAAAGAGTGATATAACTTTAAACATGATGTAGGGTTTTGTGTTTGTTGTATGTTTTCATTTGTCCCAAGATTACTTTGTATAGCCAATGCCTAATGTTTAGTGCCCAATGCCTAGTGCCCAGTGCATAGTGCCCACTGTCTAGTGCCCAGTACCTAATGCCTAGTGCCCAGTGTGTAGTGCCCAATGCCTAGTGCCCAATGCCTAGTGCCAGTGCCCAGTACCTAATGCCCAATGTCTAGTGCCCAGTACCTAATGCCCAATGCCTAGTGCCCAGTACCTAATGCCCAATGCCTAGTGCCCAGTACCTAATGCCTAATGCCTAGTGCCCAATGCCTAGTGCCCAGTACGTAATACCCAATGCCTAATGCCCAATGCCTAGTGACCAATACAATTGTTGTCTAAAGAAATGGTAAACATGTTTACTGGGCGAATCATTGAAACAGTTGCAATCACTGAAGATTTGCTGGCCGGTTGTAAGTTTTATATTAAAATGAGCATATCTATAGCAGCTATCATAGGTGATTCTATCACAGCACCAACTGGGCAATACTGTTTTCTCACTCCCAAACATTGTTTGCTTTATTACTGATAATCTCGAATGTGTGAACTTGCATATTCACATGCTCTAGGGTAATGCTGACAGCACTGAAAAACTCTCTGCTGCCAATATTGTGCCTAATAAAGAGATATTACCAGAGCTGTTACCACGACCGATGTGTAAAAGAAACACACAATGTCCTCCCGTTGAGGCGTTCCATCTGCCAGCAGTGTCTGGGGCTCTAAGTCTAGACAGAAATAGATATGGTCAATGTGTCGCCGCTATAGGTAAGCCCTGTGAGTTCAAGAGCAGTATTGATTTTAAATCTTTGACTGACCTTAATAGTTTATGGTCTTTGACCTTGCCAGCTTATAAATGATAACTATACTGGAGTATGTGTACAAATAATTGTAACCAATGAGTAGTGTGTGTATTGGTTTTGCATAATAATAATTTTGACATATGGTCATATCCGCTCATTAATTTTAGGTGATGGAAAAAGTTTTGGAGAGTTGGCATTGTTGAAAAAGAATTGCATACGGAATGCTACAATCATAACCGATGCGGTCACACAACTCCTCGTGGTCAACAGACAGCTGTATAATCGCTGCATACGTGAGTCTCAGGAGAAAGAGTTTATCGCAAAACAGATGGTATGGAATTTGGGTTTACTTAGAGCAGTGAAATGAATGCATCTAAAATTTAGTTAAAAGTATATTATATTGGTATTATATAATATATTCATGTACATTATTGTGGCTCTTTTGTTTGTTGCTCAATGATATGCTAATGAAGTAGGGTAGTGAAATGTATGACTTTCGCTTAAAAATATATTATATCAGTATTATATAAAATATATTATATCAGTATTATATAAAATATACTATATCTGTATTATGTAATATATTTTTACATATTATTATAACTCTTCTGTTTGCTGATCACTGGTACACTGTTGTACACTCTGTTATAATTACGGAGGCATCACATCCTGTTCACTGCAATCTCTCTGTCTCTAGTTTGTGCACACTTCTGAATACTTCAATGGCTGGAATCTGAGGAGCAAACGACAGTTTGCTATGAGCCTCCACCTGCGCACTTTTACCTACGGCACACCAATCGTGTGCCAGGGTCAGCCTCTTGACTATATCTACTTTCTACAAAGGTAGCGGCTACTCGTCATTTACTTATACTGGAACCATTTAAGCTAGCAAACACTATATTCTCCTTCTTGAACAGCCTTCTAATATCTAGCATTGTTAAATCAATCAAGTTTAAATAGAAACTTTTAAATTACTTACCCTTGTCAACACGAGTTGTAATAAAATTTCAATTTAGCCTAAATTAATTATTTTAACCATTGCGGGTCTTCTGAATCTAATCAATCTTCGGTGTAGCCTAGAGAAGGAGAAGCATGCTTTGTTTCTTCCTGCGGGCAGACATCTGGTTATGTCTATTGTATATATTTCTTTATCTAATAGTCTATGCATCTGTCACCTATTTATAGTGGCCAGTGTCGAGTGATGATTGACCCATCCATGCACAAGCACCAGTATCCTAGCTACTCTCTTGAGCTGCAACAAAAATCAGCACCTGCCAGGTACATGCGTGATGTCAACTCATATTTACTTAAGCCTTTTCGTGTGATTCAAATAGGCATAAAATTGACTTGTATTTTACAGCAATGCTGGAGACGCGTCTGATTATGAACCTCCACAGATATTTCGAAGGGGAAGGTGCAAAGGCTACACTGTTAAAGGTTATGATATCTGCCTTATTGGAGAGTTCAACATGATAGGTGAGCTGATGACATCACACAGAGTATCATACTTATCATCTCTTACAGAGAAGTATTCTACTGTCAGACCAGCTGGTACTACTATAAGTTTGTGGCAGCCATCTTGTTTGTAGCAACCCCTTAATCATACTTTAGTCGTAGAGCAGTGTACTTAACTCCTGCGGAGATAATACTTTTAGCCTCAGAGTTAGTCTTCATGTTCTTCTAAAAAATTCAAATAACCTAAAATCATTTTTCATTTTTAATTTAGTTTTCTTGTTTTTCTATTGAAAATGACACTATGTTGTACTTTTTGTTCATCTTTATAAGTCATGGAAAAGTTTCAACCCCAAACCCCGTCATGGAAAAGTTTTAACTTGTCAGTTTGGTTGTATAAATATGCTACGGTAATAACTGGGGAACCATCCTATTTAAGATTATTGCGAGGTTCATTTATTTTCATCTTTTTAGTTTTATTTTTTTCATCAATTATTAGCATTAAGTCTGGCAAGATTAAGATTTCTTTCATTCTTGATGCAAATTATACCAAAGACAAAGATCCACGAATGCATTTATCGAAGGCAATTGTTATAAGTCCTAAGATTGTCAATTGACCCTGGCATTGTTTGAAGTGCACTTGAAATAAGCCGTAGTGCACCAATTCTAAATGTGGCTCTAATGAGGTTGTTGAGTTATATTTGTCCTTGTTGCATCACAACTTAATAGTAATTTCAAATACTGGTATGCCTCTTTGGAATGAAACCTAAATGCCTATCTGATCGGTATCGTCCATGGGGCTGTTTAAGAAAGGGTAACAAGTTGTTCTTCATATAACCACAGGCTATTGATGAATGTTTCTTATCAATTTTTTCCTCTAACTTTTTTAACCAAGAGTTTACTGTGGGAATGTTGCTCAGACTAGTAAAGAAATTATTCTATGGAGTTATTCCCCCTTTATTTCCAAATATATCTTTCTGCTATGTAGGTGCTTGCTAATAGATTGATTGTTACAGCGAAAATAATTTATTTCATTCAAAACTCTTAACTTTCAGGCGACATAGAGTTATCCACAAACTTACCCACATACATGCAGTCAGTTACCTGCGAGCAGTATACAGAAGCCTTCGCTATTGACTTGCGCAACTATGAGAGGTTGGTCACTCGACGGCACACCTCGACAGGGAGATATATTGCTCACAATGCTTTGGTCAAACTCACTAACAGAGCGCAACGATTTCCTAGTATTCATTTAATGGAGATTATAGCGCAGAGGTTTGCTCATCTCTACCTCGAGTACGAAAGGTTACAGAAGCAGAGAGACAACAAGTAAGTTGGTTGACTTACACCTGCTTGAAGTTAGTAGTGCAGTGTGCTAGTACAGGTTGTCATTGTTGTGGTCTTTCAACTAGTTCAAGTATGTGCTCAGCTTCTACACTGTGTAACTGTGATTTACACATAATACTTACAGTAATTGAAATTCATTCTCTATGGACTGGCTGATGAAAGCTTTATCTATAGATTAGAGAGCATCTTAGTCAACCAATTTATAGATATGTATGTATGTAGTTACGTATATACACATATATACGTACATGCATATTTACACATGGTTATATATAAATCTCAATGTTTGTTTGACTGTCCAGTTATAGCGATAAAGTTATGGGAACAAAAAATCTGCTTCGCACTGGATATGAACTTCCAGCTCGGCAGACAGGCGTGCTAACTACTAGGCTAAGCGGCTACATTGCTGTACAATAAAATAATTATGGTCATACTCATTACATCAGTTAAAATACACACTCTTGAAGCGCTAGCAAACATACTATTGGTTAGTGCTAGCACGCTTAGAGATCATGATTGATTGCGTGAGAGATCATGACACACCGTAATAATAAGCATGGCTTTTATAATAGTGAGCTGATTTCCTAGCTTATAACTTAATTATAGCTAGTTCAAGTTACTAGCTTAAGTTAATTATTAATATTTTATTAATATTATTAATATATGTATACGTATGTGAGTACGTACATGTATATTTATGATATATGTATGCGTATACATACATGTGAGTATTATATACATATACATACGTATATAATACTCACATTCGTATACATATGTGAGTCCGTATACGTATAAACATGTATGTATATATTTAAATGCAACTGTCAGATGCCAGAAGATACATGTAGTTTGTAAAACTAAACACACGTGCACCGACTGTGCGTTAGTCAAATGAAGCATTTTTTAACTAACCTAAAATAGTAAGTCTTCATCACTTGCCAACTAAAAGAGTCAAATAGATTTGAACATAAGACTCTCAAACTTACCCATAAATCATTTTATATAGACAGACACAGAAAGCAAAGGAAACAACTATAAGCAGACGAAAAGCTGCGAGACCAGCAAACAGAGAGGAGGTAATTACCATAGTTTATAGATTGACTAATGAGTTACAAGTTAAACTTACATTACATGTAAGGGATTTCTCTAAGCTATTTTACTTACATCCGAAGCTCAGAGTTGATGGTGGTGGACTCGATAAGTGCAGTGAACCGAATGCTGTATCCCGTAACACTCGAGCCTTGCTCGTGAACTGCCAGCACCAGCGACTAACTGCATGATTGTCAAACATTCAATAATCGCTTGACAAGTTTAATTAGCAACTGAGATAATGGACTCATTTCAAAAATATGATACCTTAAGATTTTATGTTGTTGTGGCACATAATTTAAATAGTTAAGGTTAATTCAGAACAAAGGTGTGTGTGCCCGCGTGTGCGTGTGTAGTTCAACAGACTGAGTCAGGGCACGTCTAGCACATTGATATTTAATGCATTCTTGCTTCATGAAAATTTTTCAGTGGATTTAAATAAATCTCTCAGGTTGAACTTCTTAGACAAATCTTCTGGTAACTTCAACACAGACTCAATTTTTTCAAATTGGTCACGAGCTGAAAGAACGTTATGACTTTAATTTTTATGCTACGCGACTATACGACATTACCAAGGTAATGTGCACTTTTTCTAATTTTAGCTGAATGGCAGAGTCCAGCAAGAACCACCGAACATTCAGAAGAAAGGTTTCCGTGTTTGCTGAAGCACTCAGTTCTCCCATGATAAATACCACCTTTGCCTATCTTAGATCTCTTGTACAATATCTTATGTATATTAATAGTATTTCAGTATTATTCAAATAACCTACTATAAAGAATAACTGCATTTGTGTTCAAAGTTCAATGGTTTTCAATTATATCTTCCCTTTATAGTTTAGTAGTCGAGTTATTGAAAAGATGACTAAATAAAATGTAGCTTAACTAATATTATTCCGTAGACTTGCCAAGTTTCTCATATTCCAGTTTTATTCTATACGTACAAATAAATCTGTTGAACTTTTTTGTAGAGGTTTAACAGTTAATCATTTCTAACTTTTCAAATCACTAATTTTTCATCTTTTCCTATACAATAAAGTTATTTGTGTAAAAGTATCAATGAAGTGAGCCTTGAAACCCAATAAAGCATTAGAGAATTGTTCAACAACAGAATCTCGAGAACAAATAAAAGCATGTATAAACAATTGTAGTGATTGTCTCCCTGTTGACTTAATTGAGAGAGAGATAAGTGGCAGAAAGTTGTTTGTCAGGTGCAGATAATTGGAAAAGCACATACAACTGTCTTTGAAGTGTAAAACTTTCAAAAGAATATTTACTAGTAATCTTTACAATCGATATGTACATTGAAAAATATAGTTAATATACAATGATAGCAAAGTCTGTGACGCTTCATACGGTGCAGGGCTTGATGTCTTTTACATGTCCAGTAAGTATTGACGAAATCATCTACAAGAACCAACAGATCGCAATTTTAAAAGATACATACATATTATCAAATAACATGCGATCACGATAAACATGCAAAAATACATGTATACTGAGCTTCTGCTTGAGATTTATTGTAAATAAGACTGAATCAGAGTTTTTATGGTATACACTAAACTTATGTCTTTACCTACAACCTAATCAAGAATTTCAAAAGTTATTTGCAAACAGAAATTCTTATTATATACCGGTATTATTTCAGCACCTGAGTGTACAATCTCAGATGATTCTACATTTGCAGTTCTCAGGCTCTTAATTTGGAAAGTTTCAAAGGTGAATAAATCCGGGTTAAAACCAGTTTTCAATTTTTTATATTCACAAATTTTAAATAGTTTTTCTGTCAACATACCAATAATTGATGAAGCAGGTGTTGTCATCAATTCCGTAGACGGAGTCACTCTCCTCGATGTGCTGTATGCTGTCGGCTTTTTGTCAGTTGTAGTTTTAGTAGATATCGTAGTTTCCCTGTATTTACTGGTTCCACTAAATGGTGTTTGTGAAGAAGCGACTGCAGACGACTTCAAAGTTGTAAACTCATAACTTGAGGTAGTACTAGAAAAAGTACTAGCTCTAATAGAGCTTATAATTATATCAAGTGTGGTCATCCTAGGGGTTGTGTTAAATGTAGTGGTAGCAGGTGAAGTTTGGGTGAGGAAACTAAAAGTCATTTTAGTTGACATTGTCGTGCCCTCTGGCGTTGTCGTGCCCTCTGGCGTTGTCGTGCCCTCTGACGTTGTAGTGCCCTCTGACGTTGTAGTGCCCTCTGACGTTGTAGTGCCCTCTGACGTTGTAGTGCCCTCTGACGTTGTAGTGCCCTCTGACGTTGTAGTGCCCTCTGACGTTGTCGTGCCCTCTGGCGTTGTCGTGCCCTCTGGCGTTGTCGTGCCCTCTGGCGTTGTAGTGCCCTCTGACGTTGTAGTGCCCTCTGACGTTGTAGTGCCCTCTGACGTTGTAGTGCCCTCTGACGTTGTAGTGCCCTCTGACGTTGTAGTGCCCTCTGACGTTGTAGTGCCCTCTGACGTTGTAGTGCCCTCTGGCGTTGTAGTGCCCTCTGGCGTTGTAGTGCACTCTGGCGTTGTAGTGCCCTCTGGCGTTGTAGTGCCCTCTGGCGTTGTAGTGCCCTCTGGCGTTGTAGTGCCCTCTGGCGTTGTAGTGCCCTCTGGCGTTGTAGTGCCCTCTGGCGTTGTAGTGCCCTCTGGCGTTGTAGTGCCCTCTGGCGTTGTAGTGCCCTCTGGCGTTGTAGTGCCCTCTGGCGTTGTAGTGCCCTCTGGCGTTGTAGTGCCCTCTGGCGTTGTAGTGCCCTCTGGCGTTGTAGTGCCCTCTGGCGTTGTAGTGCCCTCTGGCGTTGTAGTGCCCTCTGGCGTTGTAGTGCCCTCTGGCGTTGTAGTGCCCTCTGGCGTTGTAATACCGTCGACTGTTGTCGTCTCGTCGACTGTTGTCGTCCCGTCGACTGTTGTCGTCTCGTCGACTGTTGTCGTCTCGTCGACTGTTGTCGTCCCGTCGACTGTTGTCGTCCCGTCGACTGTTGTCGTCTCGTCGACTGCTGTCGTCTCGTCGACTGCTGTCGTCTCGTCGACTGTTGTCGTCTCGTCGACTGTTGTCGTCTCGTCGACTGTTGTCGTCTCGTCGACTGTTGTCGTCTCGTCGACTGTTGTCGTCTCGTCGACTGTTGTCGTCTCATCGACTGTTGTCGTCTCATCAACTGTTGTCGTCCTGCTGAGTGTTGTAGTTTCAACAACTGCTGTAGTTTCATCAACTGATGTGGTGCTACCGAGCTTTGTAGTATCAGCAACTTCTGTATTCCTCGTGAAAGTTGTAGTCTCACCGAGCGTCGTAGTTTCACCGAGTGTCGTAGTTTCATTGACTGACGTAGTTTCACTGACTGTGGTAGCATAACTGAATGTTGTAGTCTTACCAAGTGTCGTAGTTTTAACGACTGTTGGCGTGCCTCTGAACTTAGTAGTCTTGACAAATTTTGTAGATTTGGTGAAAGTCGTAGTATCATCGAGTGTTGTAGTCTCGCCGAGTGTTGTAGTCTCGCCGAGTGTTGTGGTCTCGCCGAGTGTTGTGGTCTCGCCGAGTGTTGTGGTCTCGCCTAGTGTTGTAGTCTCGCCTAGTATTGTAGTCTCGCCTAGTATTGTAGTCTCGCCTAGTATTGTAGTCTCGCCTAGTATTGTAGTCTCGCCTAGTATTGTAGTCTCGCCGAGTGTTGTGGTCTCGCCGAGTGTTGTGGTCTCGCCGAGTGTTGTTGTCTCGCCGAGTGTTGTGGTCTCGCCGAGTGTTGTTGTCTCGCCGAGTGTTGTGGTCTCGCCGAGTGTTGTGGTCTCGCCGAGTGTTGTTGTCTCGCCGAGTGTTGTTGTCTCGCCGAGTGTTGTTGTCTCGCCGAGTGTTGTTGTCTCGCCGAGTGTTGTTGTCTCGCCGAGTGTTGTAGTCTCGCCGAGTGTTGTAGTCTCGCCGAGTATTGTTGTCTCGCCGAGTGTTGTGGTCTCGCCCGGTGTTGTGGTCTCGCCCGGTGTTGTGGTCTCGCCCGGTGTTGTGGTCTCGCCCGGTGTTGTGGTCTCGCCCGATGTTGTGGTCTCGCCGAGTGTCGTGGTCTCGCCGAGTGTCGTGGTCTCGCCGAGTGTCGTGGTCTCGCCGAGTGTCGTGGTCTCGCCGAGTGTCGTGGTCTCGCCGAGTGTCGTGGTCTCGCCGAGTTTCGTGGTCTCGCCGAGTGTCGTGGTCTCGCCGAGTGTCGTGGTCTCGCCGAGTGTCGTGGTCTCGCCGAGTGTCGTGGTCTCGCCGAGTGTCGTGGTCTCGCCGAGTGTCGTAGTCTCGTCGAGTGTCGTAGTCTCGCCGAGTGTTGTGGTCCCATTCATTGTAGATAACAAAGACGTGTGCATGTCAAATGGAGAAATAAAAGAGTTTAAAGTAATAGCTGTTGTAGAAATTCTAGTCGACTCTTCTTTTTCCTTCCCATTTGCTGCAGCGAACAGTTTACCGAATTCTTGTTTCAAACAGGTGGGAAGAGTGCCTTTCCATTCTCCTTCACCACATATCATGGTCAGGTTTCCCTGTGCATGTAAATAACCATCTCTACAAGCATATGTAATAATGCCCTCATCCAGCCATATCACACTTGCTCCAGCGGGTATCAGAGGTATGGCACAGTCTGGATTACAAACCATGCCCGAGTCAGGGCCTGTGAAAGAGACAAAGAATCCATCAATACAGTACAACACATGCATCGCTTCAAACTCTCGGGCAGGATGATAATCATCAGCGCACTCATAGCTCACCGTAACAAAACTATTATTCGTCACTAGCGGTTCACGGGTATTTTTACCTTGTGGCACTTGGCCACTCGAGCATGGTAGTCCACATTCTATGCCTATATCCTGCGACCAACTGCCATTTTGGCATTTGACAGAACCACCTGAAAGGAGCTCATATCCAGTTATGCAATCGTAAAACACATCATCTTCACTCCGCAAAATTACTTCACCATTAATTGTACCAGGCACCTCTTTGCAGGAGAGAAAGCAGATAAATGTTGGCGTTGGTTGTACCACTCCATCAAGACAAGTGGAGTTCACTGAAGAAGCACCAGTTGCTGAATAGTAGCCATCTTTACAAGTATATGTCACGACTAACTCGTATTCCTACAAGCATAATTATATGACTGGTTTTATATCCAAAGATTCAGGGTTTTCCCCCTTATGCTCTATTGGGAATTCCTAATCAAATTCTACTAGATTATTTAATTAAGTGTCTGAGGGTTTGTTGGTCAATAAAAACCTGTGTATGTAATGAAGTAATACAGCCGACTCTCTAAGGGTTTTTCAACACAGGATATGAAGTTCGCGAAAATATTCGACTCTAATCTGTAATCAATTTATAATATATGAAAAAAGTAAACAAACATTGCAGTTGTTACTGAAAGTGGTTAAACTGATAAAAATTGCAAATAAGATGTAAAATGATATTAAAAGTAGAGTAAGATAAGTTGTGCTATGTAATGTATTTTTATTACAGTGTCTATCTCTGAGCCTATAAACTGCCTAGCTTACAGTACTATTATTGCTTCTCTATAAAAAAATAAAACATTTTTATTGATTATTATTTAGTGACCGTTACTTTGATAATCTAGTTTTTTGCATAGGGTTTAATTTTTACCATTTAATTTGTCTGTATTTTTTTATAATGCATTGTTTTAATATTACAAGTAGTAGTGATATTAATCAATAATTGTTTGGGCTGTAAAGCAATTAATACGGAAATCATGCGTATTTCCTCAAACATTTGCTCCAACATGCAGAGAAAATCTCAAAACAAACATGTACATCGAGGTTTGACTGTAATCAACACGCAGATAACACCAGTTGCTTGGTTTTTGTATAACCACATCGCTATTTACACACCTCCCCAGCGATGTGGCTGATAGTAAGCCCTCCATCTACTTCCGGTAATTGACAGATCGGTTCACAGCGAATTTCAGGTTTGCTGAAAACTCCATTAGTACATGTTGATATGTTTGATGATCCAACAACAGCTGTAAGATTTGGAGCACATTCAAAGGTAATGATCTCAGAATGGACTGGTCCAGACCTTGTAGCTATGGCTGCGCCCACTGTAACATCAACATTCACCAATCTTAATTGTGCTACTCAGTAGTTCAACCTCCAAACCAAACATCTATGTACGGTAGCAGCTATCATCTATGTATGATAGCTGCTATCATCTATGTATGGTAGCCGCTATTGTCTATGTATGGTAGCCGCTATCCTCTATGTATACTAGCCGCTATCGTCTATGTATGGTAGCCACTATCGTCTATGTATGGTAGCCACTATCGTCTATGTATGGTAGCAGCTATCATCTATGTATAGTAGCCGCTATCATCTATGTATGGTAGCAGCTATCATCTATGTATAGTAGCAGCTATCATCTATGTATGGTAGCAGCTATCATCTATGTATGATAGCAGCTATCGTCTATGTATGATAGCAGCTATCGTCTATGTATGATAGGAGCTATCGTCTATGTATGATAGCAGCTATCGTCTATGTATGGTAGCCACTATCATCTATGTATGGTAGCCACTATCATCTATGTATAGTAGTAGCTATCATCTATGTATAGTAGCCGCTATCGTCTATGTATAGTAGCCGCTATCGTCTATGTATAGTAGCCGCTATCATCTATGTATGGTAGCCGCTATCATCTATGTATAGTAGCCGCTATCATCTATGTATGGTAGTCGCTATCATCTATGTATGGTAGCAGCTATCATTTATGTATAGTAGCTGCTATCATCTATGTATGGTAGCAGCTATCGTCTATGTATGGTAGCCACTATCGTCTATGTATAGTAGCCGCTATCGTCTATGTATGGTAGCCACTATCGTCTATGTATGGTAGCCACTATCGTCTATGTATGGTAGCAGCTATCATCTATGTATGGTAGCCGCTATCATCTATGTACGGTAGCAGCTATCATCTATGTATGGTAGCAGCTATCGTCTATGTATGGTAGCAGCTATCATCTATGTATAGTAACAGCTATGGTCTATGTATGGTAGCCGCTATCATCTATGTATGGTAGCAGCTATCATCTATGTATGGTAGCAGCTATCATTTATGTATGGTAGCCGCTATCATTAATGTATGGTAGCCGCTATCGTCTATGTATAGTAGCCGCTATCGTCTATGTATAGTAGCCGCTATCATCTATGTACGGTAGCCGCTATCATCTATGTATGGTAGTCGCTATCACCTATGTATGGTAGCAGCTATCGTCTATGTATGGTAGCCACTATCGTCTATGTATAGTAGCCGCTATCGTCTATGCATGGTAGCCACTATCGCCTATGTATGGTAGCCACTATCGTCTATGTATGGTAGCAGCTATCATCTATGTATGGTAGCAGCTATCATCTGTGTATGGTAGCTGCTATCATCTATGTATGGTAGCAGCTATCATCTATGTATGGTAGCCGCTATCATCTATGTATAATAGCTGCTATCATCTATGTATAGTAGCCGCTATCATCTATGTATGATAGCAGCTATCATCTATGTATGGTAGCCGCTATCATCTATGTACGGTAGCAGCTATCATCTATGTATGACAGCCGCCATCATCCATAGATGATAGCGGCTACCATACATGGACAATAGTGAACTGAATTGAACTGATTCATTAAAATTAGGATAGCTAAAGAATTGAGAATTGAATTGTGGGGCTTCCCTAAATACCAAATTGAATCACAGTATATGATGCAAAAGAGTTAGGAATTGAATTATTAAGTTCTTGATGAGAATTGAATTGACTTGTTTTTAAAGCCTTGAAAACTTCTGTAATTCAGTTCCCAAAAAACAAAGTTGACATCTATATGGTGAAATTGACATCTATATGGTATAGTTTTCATAACATCAAAAGACATTTGTACCTCATGTCTTGGTGAGCCTAAGAGTTACAGGTACCCCACTTGGTGAGCCTAAGAGTTACAGGTACCACACTTGGTGAGCCTAAGAGTTACAGGTACCACACTTGGTGAGCCTAAGAGTTACAGGTACCCCACTTGGTGAGCCTAAGAGTTACAGGTACCACACTTGGTGAGCCTAAGAGTTACAGGTACCCCACTTGGTGAGCCTAAGAGTTACAGGTAACCCACTTGGTGAGCCTAAGAGTTACAGTTACCCCACTTGGTGAGCCTAAGAGTTACAGGTACCCCACTTGGTGAGCCTAAGAGTTACAGGTACCCCACTTGGTGAGCCTAAGAGTTACAGGTACCCAATAAGACCAACATGAATGAGCATATGCCTTAGGTGCATGTAACACTTTTGGAAAGATTCTCTACACACAAGATAATATAATCCATATGAAATAAAATAGTAATTTGAACTTGAAATCTGTTGAAGTAAAACAATAGCTGTGAGCAAATGTAAACTAGTCTATTTTATAAAGAAGCACTCACACTCGGCTAGACTGTGATTAAAAATGCACTCGGGTAGACAGCTGAGAGCTTGGCCATAATAGCTTCCATATGAACACTGCAGGATGAGAGAACCAGAGGCAATCACGTGTCTATCATCACACTCATACTGAGCTGTGACGAGCTTTGGATTATTATCATCTGTCTTCACAAGATGAGCATTCTCACCAGCAGATGGCGCCGTTGGACAGTCTTGAAATTAATTTTAAATAAATAAAGTTAGATTAGTAAAAAAGCAAGGAAACGATAAACTTAAAAATAGATGAGACCAAAAAGATATCAAAAGTGTATAAAAGAGAAGTCATGGAGAAAAAAGAATGAATGTAAAATAGAAAAAAGAAGAGTAATGAAATGTTAAGAAAAAAATAAAGAAAACAGGAAAATAATCGGTGGCAAAAAGTAAAACAAGAAAACTAAAAAGGAATGACAGAAGCAGATGAAATACGGCTGGAATGGAGAGGGCATGAGGAATTATTTCATCAACAGTTAACATTTAGCATATCTCATTCTAACAAGTAATAACCAATAGTATAATGCCACTAATGTAAAACGGTACTAGTGTGTAGAGAATTTAGTAGATGCAATATGGACATACATTGAGTAAACCACCACCGTGTAGAGCAGGAGCTTTGCTGACTGACCCTTTCAAAAGAGAGCACATCTTCCTGTATAACTAAATCATATTTACTAGTCAAGCATAGCATAGAGTCATCTCCAACGGCACTGCTGCAAATGCACCCACTCTCACTAAAATAGAGTGGCTCCTGAGAATCTTTGGCACCCAATACAGCGAGGGCTGTGTCAGAATCGTCTTCTGGCTGAAGATAGCGTTTTTCCTGCAACAGAACATATTTGTGCTATATTATAACCTTTATAGTAAATAGAGGTATATATATATATATACAATCATATAATACATGTATCCATATTTCTCAATGTTTGTGTGTATGTGTCTATGTGTCTATGCGTGTTCAGCTATAGCTATTAAAATTTTGGAATAAAGAATCCATATGGCAGAAGATTTGATTTCAAATTCTTCTATTTGCCAGTTCGACGTCTCACTAATTGGCCACACAAGCTTGATAACTTCCTAGGCGATATATGGTAGCAAAAAAGCAATGGCTTTCCATTACCACGAAGGGTGATGGCATAGCGTCACTAAAAGCTGGTAGCTCTTGTTAGTAAGGTTACTCAAATTATCCATTGGCTGTGTGCTAGGCAAATAACAAGTGGCAAGCAACTCTCATTATTTATAAGCTGATTTTTAATACTCGGGCAATGCCGGGTAGCGCAGCTAGTACAATCATATACACATGTATTTATATACATATATAATTATACACATGTATTTATGTACATATATACATGTATTTATATACATGTATTCATATACATGTATGTATATACATGTATTTATATACATGTATTTATATACATAGGTATACATGAAATTAGACAATTTTTCACTAAAAATTTCAAGCGGCTGCTACAACATTGTGTTGTGTGCAGCACTTGTCAGGCTGACGAGTGCCGCACACAAAACACCGTTGTAGCTGTCGTGAGAAAGTTGAAGTCAAAATTCATCTATTACTAATATACTAAACTCACAGAGTTTATAATTATCTCTTTTTAACTTAATTTCTTTGAAACGACATACATGTATATATATACATATCTGTATATATGTACATATCTGTATATATCTACATATCTGTATATATCTACATATCTGTATATATCTACATATCTGTATATATCTACATATCTGTATATATCTACATATCTGTATATATCTAAATATCTGTATATATCTACATATCTGTATATATCTACATATCTGTATATATCTACATATCTGTATATATCTGTATCTGTATATATGTATATCTGTATATCTGTATATCTGTATATATGTATATCTGTATATCTGTATATCTGTATATCTGTATATATGTATATATGTATATCTGTATATATATATATATATATATATATATATATATGTATATATACACATTTTTGATATTTAATAGCTGTTTCTAATAAACATAAGATATGCTTCAGCCTTGCAAGAAACAGGCCAACAGCAGGTATGATGCCAGATAATATTCGTAGTAAATAAATCTAACTTACTGATGTGACTTGTAACTGCTCCAGAGCACCAGGACCGTCAGTGGCAGCAAATTTGCCGGCCCCAGCAGCTGAGCAATCATTGGTTAAAGGAAAGTGGTCTCCAGTGCGGTTGACACTAACACACCTGCCATCAGTTTGTCTTCTCAGAGAGTATTTAGCTGAATTGATATGAGTAGCTGTTGTAATACCTTCACAACCTCCGGCAGAAAAATCTAATCTTGTTGTTTTGCGCCAAAGGATTAAATTTCGCAGCTGATTTTAAACAAGTCACAAATTTGTCACAAACCAATTTCTGCACTCTTAGAGATGTTTAGCTGGTCATGAATTAGCAAGAGAACTAACAAAATGATTTCTTTGCTAAAATCTATAAAGGAAAAATATTCAATAGACCATTGATCGTCTTGGTGCCTCCAAATATTCTTAGTAGAGCCATTAGAAAATTCTCACCACAGATGTTGCAATTGTTTGTTAGCTTTAATTCATTGAACAAAGTATATAACAGTTAGGAATACAAAAAAAGGAGGAGCAATAAGGACTCACATGAGCAGTAGCATAGCTCGTCATGGCGATGGGCCCTTGTTAACAGTTAATTAATTATAAAAGAAAAAAGAGGCACTAACTACTTGAGTTAAATTGAACTGTTAAGAATAGAGTGAATAAAACAAGTGAAACAAATAAAAGATTGGCTAGACCAAAGAGCAGAGGCTAGGTAATCCAAAAGAACACAGAGGGAGTAGAACAAGAACTTGAGAACCGAACTGAGACCACTCACCTGTACAGGGACTGTTGGTAGCATTGAATTGGTACAGGACACCACTGTCCGTCAGCACTGGGCAAGATAATGCTCTCTAAAACACAGGCAGTTAAATGTATGCTCTGTAATGCACGCTAGAAACACTACAAGTCTGCTGGCAGAGATCAAGTGTTGCTGGAAGTCTACTAACTGGTGCACCCGGAGGTATGATCTCATTAGTAGGGCAACTGTGGTAGATAATGGTGGTTGAAAGAAAGATGTTGTTCTCCTCTATTTCCAATGTATAATCTGGTGAGTTGGGTGGAAGGCTGGGGTGTATCGTGTCAATCAGGTCAACACAAGATGGATTCCCATCTACAGAAATACCACTCGATATTGTTAATCAACAACAAATCACGGTTACAACCGACTAGTTGATATAAAAAAGATCCACAAAGGAAAAGATAACTTGTTTATAGAGATATAAATGAACAATACCTGTAGCTGGTAGTAGGCCCTGTAGATATAGCATCATGTAAACAAGGACACTACTAGACGTGATCTGCATCCTTGACTCGATCAGGGTGCAGCCAAATCTAAAAAGACAAAAAGTGCACATCTGACCTTGTTAGTCATTAAAACTTACTAGCAGGGTTGTAGTACTGGAGTATCAGTCATTCAAAGATGAATGGAACATCACAAATAATATAAAAATTCATTAATTTTACCTACTTGAAGCTTCATAAAGTGAATGCAAATAGTTTAGAAGAGAAGATAGATAAGTTTTATTTCAAACTATTTTACCTTCTCTACATCTGAATAGCTAAGAACACAACCACTCAATCAGCTGATATATTTATTCATTGCATTAGATTGTCAGCATTCCTTTGCCAGTTTTGTAAGGTTTAGGATGATGAAGATTTACGAAGAGGCCTAAACCCAGCAATCGGTAAGCCGTAACACACTGTTGTAACGATGGCATTTCAAAAATCTGTTAATATGGCAAAAAACTGATATTTCTGTACATTTTTTGTATCAATACGCACAAAACAGCAAAAGTGATATAAGAATTTTACTAACCTGTTACTATGGCAGGTAAACACAAAGGGTTAGTTCTCCTCATTATAGATCAGCATAACAAACCAGACACAACCAACAGCCCTGCAACAGTGCACTGGCTGAAGCTTTCCTAAGCTTTCTGCTTACTCCTCTAATCTCCATAAGCTAGCTAATGATGTCACAATCAATATGAAACCCTAACAGACTTTGGTAATACTTTTGCAGCTTTCCTTCAACTGTTTATTCACAAGCTGCTGTCGCATTATGGGAAATGCTGGAAATGGTGTATTTATTGTCACACCGAAACGAGGTGCAGCCTGTTTGGGTGTTCATATGATCCTCAAGGTTACGCTGTCTTTTAAACTTCCTGTTACAGTAGTCATATTTAAATAAAATGATTGATCTGTATACATAGTCTTGATGCCCTATCATAAAGATTTATCAGTGCAAGTTTCATTTATATTGTAATTAAATTGTAACAAGATTATGTTGTTGAGATATGACTAAAGACAACGCTATGGTCTAGAGCTCTAGGTAAAAGAAGTTTAAAATGCAATTGAAATGCCGATAAAATGATTGTTATCTTTGACGCTTATTTACAAAATGATCTCAAAATATTATTTATTGACTGATGACAAATTTTTCGTTGCTAATGCAGTTAATCTGACAAGAATTTATTAACCACTAACAGATAGTAAATTTTCAAATAGTTTACAATGGTTTGTACACACTACCTCTAGCTGCCACCGGAACTAATCTTACTTCAACTTTCTTCTAATTAAATAGAGAGACACTGTCAAAGCAGCAATTTACTATAAAGACCAAATGAGTTATTTATTTGAGATCCTAACTATTATGATTTATGCTGAACAAAACATAAACAAGCCTTACATTTTAATACAGCACATTTATGTAACCAAGACTGTTTAAAAAAAAACAATTCTCATAAACACATTCTTAAAAACAAAAATATTTCATTATAAAACAAAAACAAGTATTAAGATAAATATTTTTGTATATTTAAGTCAAGAAGGATTATCGCTATTGCTCACGTGTGTGGCCTGCAATCTGAACTTGCACTTCTTCATATGCCCATCAGTGACCACCTTCTGACTCGCTCGATAGTCACAATATTTGCAAGCAAAAGGTTTTTCCCCGGTGTGTATACGGATGTGCCTGTCGAGGTGGTACTGCGTACCGAAAGACTTGCTACAGGTTTCGCATGTAAATTCTTTGATATTGAAATGCACATCACTTATATGTTTGCTCAGATTGATCACCTCCCTGCCGCAGTGCGAACAGAGCTTGCGCTCTCGCAGACCTGGCTCGCAGTTGTTTCTCTTGTGCTTATACCACGAGCTGTTTGTGTGGAAAGCCTTGCCGCACTTGTCACACTGAAACGGGGTGCAGCCTGTATGAGTGTTCATATGTTCCTCAAGGTTACGCTGTCTCTTAAACTTCCTGTCACAATATTTGCATGCTTTGAGCTCTATCTCTCCGTGATTCCTTCTCTTATGACCACGGAATGAGTCAACTTTGGTCGTCATGTAGTCGCACTCGTCACATGCTAGAACCTTCTCCTCGCAGTTAGCGACTTTCTCATGCTGCCTCAGCTGGGAGAGAGTACGAAACTCATCATTGCACTTCCTGCAGTAGCGAATGATCTGCTTGACAGTTTTGCTGTGGCTCATCACATGAGCATCCAGTTCATCTTGTTGGTCGCATTCAAAGTTGCATCGGTCGCACTCGAGCTTACCTTGTATTAGTTCAGACGTACTGTCTATCATCTCAGCCTGCCAATCGATATCAAGTTTACGGTGCTTCAATTCCTTAATGTTTTCAATAAGGTTGTGCAGACGCCCAGTTTGATCGTCAGCAGATTCCAAAGTCAATTCATCAACCTCGTCGATGCATCTGAGTGCAGCCATTGCACTCGGGTCTAAATGAGACTTTAGATGCTGCGTAAATTGTCGCATGCTGCTTGTTTTATAATCGCAAAACTCACATTCCCTCCAAGTGGCTAGCTCAGAGCTTCTCTCAATGTTTCCAGCGGTCTCCATTTGTATATCGAAATCTATTCGATGCTCACTCTGATCTGTTGTGTTGGAGCTGAAGGGTGTCTCCAATATATCACCTTAATATAAAGAGACACATAATTGGTTATGTATTACTGACAGAAATAGTGTATCAACTAAACATGTAAAACAATGTTCAATACATGCCACAATTGAAAAATTGAACATATTAACATGTTAAAGAGCAAACAAAACCTTTTATTAGAATAATCTTATCAATAAAATTGTGTCACTTGAGAAGGTTCTGATAGCTCAAGTGTCATTCAACTTAAGGAGTTGTTCACTCTTTATTAGAATTAAATTTTAAAGTATTTTCAATGCACTTTTCAAAATTCTTAATGTACTTCATATTTTTCTACTGCATTGCAATGAGAGAGGTTACACACCTCCAACATTCTCTGTGGATAGTGTTCTAATGGGAAAACAAGAATGTTGAATTGGCTTTATTCGGGTTTGATAGATGCTTTACATCCTAAAGCTGAATTTTAATGCTGTACACATTTGTTAACTGTGTTGGTACTTCTTTACTATGTTGATTTTCCTATCACCATAGATACCAGTAAACTGATTCAATGATTTATCGCTAGAGAATGGTGAGACTGTTGTTAAAGATTTAATTATGGATTCACAAATGTTGAAGGGAATATTTAGAAGAAAATGATCAGACCCCAGCTTTACTGCAAGTAATGTACATGTGCATCTGGAACCTCTCGACAGCAAGCTTTTTAAGTCATGTAACAAAACAAGTCTTTGACAAATGTGTGAATTTTTAATTGTGTTCTAGGCCATAAAATGCAAAAATAGCAGATCACAGGATTATAATGCCAATAGAGTGGAAGCCAATGACTGGTCAAATGTTGTTCATTAACTGAAAGTATATAATTTTTTTATTTTAAACTCAATTATAATTTGAATGTAGTATCAGTTGTACCAAGAGCTCATAAAATAGTGGCTAATATATTAGGCACTGACTATGGTGTCTGCTGTAAGCTTACAGCCAACATACTTCAGCAGCTGTTGAGAGTTTCTGACAATCCATGAAACTTCTTGACAAGCAAAGACACGTCAAGAAAGGTAATATCCTTAAACACAATGTAGGTCATTTGGGCAAGGCTGTACTTCGTATGTACTCTTTCTGTTACATTTGCTGTGCTTTTATGCTTATTATGGTTCATTCTTCAAATCAATAAAGTTAAATCTGCTGCAATTAAAATTAATTTTACCAAAATTATAGCCATAATTTTAAAAAAAACATTGATTGTTTCCAAAGTAAAATAATACGAATATAAGTCCTATTATGGTTTTTGTAAAAATTTTGACAAATAGTATTGATTACTTGTAAGGTTGAACAAAATAACATCAAACTATCGATTTTAAAACTATTTTTAGGATGTTTGAAACAAGCAGTGAATAGCTAGCTTCTAGTTAAATTAACCTAGTCTTCTGGTCTTACAATCCTTCGACTGACCTGTGAACAGCAACTGAGTATGTGAAGTCATAAACTGTAATTAGAATGAAATCAAACGGCATAAAAGAGCTGCGAGCTTTGATAGCACCATGCACACTGACATCAAAGTCCAAAATGCAATATTTTTATGTATAGTTGTGCTCTCCTGTATCAAGACAACCTGCCAATCATGATACAGTAGACGACTCCAAATCATGACATTCAATTTGGTAGACCAACATTTTAACACCTGCACCAATCGACCACCTTAAGGTATTTATAAATAATTGTGCAGCCACTTAGGTTATGCGCTTTATAGGCACAGCCGACGATCTCTCATGATGAATCGATCGCCAGGGCGCTTGTATATATAATAGAGATGCCCCTGTAAGTCATTTTTATATCGCAAGTGAGGTAAGTGAGAAAACAATATTTTCAAGTTTAACCAAGAAACTCTTGTTATTCACAACAAATTAGGAAACTTGCAGCAATTTGATATTTTATGTTATGCAGAATGTCTTAGGGAATACGAAACAAGAACTTTGCATTCTTTACGGTATATGGAACTTACAGTATAGGATGTATACATTATAGAAGCGTCTAGTGTATACAGTTTGAACTGTACTTAATGCAACTACAAACAAATTATTACATGCATGAATTGCTCAAAGTGACCGATTGGCTGCATTACAGTTAATACAGAGGCTACTGTGGTCATGGCATAAGAATTAAGCAACTTTCTTTATATATGTTCCTAAACTAACACAAAACCATTTACATAATTATTATAATAGTTTTTACTGCAGTTAAAAATGAAGGACAGGAAAATGCAGTAAGGAAATATTACAAGATTTTATTAGAAAGTATCGACATTTTTCCATCATTTGTGATTGTTTTCGATGTTTGATGTGATCTGACTGCCAGGATGTTTGATGTGATCTGACTGACAGGATGTTTGATGTGATCTGACTGACAGGATGTTTGATGTGATCTGACTGACAGGATGTTTGATGTGATCTGACTGCCAGGATGTTTGATGTGATCTGACTGACAGGATGTTTGATGTGATCTGACTGACAGGATGTTTGATGTGATCTGACTGACAGGATGTTTGATGTGATCTGACTGACAGGATGTTTGATGTGATCTGACTGCAAGGATGTTTGATGTGATCTGACTGCCAGGATGTTTGATGTGATCTGACTGCCAGGATGTTTGATGTGATCTGACTGCCAGGATGTTTGATGAGATCTGACTGCCAGGATGTTTGATGTGATCTGACTGCCAGGATGTTTCAAGGTTCGAGTTCAAGATTGTTTGGAGACTACCGAGATGTTTCAAGGAAATATAATGATGTGCAAAATGATGTCACTAGTTGATATCGTCGCTGTAATTAGTATTGGCTATTGCATTGCGTTCAAACTGCAGCATGACATGTCTTGCACAAAAATTCTGTAATCTACAAAATTGAAGATTCTGTCAATCTCCTTGTAACTATAGACGTCATAATCACACCTACACTTCATCGGAGTGTTTTAACTGCGATCAAGTTTTGTTGATTTTAATCTTGAAACATCCTGGCAGTCAGATCATCTTTAGCATCAAAAAATTATAAAAAATACCGACACTTTCTGTTAAATGTTGTGCAAGTGCATCTTTAAATTTCCGTAACCTAGCGTAACGGCACCACATGTAAATAAGCCTTCCTTCTGCAAGATACAGTTCTTAGTATTCTATTCCTATGAGTAGCAACAGTTGCTAGAGTGAGAGCTATGCATGCCATGAAGCTGTACGTATCAACATTCTGACTCTTTGTCTGCAATATATATTCCTAGGGCTAAGTTTTTAGACATGTCTGTTAAACACAGCTCACCATTAAATTCTACAGCTTTAACATCAGTCTTTTCAGCATTCTTTGGAGAGCTATAGTCTAGATCTTCTTCCTTTGAATATTCAACCTCTTCCATATCAACATCTGGATACATTGCGTAGAAGATTGTTAAATTACTGAGGTACAAACAGTAGATATAGCGTGCCTAATGTTCTAATTTCCATGCAGCTACCAGAGAAACCATACAGTATGGTGCTAATCAAGTGAAAAATGTGCAAAATTGATCTGCTAGAACGAAAGCATGACTTGGTGAGCCATGGCTGCGTGCTTTTAAAACTAAGATTCGCATAGAATCTAGTGGTGACATCACATTTCAGCACTTCAGCGTTTCGCCTGCCAAAGAGTGCTGTGTCCATGTCATGTACATCGAACATGATAACTTTACAATGAATATTCATTGGCTCGAGGTAGATGTTTACGTCTTTTTCCTTAAAACAAGATTTATTGAATGACTGCTTACAGTGACAAGGGATCATTTTTTAAGTTGGAATCATGAATGAAACCAAGGATTACTGAGACCAGCAACTTTATTTAATTAATTCGTAGTCAACTACTTCATTCTGAAACGAACGTTAAAATATATTACACATTTCCAGCTGATACAAAATTTTGTCATGAAAGCATTTGTGAATTTTATCGTTGTTACTTTCATAAAGGTACTTACCACCTGTCAAGAAGCTTCCGCATCGTGAACAGAAATTGGTTTCTGGTGAAGAGCTCTTCAACTTGCCACACAGCTGACAGCAACTACCACATCGAGACCAAAAGTCTGAGAGAGTGACTGACAGCAGCAGCCCACAACATCCACAAAACTGAGGAGGGGAGCCATCTGACTCGAGCTGAATCGGAGTGTTACAGTTAGCGTTGCTGCAACATTGCTTCTTGAGAACCTTCTAAATAATAAAAAACAGACTTGAATCTGGAAATAACCGATATTTACAAATATTTATCAAAATGTTTATTTAGAATAGTGAAGTATGAGCAGTGACACTATCATCTAATGAGTAGTCCGGTACCTTTAGTTGGGCCCAACTTTGTGATGGGGTCTCAGAGTAGCTTGGTCCATTAAATTGGGTCATGCAACTTTGTGATGATGTCTTAGCAGCGCTAGAGTCTTGCTCAGGTTTAGAGAGTTCATCCAAGTTTAGATAGTGAACACGTTCCAGATGATTTCTCATTCTAGAAGTATTGCTCGTTGAATACTCCACTAAATTATTGCATAATTTACAGCATGTTCGATCATACCGGTTTATCTCAGTTCCCTTTATTCTATAAAATCCAAAGTAGTTCCAAACTAGTCCTTTTAGGCTAGGCTCTGCTTTAACAAACACAACATCCTGAGGAGTTGTCATATCATTCAGCGAATCCGAGGTGTCACTTTCAGAACTTTGTGATGAATCCGGAGACTGCTGGGCAACGGTCGCAGCTTTGAGATAAATATTGTGGTGCCTTGAAAGATGAGAATGCATTCTTGATAAGCTACTATCAGGATGCGGGATAAAAGAATCACATAGCTTACACCATGTTCGGTCATGTTTAACATCATCAGAATCTTTCAACTTGTAATACCCAAAATACTGCCATACTAAAGATTTTAAAGATGACGAAGCAGGTACAATCTCAAACTGGCCCGTATCCACCTTATCTAATAAACAAGATGGAGTCGTTCGTTCTGTGAGCTGGCCATCCGAAATCTTAAGACTGACATTATTTGGTATCGAGTTTGGGTTAATCTTGTGAAACCTGATCAGGTGATATCGCATGTTTTGGGTACAGCCACGATTGTAAGCCAGCAGGTTGTTGCATAGCGTACACATTGTCCGATCAAAATGTGTTTCATCAGATCCTTGTAGTCTATAGAAACCAAAGTATTGCCAAACTGGTGATTTTAAATTCCTAAACGGTGCCACAAATTCAAGATTTTGACGACATTGTGACTGACTTGCCATACCTGAAAAATGAAATAAGACAAAATAATAGGCATGTTATAGAAACCAATAAAGCAACACTTCAGTGCATAAACAATATCTTTTCAACTAGACAACTACCGTATGTGATAGATTGCACTTTTTGGTGTTTTTATTAGATTGAGTTTTTTAGTAGATTCATATTTTTGCTGACACTGAACTACATTAAAAAGATTTTAGCGCTAAATGTAACAAAGAAACAAACAAACTTGAATAAATGTTACATTCAAGTCAAATAGTGTTTATATTCTATTTCTAGATCAATATAACTTTAAGGTTCAAAAATACCAAAGTGGGCCATCTTAGAGGTCTGGAAATATAAATATATGGCAGATCAGAGGTTTAGAAATACCAGTATATATCACATAAAAGGTTCACAAATATTAAAATGTGCAACAGAGGTTAAAAAATGAACAACATTAGAGGTCTGATGGCACTCCGTTTATACTCTGACTCATTGTTCTGTTGCCATGACTCAATTCCTCATTTTCTGAATAGTTATGTCAGTTTTATGCAGTATTAAGACTTCTGTATATTTTCACAAAACACTGTGTACTACAGTAACAAACTGTAACACCATTTAAATATCAGGCAATCATCTTTCAAGCTGACAATATACCAAACCGAAAGCAGACAATAAGAACCAGTTAGTTTGTCAGTTCATATGTCAATTATTAACGAATATCATAAATGCGGAAATATTATTACTAACTTAGCAAGTGGAGCTCGGTTACACAACTTCCGAGAGCTCATAAATTTATGAAATTCGAATGAGATGTCTCAGAATGCTAAACTGTACCAAATAATCTCCATGATAAGATATAGAATTATTTTGGATCTTACATCACAGTGATTTTATTTTGCGCTTGCCGAAAAATGTACTCAATAATTTTATTGCTAATTCTTTTAATCTTTTACAAAAAAGTTTGATGTATACCAAAACTTACTAGTTTTGAGTCTTCCTTGTGTAGATCTTTTGGTTTTTGCGTTTATTAGACCACATGACAATACATTTTTAGTTATTGATTCATTTATTACCGATGGCACTATATGTAAAACATTTTTTTTGTAAAAATGATTATGACTGCCCAGTGAGAGTGTATATATATATATATATATTTAAAATTCTAGATATGAAAGTAAGGCAAATGTGAATTGATAAAAACATTAGGTTGTGATAAGAACATATTATGGTGATAAATGCAATGCAGCAAATCTCAGCTAGAAAGTTACTACTCTTGATCAATAATGATTAGCTTTAACAGAGACAATTGTAAAATTTATGTTTGACTTGTAAACATTGAAATACTTCAGTTCCACAAAGCGTCTACAAATACAAGTTATGTGCATTACACCATAATCCACTGAGAGGAATATTAAGAGGTCAATAGTTGAAATTGTACCAGTACTTTCTCCCCCTCTCCCCCCTCCCTCTTTCCCCCCTTCCCTCCCCCCTCTCTCTCTGCAAAACCTTTTCTAAATCAAGTTTGATCAAAACTTTAGTAAAAAAGAATAACAGCTTGTTGCAACCAATTCTCTGAAAAAGAACTAACTCAGACTTGAATCCATAACTTTAAAAATAAAAATTTGAATCGAAAAACAAGTGCAGAATCTAAAAGAACATGCCATATCCGTAACAATACATTTTCAAAATACAGTATCCTATAATGTGAATAATTCGTTCAAGGAGCTTTTACGTAATAGGGAATATATGTTATAAGAACAGTAAAATACATGTAAATTGCCTAATCCATTTTAAGATCTTTCCAAACTCAGCCCATTGGCCATGCAAAAAGGAAACACTTGACTTAACTTTTTTAATTTGTGGACTGTACCGTATACCTTTCTCCTTTTTATGATCAATCTCAGTGGTTTTATAGGTCAATCTCAGTGGTTTTATAGGTCAATCTCAGTGGTTTTATAAACCACGATTGCAGTAATTTTACAACAAATTGATCGGAACTGCACATTTTCGGCGTTCATTTTCAACGATTTGCTTTTTTTTTAAACAAGAAAGTCTACACTACAAAGTAAAACTAATAACAAATATTTTATACGTCTACAATAAGGCAAAACAACAAAATAGTTTTACTATAAAAAGCGCTTCTACCTGTTCGTTGTCTATCTGTATCCAGGGTTCAAGATTAGGATAAAAGATAACTTCATATTTATTTATTTAACAATTGTATTTATCAACAATTGCGCAGCTATCCTACTCTCTGTTTTGTCGACACATTTGACCATGTATTATGATGAACTCAAATGTCGCGATAGTTACATACATGTCTAATAGACATAACGCTAAATGCATGTCGTTTTTTCTTCCAAAAGCGCGGCGAGATAAACTAAAAATCAAATCGATTTAGAAAACTTGCCCGACTTGACACTTTATGTTATATGGAACCTTTTTCGTAGTACGAAGCAATATATTTCCATAATTTTTTGACGTTATCTGGAATTAACTTTATAGGATATATACGTTATAGGAGCGTCTACTGTAACAGTAAGAAAGCTTACAGAATTATTCAATAACCATGGATGTGAATATGCAGAACCAGCTCAAAGTGATGAAAATGAAACACATGCGCAGCTCCTTTTTCTGTACAGTGTTAGATTGGCTAGCAACTATTGCTTGAAGCGTCAATCCATCGTTTTTTTGACGTCATCAAGTTGTTTGCACATGCGCTCGTTCACGAGAAAGCCGTCATTTTTGTAGAAAACGATCGTTTTTCTTTGATTAATTAGTACTTTTAAGTGTTGTTTTGATACTATAATATAAAATATGCAAACAAAAACATTGTTTTCAAAAATTCATTGCAAAAGCTTAGTGTTTTAACGCTAAAAGTTGTCTATAAAAATGGCCAACAATGATAAAACGACGTCACGAAAAAACGAAGGATAGTAAAGTGCTCCACAACCTTACATTAATCTGTCAAGTATGCATCATACTGCTCAAGTCAACATAACCAAAAATGTAACTGCTTATGTCTTATTAAATACAGCAGGTCACTATTGACTTGAGTCTCCAAGAAGTTCGTGTTAATTCATCCGCTTTCTGGAGCAAGCGTTGTTTCAATCACAAAGTAACCAGTTTGCACAGTAACTTTCATGTTTCCTATATTTTTCATCAAAGATTAGATAGATTTCTTGCAAAAACCTACTACACTAGTGAGTTACCCATCACCATAAACTTAACTAGGTTGCCTTCACAAACTATATCACTGGCAACAACTTTATCTAAAGGAATAAATCGATTTAAACTTATATCAAAGGTAGGTAGTGGGTAAACAGTTAAACGTTGTTTGTGGCTAGATCTGAGTTGGTTTGTGTGAACACCTGGATCCGTCACCAGCATCTTTTTAAAAACAGACAATACTGACCATCGATAAACCTAAGGAATATTTTACTGGGTTTGACGCAACCTTTAAACAAGATTGGCTGGTGGAAAGTAAGTTTTTTTGTAGTTTGAAAATGTAAATAGAACTCTCGGCAACTGTTGGTCTAAAGGTATAGACAATTAAATTTGTTTTTGTGCCAAAATCTATTGATTCAAAGAAAAATTAATGCAAAGTGCAATATGAAGTGGTGGAGACCAGCAAAACAAGCCAGCTAAGAACACTAGCACATAGTCAGCTCACTAAAAATCATTAACCAGCTGCATGCCCAGTCAACCAAGCAAGCAGAAATTCACCAGTCGGCTAAGTACAATTGTCACGGCTAAAGCTGGCACGGCTATAGTCAGCTCAGCTGATAAGACTACAGCCGACACAGCTAAAACCATCTTGGCTAATAAGGATAAAATCGTCTCGGCTAATAAGGCTATAACCGGCTTGGCTAAAGCTGGCACAACTAATACATTGCTCTTTTTACTAAAGCCGTGTCACGTACGCACAACCAGCCAAACTTGAAAAAGGGGCAGAACTTACCAGCCCGAAAAGAATAAAATAGAGAACAGAGAAGCAAAAGAATTAGAGGTCCCTGTCAGTCACTTGCGATTTATTGTAAGCGCACGCTTTGAATTGTTTGTATTTATATACACAGTTGTGAAATATATATCTTCCTGTCTTGTACCCAAGTGGTATGGTTCTGGTGAAACAGTAAAAGGAACACGACAGCTTTCTTTACACTGGTGGCAGTGTAAAGACAGCTGGTGAGATCACGGGTCCTGACTTTACAATAGCTAAGGACCCCCGAATATAAGAACCGAGGCTACCCAAGTGGTAGTAAAGGGAGAGACTCAGGGAGAACGAGTACCTCAAGGTGAGAAACCTTTAGACTAAGGAGAAACCAACTAGGTTAAGGCAGCCTGCCTCCGAAGATCTGAGAGGTCTGCTCGTAAGGGCCACATGACCACCAGATATGCTGGGAACGGGTATAGAAATGCAGACTGTCTAGTAGAAGTGCCAAAGAAGATGATGATGGTGCTCCGAGTCTATGCCTAAGCTCACAAGTTCAAGTCGCTTCAGAATTCTGGTTTGAGAGACATGGAATATTTCATCATCCGCTTCCAAGAATGGCCGAGGCAAACGGAGGGACCATGGCAGCCAGACTGGGCCATATTCGAGAGGTTCTGCAGAAGGCAGACAAGCCGATTGGGTAGAAGCAGCCTTTAATGCTCGATGAACCTGGTTCAGCCTAACTCTTCGGCAGGCTCAGCCTGAGCTGAGTACCCACAGGAGGGCCACAACAACTACCATCCTAGAGCATGCAGTTCGAGTCGAGCAGCTGGTCAGGGTGGTTTATGGAGATTTTCTGGCACCTACCGAACCGACCAGGCAAAAGAAATGTTCTGCGGCCTGCTAAACAACCCGGGACTGCAGAGCCACTCATTGGCAGTGCCTACCTCCACATTGACGAACGAGTTCGAGCTAACACCGAGTTCCTCCAAATTAAATCAGGACAACGTCAGCCAATGGCCATGCAAACCCTGGAAAAAGAGCCAACAAAACGAACAGCAGTGGTCCAAGACCAGACAGTCAGCTCACTCTCCTTGTGCAGCAACTGACCAAGCAAGTCCTGCAAGTGAAAGAAGAAAAACACGAACCCAAAAGTAAGGCACAGTGAAAAAAACCCTCCAGTGCTGAAAGCGTGTAGGCCAAAGGTACATCGACTGAGACTGCCCTAGCAAGAAGCTACCGAACCGAGAAAATGGCAAAGGGCCGCAGCAGTAGTGCCAACCACTGGTTGTACTAATGCCTCAAACCCACCTACTTGAGCAAAAGCTTGAGCAAAAAACATTCTGGCCAGCCGGTCGAATGCACCAAGGCGGGTTGGACTCTAGCCAGCAAGGATTCACAGAGTGACTGGGAGGTGGCGCAGAGAACTGCTACCATAACCACTCAAAGCATAAAGGTGACCAGACCACCTTGTCATATCCACTCATAATGAGAAGGTGACGCAAAGGTCTTCTGCCATATCCACTCGAGAAAAGGTGGTGACGTGGGTGTCTCTTGTCATAGCTACTTGAAACTACATGTACTACGAGGCTTTGGAAAAGCTTGAGCCCAAACACCAGAAGGACGAGCCCTGTGTGTAAACACAGCCAAGGCCTGATTGAGTTATGCCAGGTTACGTTACCGGAAATGCACTTGGGATCGAGTCCAAATGACACTGGCTTGTGAATAGTCAGAAGCCTGCCTCCAAAGGCTGCCGCAAAACAATCTTTGTTGGAAAGTCTGTAATGATGCTCACAACTTTGGTTGCAATAAAAAAGTTAACACTACTTATTGCCTGTACAATTGATGAAATGGCTTGCTAACAACCTAGCCTATAGGTTGCTCAGTTCAATTTAAGTTCACTCTCAAAAACATCACTGCAAATAGAATTTTTACAATGTATTATATGAATTACAGGTGAGTGAGATTCCATCATTAAAGTTAGATGCATTAGCCTGATTACAATTTTTTTTATCGATTCTCATTTTTTAAGGTGAATTGAAGTTGAATTTAAAATTATGATTTTACAAAACCTACATTATTAATATTACTTAAACGGCTTATGCCATGTGAGCTTAGGCATTTCGTGCAGAGTTTTATAATAATTACTAAATAAGGATTGCTGATCTCATAGTTCATATGCTCACTATGTTATTGTGTTTTTCCTTCATTTTTGTATTTTACCAAACACCCTCTCACATTAAATTTAGTTTATTAGAGCCGATTAAATTATTAGACCAGGCCAAGTAGTCACATTCTGGTCCAAATCTGATTTTTTTTAGGGTTCAGTAAAATTTTTTTGTTTTGTGACCATTTGCTTTAAAAACTAACTTTGTGAGCTAGCTTAAACACACACAACTTGTGAACTTTTGTTAGTTCACATTAATGACAGCATTAATCATTCATCTTTGTTGTAAGATACATGTTAGTTCATTTTAAGTCTCATTTGTTAGTCAACACTGTTGTATACTTTTTGTTTGTAATACTTTCTTATGTTATTATTGTAATTCCCTGTGAGTGGACCTTCGATAGAGTAGAACATTAAAATGCTAACAGCTACTAAACTACTAACAATCTAATCTTCATCCAAACTAAACCTTAACAAGAAAGCATATCACAAACAAGCTTGTACAATTAATAGCCAGTCTACTCAACCAAACTAGTATCTGTAAAAAAAGAATTAGAAACGCTCGTGTATACGTAGAATAAGTATAATTACAAAAAGGTGTATACAGAATAGGACCGCAGCATACTGCTACAAAAAATGAAACGATCATCCTTCTTAGGCATGTGTGATTTGGTTTCCGAACAGTCTAAACAGCTAAACACCGTTCACGATCCAAACATTATGAGTAAGAAACCAATCGGCTGCCTCGAAATTGACTGAAGCAACAGCGACTCGAGTTGTTTGATTTGTTTTATAGTCTACAATTTTATTAATAAAAGGCTTTACAATTAGCTTTTTTATTTAATCTTGACCAATAAAATATCTTTATATAAAACAAATTAATACTTAGATCCGTACATTTGCAAGAGGGTTGCTGCACAGTGACGCACATCTAGATAACAAAATAAAGCATTCTCGCTAACTTCAACGACTTCATTCAAAATACAGAAACCATTTACAACTATTATATTATTTCCCACAAATATTGAGTCTATTCTACTAAATAGACTACCAAAAAATTTTATATTTAGCTAGCTGCATACAAGGTTGGATATCAAATTTTGTTTATTGATGATATTGATTGATTAGTTGAAATTTATATTTTATTATACATTCATACTGCTATTAGCCCATTAATGGTCCCTTGCGGAACTCTTTGGTACCTCAATTAGCATTGAATAACTTTGTTTGAAGCTCGGAGGGTGGTTGTAATTGTTAAAACCGTTTTACAATAAAATCCCCACCATTCTTGTGAGGGTCTTTTTTGTACACAGTTCTATTTGTAACTCGACACAGCTAATGTGTTTTCATGGTTGCGCGGCTAAGCTGTATCAGCACGTCAAACTATTGTAGTGTCATCGTATTAATATTATTAGCAAATGTTGGATGAGACGATTTGGCAGGAAATATTTGCGGCGTGATTTTGAGAGGCAAACTATCGTAGCTATACATAAAGAATTTGTGAAGTTATGTATGTTGTTATAATAAATTTACAATTGCTGTAGCTACAGGTATTTCAGTTTCAAAAGTATTCCAGAAATAGTTTGACGTCACTAGTCATGAAAGTGGCATATCAGGGAAATATAAGCAATACTTGGAAAGCTTTTTATAATTAGAGCTAGGGACTTTGGGGCTAAGGCTTACAATCAGAAAGGCTGAGAGCACTGTGGTTTTAACAACAGGTATGGGTTAGTGGATGAAGCATCATTGTCCCCAAACAGTAATAGTGAAACATCTTAATTACAATCTCATCTCACCGTCATCAAAATTACCTTAAAGGTTGACTTGCAAAAAAATTCACATTACAGTTATTTAGTATCAAAAAGTTCACCATGTCTTACTCTGCTGTGTTGTAGGTGGAAAATATGTGGAAATGTTATTACAAGCTCTTTAAAGCTCAAAAACGAACAATTAATCGTAGCCATCACAAAAACGCCGTAGGTTGAAATCCCTTTATTTCGACGAGGTACTCAGCTCGACGTGGTTGTTTTGACATGTGATGTTATCACATGAATTCAAAGGCAATAAACGGCTCAATATAGAATGGCTCGTAGCACTAGTTGATGACAAACACTTTGGGTTCTATCAGAAAGCCCTTATCAAATATAGATGCTCGCTACTTTACAGTTCCGTTTCAGCTTGGTCTAATCATCTAGTCGTAATCGGATCATGTGACTCATATGTACTTCCTGACAAACAGAATGAACAATTTCTTCAGTGTTTTTTGACTATCGTAGGTGACCAACAGGCTCCTCATGTTTATCAAAAGATGATATGCACTTCTTCGAGCTAAGGTTAAAAAATTAAACTAATTTTTAGGCTAGGTTTTGAAATATCATTGCTCAAAGTCACAGCATTGCAATGATGATGAAATACACAGGTAAGGATAATAGACATGGTTTTATTAAATGCGTGAAGTATATTTGTGAAAATATTTTGACGATTAAGGTTGCATGAAAGTGTAAACAGAAGCACATCGTGTTCAACTACGTCCCATTTGAGCCGTTTTGGAGAGGGATTCCAAACTATGGTGTTTTCATGATGGCTGTGATTAGCTATTCATTTTTGAGCTTTTAAGAGCTTGTAATCACATTTCCACATATTTTGCACCTACAACACATCAGAGTAACACATGGCAAACCTTTTGATACCAAATAACTGTAATGGGAATTTTGTTACAAGTCAACCCTTTGTCGCTAGTCAAAAGCTAAGGAAGCAAATCGAGTTTATGACTTTATGAGTTTATGAGGCAAATCAAGTTTATGGCTTAATTATAATCATATACTGTGGAGCTAAACTCAGTTGCAATCATCGCAAACATTGTCAATTTATGAAATAAAAGTATGACTTTGAAATGCTGATTTGACCACAGAGGTTGATAGTAACAAAATTATTTTACAATGAAAAGTGATGAGGAGTTGGTGTGGTAGAGTAGGAGTCACCTGATAATGAATATCCTTGGTATCAGAAAAGGGAAATAAAGAATATGCAAAATCTTTTCTTTTACAAGTTTGTAGGCTCAATACTGTCAATATATATCTGTTTATGAAAGTAAACACTTTTCTAAACAAGTAGCGCTTTTTGAATGATCATTTTTGCATAATGATCGTTTCGAAACATCAATATTACTGCATTGTAATCATCATTCTTTAGAAAGTCTTCTATGTTATGTTGTAGATGGAAGCAACAAAAAGAAAAGCCGAGGAAGGATCTCTGGTGCCGATGGCGCCACCGAAGGCCCCACGCAATGACCAACAGCTTGTTGGCTTAACATCAGAAACAAAAAAACAGTTGATGACAGCTGTAAGATTGTAGATTCACTCCATCATTTTAGAATAAACTAGCTGTCTGTCTTGTAACTGTGTTCAGTGAGTGGAAGTCAACATACAATCTTAGTAAATATAATTTAGGTTAAAATATAGACAATTGAATATTCGTATAGCTAATTAGACATTTAGCGATATATTCAAGTTCACTCACATCTGTTTGTTTTGACTACTCAGCCAATGATAATCGTAATTGTATAATAATAGGATAATATATTATATGATATAATAATGAAATAAGTAGATACATGTATAAATTGTATGATATAATTTATAATATATATTATTAGATAATAATAATGCGAGTATAATAATAAGATAATATAATAATATGTAGTATAATATAGGACCATCATAATGTCTATTTATGGAAGAAACTTTAAACAACTATTTATATATTTGCGCAGAAATCACTCAGGCTCAATTTGGTGCTTTTTCAGGGAGTTAAGAGAACGAGCAGTTTGCTCGCACCTATAATGCTATTGACAGGGCACGAAGGAGATATATTTTGTTGCAAATTTTCACATGATGGACAGTTTATAGCATCAAGCGGCTTTGACCGACAGATATGTAAGTATGCAAAGTTTTGTGCTACGGAAGTATGTTGATCTGGTTGTTGTGATATTGGCATGGGCATATATATATTTTAGAGTCAAACTTCAACATACCAAGTTACTCTGTTCTAATGTTCACTTTGTATGTTGAGACCATCATATGTTGGAGCAAAGATTCTTACAAGCGTACATTATATTTGATGTAATTTATTTTATAGCTCAAAATACCGTACATATTTTTGCTTTTGTCTTGTGATAATCACATTAGGTTCTCCTCTTTCAATTCTAACCTTTTTTGGTCTCACTTTCACTTTCATCTTCTCAAAAGATGCTTTGGGAAGTTTTTTAAAGAGTTAACTTGAAGATGTCTACGCATCTCTTTGTACGATAAAAAGAAGGTAGGAAGCACTGTTTAAAAGATTCACCAAACAAACTATTATTTGAAACAAGATTTCTGAAGACCCATGTGCGTATATGTAGATTTACATTCCTACATTGATTTGAGAAACTTCAGTATTCATACGCTGGGAGTTAAATAATTGTTGAAATAGATAGGCCTGTGTACACTATCGCTCAAATCAACCTTTAGCTCTGCGATGGACCCTAATAATTAGCTGTTCTGACATCATCACCAATGATAAGGTCTACACACTATGAGCAAATAACTGATCAACAGCTAATGATACTGGTCAATCGATACGACTGCTAACCAACAACCAATAGAAATTACGAATTTGCATTCTTGATATCGCAAGTCTTTTTGTTATCTTTTAATTATCTGATTAATTCATCATGAGCGTAGTTCTTCGGCTGCCGAATGTCATTGACATCGATCGTCACAACTGCTGAAATTGGACTGGATGCCGTCAACAAACAGCCAATCGAGATGCTAACAGTTGCGATCATTGGTGTCAAGATTCAACACTGTGAAAGTTCATCGCATCGTCGCTAGCAATGAGTATGTTGGCCGCTCATCACAAAATGATGTCATAGTAGCTAGTCGTTGCAGTCCATCGCATAGCTAAACGTCGATTGGAATGATAGTGTGCACGGGCCTTTACTAGTTTTCAGGTTGTGCTTCAAAAAATTCTTATTTAGAAATGATCATACATTCGTATATCATGTTCATGTATCAGTATTCATATATCAGTTGTGTATGATTGATTGGAATGGACATGCAACATGTTTGATTATTGAGACAGGCAGTGTTGACATTAATATCGGAATTGAAATATAGCGGACATTTGTGTTTAACTTTTTCTCACATTGAATGTTGAAAGTCTTATTCTATATACTTTAATATTATGTCTTTTCAGTGTTGTGGAATGTCTATGGAGAATGTGAAAACTGGATGTCAATGAAAGGTCACTCGGGTGCAGTTCTTGAACTTCAATATTCGACGGATGACAGGTTAGTCAATCCACATACCTATATGCCGGTGTTCGGTTTTGTGAGTTTCTCAACGTGTATTTGTCACCAAATTTCCAAGTTGTGTTGAGGGTTTGTAGGTTTTTCTTCTCCCTCGTGTTTAAAATCTCCTCTGACATCAGATGGTCAGGTGACTCGTATTGATCAAATAGAGTTGAGGCATTGCGAATTCCTTATCATTGGGTGTAACCTACTTGCTAGCTGTGTAAATAAAGGGATCTCTATTCATATCAACTGTGACTTTATACATACTGGGTGCTCAGTTTCCATAATGTTCTTTGACTTCCATGATTTCCTTGCATCTGATGCTACTTCAGATATCAAAGTAGCCTTGGCTCTAACAATTCTAAGCTCATTACGGTTATATTTGGGGCAATTTTGTAGTTAGCGGCAACTATCTGGCTGAATGCAGGTTCGACCTGTGAAAGTTTGTAACATCCTTTCAGGGTTGTTTGGTCTGTCAGTATTTGTAAGCGTGACAGAATCCAGTATCTTTAGAAGTTATTTCCCTAATGTTGGGTTTTCACAATTTATTCCGAGGATATGTGCAGCGACTAGATTGTCATTTTTATTACTCCTACAGTCATCTATACACCTGCTCTACTGACAAAACAGTCGCCAAATGGGACTTGGAGAGCTGCGAAAGGATAAAGAGGTTCAAAGGTCACCAAGCATTTGTGAACAGCGTGAGCTGCGCTAGACGCGGGCCTCAGATGCTCTGTAGTGGAAGTGATGATGGTACAGTCAAGGTAGGGGGTCTAGTACTTGGCGAGGAAGTAGACCACCAGCAGTGGTTATACTTCCATGTACAGGTATAAGTAATTGGTCATCAGAGTTTACATATAAACTGGTTGCTGATTTTTTGGTCAAGTCAATACTAAACTTCGGCGTAAACTATTTCAGTTAAGTTTGCCAGCTTGTGCAAGAGTTCATATGAACACAAACTATAGGGTCCTAGTTACTGAGCATACATTACCTTGCTTCTTAGTTTGGTGATTGGAGGGTTGCCTTATTTGGACATGTTTAGTAAAACGCCGATGGCTCTAATCTGATGAAAGTATTTTTTACGTATTCAATGATAAAAATTATGTCTAAACAAAGGAGCATATATTCATTTTTATTGCTTTCATTGTTATTCGAACTAGCCTCAAGGTGCAGACGCTGTAGCCTTACATTTGATAAGGCATTTTCATATTAGCTTGTCTCTCATTCTCTCAGGTGTGGGACGCTCGTCAAAGGGCACCTGTCAACACATTTCAAGCCACATATCAAGTCACTTCCGTTTGCTTCAGTGACACTGCAGAACAGATATTTTCTGGTGGAATAGACAACGATATCAAGGTATGCGCATAAGTTGCATTCGAATGGTATATATTTTCATAGTTACTTATGTTGCTGTGCTACAAAATTTCATACATTGTCTAATCGCACACTTGCTAATCTTTGACAAGGTTTGGGACCTGCGGAAGAATGCAGTAGTTTATAAAATGAGAGGCCACACTGACACCGTTACTGGGTTGTCCCTCTCACCTGACGGCTCCTACCTTCTCTCCAATGGAATGGACAATTCAGGTGAGGCTACAGCTTCAATTCTTAGCTAGTCTCCACTACATCATACATTTGGTTTCGTTTTGTTCTTCTACCTCTCCATCAGGAGTTGTCTGCTTTTTAATGTTAACTGCTAACCCACTGGTAGAAATTCCCGATATAGTTCAGATCCTAAGAGCTGATCACCATGTTTTTGAGAGTTTTCAGGTATCTTACCACTCATTTAATCAGGCTGTAGATATTGAGGTTCTTTACTAGTCTCATAAGCAGCTTTTTTGATGCAGTCTTATTGCGGTGTATCTATATGTTTGAAGTTCGATGCTGGGACGTACGACCCTTTGCTCCTCAAGAACGCTGTGCCAAAGTCTTTACTGGACATAAGCATTCATTTGAAAAGGTATGATAGTCAGCTCTAAATATACGAATTAGTTATGTCTACTAACATAAACTTCAAGGTCAGTACTTGTACCGAGTGTACTATATACAAGAGTCTGTACAGTCGAACCTTGAAATATGAAGTAATTTGCTTCATATATCTTCATATAGCTCTTTGAATATTTGCTTGTAAGAGCTGAATGTTTGTATGTTGAAGCGGATATTTTATAAGAACACATGGTGTTTTTATTAGTTTGTGTCAGAACTAAAAAAATGGTAATTACTTCAAGTGTAGGTACGTATAACATTAAAATGAAAAACCATAAAATTGTCAGCAACTAAGTGTAAAAACAAATATGTAAAAATAAAGTAGTAATTAATCAAAAGGTTTCTATTGTTCCTTTACCTTAGAGACACGTGTATAAAACTGTAGGCTTCGTATTATGTAGGTTCAGTGGTAGAGCTAATATCATAAATATGTGACGTTACTTACTTTAACTAATGATATACAGCCCCCACACAGGGGGCTGTATATCATTGCTTTAACATACATTAGATATAAAATGTAATTTACAATGTCATTAATTTTTTGTATTTTATTTTTTTCAGATTTTTACATTCACGTGCAAAACTGTAATGTTTTGAGAAAAATGGGATGCCTTATATTGAAAATTATTTCATGTCGATACAAATATTTGTTCAAATCTTATTTAACATGTCAAAAACCGTAGACGTGATCATAAGTTAAACTTTAGTTGTATACCTAATAACTCCAGGCAAAATTCTATAGTCACTAAAGGTCATCAGAGAACAAAAATTCATTAATTTCAGTTGATTGTTACGTTGAAACTAAGTGGATTTATCAAGTAAGATACCACCAAATGCATTTTATGTGGCCATTAATCTATTTCTGTCCTTAATTGTTAGTGATTTAGTGTCAGTGGCATTTGATGTTATATATAGTTGAGTGTTTTGTAATAGTCATTTTTTGCGGTTATTTCAATTTGAAAGTTAAATAAATTTGCTATTCCCTAATAGCCTTTCTAGATACTATCCCCAAAACTGAACATCTCATTCCATATTCTCACTGCTCAAGATGTTGAGCGTCCTGAGATGCTTAACGGTTATGCGGTCATTATTTAGCAGGCTAGTACAAACTGGCCTGTTGAATTTCGGCCAGTTTGTACACTTCAGTGAATCAGTTTTTATCATTGTAGAATTTACTGCGCTGTGCCTGGTCTCCAGATGGTTCTAAAGTTTCTGCAGGATCAGGGGATCGGTATGTCTATGTGTGGGACACAACCACTCGCCGGGTCCTCTATAAATTACCAGGCCACGAGGGCTCAGTGAATGACGTTGACTTCCACCCAACGGAACCAATAGGTATTATTCTTCAACTAGAATTCATTACAGGCCTTGACAGTACATTTACATACTACTTTACACTTGAGCGTTCTTGTACCCAGGGTTACATAAACAAGTCATTAGTGATGGGTCGACAGGTAGTATGTAGTCGAGACACGAGATTAGCAAGCCTAGCATCTTTAGACAAGTCTTTTGTTTAAAATTGTACCAGATGGTTTATTTTTGTTTGCAGTTATGTCAGGATCAAGCGACAAGCAGATATATCTGGGTGAGATAGAATAGCAGACGCACAGACATGCATTCTCTAAAGAATAATTTTAACTGACAGAAGCGTTGCCAAAAGACCAGCTTTATATCGGCTGCTATTAGATACAATACACTGATTTGCGATTACATGTTTATATTGTTTGGTCAACCCATAAAACATGTACATATATGTATTGTGTAAATTTTGTATAAAGGAGGTAGACCTATATGTATCAATATTATGTAACATGTTTTTATTCTGTACAAAACATGGACAACTTCTCAACAAATAATTCTTTATGATTGAGAAGAACCGCAGTTCATTCAACCCCTTCATCCCCATCTCCTCCCTCCTCTTCTTCACTCTCCTCTTCATCTTCATCATCCTCGTCGTCATCATCTCCATCCACCTCCTTATTTGCCTCCTCCAACTCTGCCAGCTGCCGCTTCAGCTCCATGTCCTCCAGATCTGATACAACTCGTGGCTAAACAATTTATAGAATCGCAGTGGCATTCATGAAAGGTTCAACACAAACTTAGTAGACCCATAAGTCATAAGATAAAAACCCCCAAACTAAGCTATATGATTTAGCAAACAGCTATGCCTTGTTTACCAGCTGTATCTTTTTTAATTTTATACTTCATGCGCATGTTGTGAATGAACTAGCAATAACACAACCATTCCATTTAAAAGGTTCCAGGATTTGTCTATCTTTAACAGCTATTGTTGGAACAATTCAGCAAGTGATGAAATATCTAAGGATTAGGTAACTACCTCCTATGCTACAAACAGAGAGGCATTAAGCTATGAACATTTCAAGTGTAACTGCTGACATCACTTGGTGACAACTAACCTCCATTTTTATTTTGAAAGTGCCCCGGGCTGCTTCGATAGCTGATTTGATAAGTTCATTAGCCTGCTTGAGAGCTGATATTCCACCTTCTTTCTCCAGCGTAGTCGTAGTCATTACATATGTTGGTGGGGCAATAAGGTTAATCTGCATTAAACAATGCGTTGGAAGTGCGGTTGGTAAAGTGTGGTTGGTAGTGCACATACAAGTTGGAGGACCAAGAAACAACAGATAGAGATCATGTTATGCCCGCATTGGCGATTAAATATCCACCTTAAAAAATGTAAATAGCGACTACAGAAATACCTTGAGATACGAGCATAATGCGTTCCTGAACCGAGCAGTATGTCAATTCACTTGTATTTTAAATGAGATTTTCCTATACAAAATAACTAAATACATATTAATCCGTTCCCACCCTCTGAAAAGCAGCTAAAAATATAATATTACAATGAAAAACATGCTTTTAATTATTCTAATTCTCCACCTAAACTTACAAGTAACAAGTACATATCTAGTGATTATGGGCTGTAATAAAACGTGACATTATTACGTGCAGCACTGTATGAAGTTCTTACCTTTGAGACAGACGGTGGCGGCTAACGGTGATGTGAAATGGAGACTTGATGTTCGGTATGCTACACTCATTTGACAATAAACATAAACTTTAAATTTAACTTTGAATTAATTTAGCATACTATACGCACACTTAAAAGTAAGTTTTAATCTTACACTAAACTTGTTTCTAAGTTTGTTTTCCTTTTCAGCTTTTTATTTTTCTTCCGACTCTTTTAACCTTAACTTTCAACTGACTTTCACCTTCACTTTTAGCCGACCTTTTTTAAAACTTTTTCAAATCGGACAAACGAAAAAAACCAAGTGACTCATACTCGGCCACCTAGCTGCCGCATTTAGAGCTGTCTTATATGCTCATATCTAAAATTTGTCAAAAATAGCAAGAATGACCTTCTCTACAAAGATCAGGGTAGATCATGAGTGATGAGCCTCCTAAGCTATACGTTAGCCTATAGCTTAAGAGTCTATAGTGTTAGCTTACTTATACAAAGCAAAGGCAGTTATAAAACCAATACCAGCTCAAAGGAGAATATGCAATAGGAAACAATAATAACTTGGAACAGATTCATAGAAGAAAAGTGAATAGTAATCATAGACTTACTGCGAAAAACAGACTAGTATGACGATAAAAACCTGAGTTCAATTCTGAGATATTTCATCTAAGGTTACTGCTCAGCTCATAACATACATGTAATAATCGTATTTGTGAACATGTATCGCAGATAGATTTATATTCGTCTTCTAATGACCAGAAGAACTTACTTTAATAGGCATATCTTCTGTTGAAACAGTCAAACCAGCTTTGAGAGCCGTCTTTACAGCATCAATTCCATCATAGTGGTAACAGGCGACCTCTACGTCTGCAAGCAGATTTGAAATGTCACTACGAAAAAGTACACAACAACCTACTAAACCTACTATTCTAACAACTATAAACATAACAAATATAACATAACAAACCGGTGCGAATCTTGACAGCTTGCGGTGTTAATCTTCTTTTAATATCAGCCAAAAGGCATTCTTTGGTGTCAGAATCAATGTCACATTCGTCTAGGATCTCAGGCTCCCTGTAACCATAATTTTAATAAAACTTAGCGGCAATTGTATTTACAATAAACAACATGACACGGTTCCACTGAGTCGACAAGTCTAGACAAAAATCATGAGAACAACGCAAGACAGATAAATACATCAAAAATATTCAAGACAACTCAACAGCTTTTGCCACATAGGTAAAAAAACTTTTCATCCTTCTCAAGGACACTGAGCTCCTTCTCAAGGACACTGAGCAGTGTGATTGCATTGACTGATATATACAGTCAGAAGCGGCAGTGTCAGGGAGAAATCACCTTTTTATATAAAACATCAGTGAATAAACATCAGCGAACACAGCAACCTTTTACAGCTGGGATATTAGCATAGCTAAAACATCAACCGCTCCGTGTAACCACACCTTAGCTAAACCACAAGGTCTGGGAAAAAAAACTATCAAGTTCAGTTGTACTTACAGCACAGCATGCTTGAAGGCCTCAAATGATGCACCGGTCTTGCCATATTTCCTATCAAAAAACCAAGCTGTCTTTTCATAGAGTTCTTCTAGCTGCTCATTGGTTGTATAATCTAGGAGCTCAGCTACGTGTCGGAGTATACTGTTCACCTAATAATGACAATTCAATGTACATATATAATTGTGTGACAACCACTAAGATAGTTGAATATTCTGCTATCTCAGTAGTTTCGTCACACATTCTTGCCTAGATACACTGTACATGTATGCCTGAATACACTGTACATATATACGTAGACACACTGTACGTATATGCCTAAATATTCTAGGCATATACATATAGATACACTGCACTCTTGGACATATACCCACTGCAACACACACACACGCACGCACGCTAGATACACAGTACAAACATGCCTAAATACACCAAACGCACTGTACTTACAATACCTAGATATACTGTACATACACACATAGATGAACTATACTTACAAGCCTGGATACACTGTACTTACAATGCCTAGATATACTATACATACACACATAGATGAACTATACTTACAAGCCTGGATACACTGTACTTACAATGCCTAGATATACTATACATACACTCATAGATGAACTATACTTACAAACCTGGATACACTGTACTTACAATACCTAGATATACTATACATACACTCATAGATGAACTATACTTATAAGCCTGGATACACTATATTTACATGTCCGTAGATCTGCTGTACTTACAAAAAACCTAGATAAGCTGAATATACTTAAACATGCTGCACTTACATGTTTGGCGTTAGAGAACTTTTCTGTGCACTTCACAATATCTTCCTGGCCGACTCGACGTTTTGATAAATCAATATAACCTGAAAGCAACAATAGATGCTCTGTTTGTAGCTTATTATGGTACTTAAACTAACATATAAAAACAAAACATTCTTAAATTTTACTATTACTTACAGATGAGAAAGCGCTGATGCTGTTTTTCATTAGGTCAGGACTTCATTAGATTAGCAATGAGATGGGATAAAAAGTGTTGAATCGCACAAGTCAATAATTGTTAAACGTTGACTTGCAACAAAATTCACATTACAGTTATTTGATATGAAAAGATTTACCATGTCTTACTCTGTTGTGTTGTAGGTACAAAATATGTGGAAATGTGATTACAAGCTCTTAAAAGCTCAAAAACGAACAGTTAATCGCAGCCACATGAGACCGCCATAGTTTGGATTCTCTTTTCAAAACGGCTCAAATGTGACGTAGCTGTGGTAGATGGTTTCTATTTACACTTTTATGCAACCTTATTCGTCGAAATACTTTCACAAATATACTTCACGCATTTGTAATTTCGCCATTGTAATGCTGTCACTTTTATCAGTGATATCTTAAAACTAACCGTAAAAATTCGTTTACTTTTTAGCCTTAGCTTGAAGGAGTACATATCATTGTCTGATAATCATGACGAGCCTGTTGATCACTTGTGATAATCGAAAGGTGCTGCAGAAATTATTTGCGAAGTATTGGGTCACATGATCAGATTACTACTTGCCGATTAGACCAAACCGAAACAAAACTGTAAAGTAGCGAGCATCTATATTTGATACGGGATCTTCGGTAAAACCTGAAGTGTTTGTCATAAACTAGTGCTACGATAAGTTTTATATTGAGCTTTTTATTGCCCTTTCAATTCACGTGAGAACATCACGTGACAAGACAATAACCAAATTTCATGACTATGTCAGAGAAGTAAAGAGATTCCAATCTACGGCGGCTTTTCGTTTTTGAGCTTTTAAGAGCTTGTAATCACATTTCCACATATTTGGCACCTACAACACAACAGAGTAAGACATGGTGAATATTTTGATACCAAATAACTGTAATGTGAACTTTGTTGCAAGTCAACCTTTAAACAATTTGTAGAGTAGCTAAATACCCTTGTCTTTGTCGACCCGAATCACCACGACACATTCATCTCTGCCAATCCGAATGAGCTTGTTGATGGACCTAATACGCCTTCTAGACAATTCACTGAGTAGTACCATGCCTTCAATATTATTGTACTCTAACAAATGCACATAGGCTCCCATCTCAGCTATGTCTCGCACCTTTACCATCACGACATCATCTTGCTCAGGAAATTTGTGTTGATAAAACCGACAAGAGAGTTTGGCCATTTTGGAAATGATGTGTACCTAACCTAAAAGCATAAGTGCAGTGTTTCAGATAACATGTGTTGGGGGTATGTAATGACCATGAACATATCTTCACAACTATGTAACCAACTGATAGGAATATCAACAAAAATGTAGTTTGTAAAAAACTTGCGGTAATGTAAACACAAACAGAAAAATTTCGCATTTCACTGCTGGATTTCATGACCACATGCTGATCATTGTGTTTGCACCAGAAGCTCAAACTTGGTTAACAAAACGTCAACAAAGAGAACAGATGTTGTAAAACATGTACCTGTGCGATTTCATTATAAAACTTATACAATTGGAATAATGCTGCACCAACACCTAAGAAAACCAACCAACGAATGAAACTAACATTTTACTGTTAAACCCCTATTAGCATATTACAAGGAAACTAGGCATACAAATGTAGTGATTTTTGTTTTGCCGATTTTCTGGGGTTTTGTTGGGCTAATTGTACTGTGGTATATTTAAACCATAACTGTCATGTACAACTTTTATCGTATTTACTAGGTAAATCAGACATGCTGATTCCGATTTTGTACTCAAAATAAAGATTGGTCCACTAACTTTCAGGTTATTGAAAGCTTTTTTACAGGCTGGATTTATTTAATAACGCGATTTACGACACCATCTATTATTCTAAATCGAACTAAACGTCCCTAACTTTGGTTCCTGAAAAAGCTAGGTTTCGTCACATATTTATGGGCGGAGCTTGTTATGCCGATTGTGTTGTTTTCAAGACGGATATTAAAATGCTGTAAAAAAGCCCTCAATACTCTGAAAGTTAGTGGACCAATCTTTATTTTGAGTACAAAATCGGAATCAGCGTGTTTGATTTACTTAGAAAATATGTTAAAGGTTGTACGTGACAGTTATGGTTTAAGTAGGAAGTGTGATTACATGCACAAAAGGAGTAAAACAAGCCATTGTTAAAATCAAACATCGCTTGATGAACTCAATACAAATTTCTTCATACATATAGGAGTCATCCACACCTATCAAATTTCGTCGTCGATGTGACTTGAACACAACAGGCTTAAAAAAGGAGTATCCGATGGTGACTGGCATATGATGGACAATCAATCATATTCTATTGCTGGCAAAGATTTGATGTAGTAAAACATGGTGAAATGGTAATGAAAAATCGAGTAATTTTTCTCAAATTTCTCTATAAAGATGCAAACAAGTGAAATCCAGGTAGAGCAAGATCTAGGACATAAGGCAACTAAGGAAGTAGTCCTAAACTGAACAAGTTAATGGCTTCTACTATATTGGTTGAAGTACATGTATGTAGTATTGGTTGTAGCATATTGGTTGTAGTATATTAGCTGTAGTATATTTGACTGTAGTATATTAGCTATAGTATATATTAGTTGTAGTATATTGGTTGCAGTATTGCCATAGTGGAAGATAGAATTTGTCTCAACTTTGGCAACTGTTTGTACATATTTATCTTTTTCAACAGTTTGCAGTAATTAATGTTGATAACAAATCTTAAAAATTGAAACTACAGCTAGTGAAACTTGAATTTATTTTGGGAGAAATGGCCATGTTTGAAAGCTGAACAAAAGGCCACAGTTAGGTCAAACTCTCAGATGACAAGCGCCGAGCGACAAAAAAGACACAAGGCATTCATTTCACTTGCTGTTAAATATTTTGGCTTTTCACTTAGTTCTGGTTGGTTAACACCATTCATAGCGACTTGATTTGTTATTATTGTTTGATGCAATGAAAGGTATGAAGACTTGCCGGTACTACTCAAGTGTTTGAGCACTTGGATTACTAGACGGTTTTCATATTCATATAAAACGTAGGCAAACTATACAATGCATTGGTCTTGGTCTGCTTGACTATTGGTCTTGGTCTATTTATCATATCTTTTGAAGTGTGAGAGGCACTGCTGAAACAGTTAAACTTTTTCTGCCAGGACAAATATTTTAAATATATGTTTTTAGGTGAGCTTAGAGTAGGAAAGATCTGATTGAAGAATTTCATAGGCTAAACCTGAGGAAACGTAGGCTTTATGAGCTTCCTTAGAGTATTCTCTAATGTCTTTAGTAAAACAAAATAGAATTACAAAAAATTTGCATAACACTGAAAGCTTTCACTTCTAAGAACCTATCATCAGTACTACTGTATTCCCTGAACAACAAACCATTTTGTGTAGCTTCAATAAAAAACTATTCTACTCAAAATTTCTGTTTCAATAATATAATTAACAAACAATCAGGTTGTTACGAACAATTCAAATTTTAACATAGAGCGGGTCATTTCGTTTGTCACATGACCCTCAAAAGCCTCAATTCCATCTTATTGAGCCGCTATATGCATTTAATATTACATGACATTAACACTTTCAGCTATGTGTACTTTTAAAATACAATATACTTTTTGATTAAATACATATACAGTCAAACATCTACTTAGAATAACTACTGCATAAGGGTGTTAACAGATTGTTCTACTTCTCCATGGTTTCATAAAACCTCAAGAAAAAAATTCAATACAAGCTGAAGAAAGCAACAGTGCTAAACACTTTTGCTGTCAACAGAAAACATCGAATCTTGGCAGATGCAATATTGTCAGCTATGGGTGCTGCATGGCTCAAGCTCTAACAACAGCAAGTGGCAATGTGTATGTATGGTTTTGAGAGAAGAACGAAAATGACAGGAAGTATGCTATGATAGGAAAAAAGTATCAGACATTGCACAGTAACTAGCCATTTCTAGTTAGCAGCAAACTAAAAAAAAAGGTTTTGAAAATTTTCGTCTTAATTATCAATGATTATACTAAACCTTAAATTGAAATTGATGAGATTTTCCACAACCCCGGCAATTAAACCAGTTTAGCTGATATATTAAGAAAAACTAATGCAATTAAGCAAGTTTGTGATGAAGAGTTGCTACAATGTTGTTTAATAGCGCATTTGTATTGACTACAGCCTGGCCAAAGCTGTTGAATGCAATTGTAACAGATCGTGTTGTGCTACAACATCTCAAAAAATGAGAGCATTGGTCACATGAAGGTCAAAATCTTCCCAGAGATAAAACCTCATTGTATTATACTAGCTGGAAGAGAAGTTGTTAAAATGCAGTAAGTTTATTTCCTACGCTATATCTTTCATTCCACGAGAAAGAAGTATATCTACCTTCAATAGAGATGAGAACAGCAAACCAGGATATTCTGAACTATATAAATAAATGCAGCTCTAATTAAGAAAACTGCAAGCAAACGTCACCAATGAACACTTTCGAGATGATATGAAGCAACGTGCAAGGCAACGATATTGGTTGATTTGAATGTAACGAACTCAGTTTATCTACAATAGTTCAGTTTATTTACCATGAAATATAAGTTTAACAGCATAGCAAAGAGATCTGTAAAAACTGTCGAAATTTATTTGTACATGAATGTGGGAACAAGTAGAAAGCAGTGTTCGCTTATTGCTGTTTCATGAAAGTATAGTGTTTTTTAGTATTTTGGATATGAAAGTCCAATCAGGTCCCTTCTGGTTATAGACGCGACAGCACGATTGGCAATGAATTATCAGAGACACGCGAGTTTGAGCTGATGCATGTTACCAGCGACATTGTTCACATGCTCGAAACCTCAAGCGTTCACCTTATGCAGTTCTCGTGTCTTGATCAAAATTTATGCAGTCCGTATGTTCACTTAATGGCGTTCGGTTGAACAGTTTCCAGCATAAATCCTACGACTCCCATATCTGGACTCCATATTAAAAAACACCACTGCGTAAAAACATGTTCATGTTTGTTAGGCAAAATGATTTGTAACTGCATAGACTATTTTTGAACATTCATTTGTACTGTTGCAAGACTAGTTTAGACCTGACTATGGTGTCTGGAGGGCACTATCGCTTTACCTAATCAAATGAATGGAAAATACCGCTATACACATGTGTAATAAAAATCGACTGATGCAATTTTCCGGTTAGCAAATTGACAGTAAGGTAATGTCGGATAAAGGTTTGTTCTCCACGATCATAAACAAAGTAAAAAATCAGTCAATTTTGTATCTCTAAGTTTTTCGTAATAGAAAATATCGTAGTTAACAAAATCGATGTAAATTAGACATCAATGTAAAAAGTTGATAGCCCCATTTTCCACTTTTATCACCAGTTGTTGATTATTTTAATTAAGACAAGATAGTTTGCTCGATTTTTGCATTAATGTTGCGTTCAGTTTGTATCATGGCACATAACGTTTAATTTGTTTTTATTTTTAGAAGGTACGGTGTTTCAGATTCATTTGCGTTTTGTTATAGCTTATTTAAGGAAATCTCCGTTGTGGGCGTGTCGGCGTTTTTGGGAATGCTTCAATATATAACTTACACAGGAATAAATAATGTTATAGATAACTACGCATGTTTTGTAAAACTAATTATCTAATACATTACTATGTTACACTAAATAATCTGAACTTGGGATTTTTCTACTCTCGTTAAAATAGGTCAAGATAACTCTCAAACTTCGCCTATGCTTAGAGAAAAGATAACATAACTTCTACATATATCTTTGTCACACCACTCAAAAACAATAGCAGCTGATATCAATTGCTTTATTTCACACATACTACTGATTAAAATCGATGTGTAATACCTGTCATCACCATCAAGCTTAGCATTAAGGTGTCAATATCAATGGGTCTAGAAGAGAAGAGAGAGAATGATGGAAGAGATGGTGGCTCCTAAAGACATTATAGGTAAAGTTTTGAAGCAGCTGTAAAGTTAAGCTACATAACGTGGAACAAGCTACCTAACCACAGGAGCCGAGCTAAGACCTAGCCCTAACTTAAGCATAGATCAGGCAGATCAACCATATATACATACATGTATCTAGTCATGGAACAAACACAGGTTGGCTAACCAACAATTGCCTTGTACTCTCAAAATCTATGTGCAAGAGTTTCAGTGATGAAGTAAATATAAACAGAGCACTTACCAGCCGAATAAAAAACTGACTAGCCTTTACAAGTTTTACTTCTCTTTGATTTAAGAATCAGTAAACCAATGAGTGCACAATGTCCCAAATTTTTTGATTGCCATTTTTGGCCAAGTTCTATAAAAAACTGGATTGTATTGTCTCAGGAGAATTTTTACAGAGCTATTAAAAGGCTTTTGTTATTCCGAAAGATTGCCATTCAAAGCTCCAATAAAAGAAGGAAAAATGAAAGAACTAGCTGTACAACAATCAAACTCTGGCATGTTAGTGAGGAAGCAGGCTGAGGTAGCTGGAGATTCTGAAAATTTAACACTATTTTTTTGCCTTTCTGAATATAACAGAAGTTTGGTCTTTAAAAAAGCTTAGAGCATGCTAGAAGAGTTGAGCTAATCTGAGGCAGGTATTTTCGACCAGGAGCCCTAAAGTATAAATGTGACTGCATTATTGAACATCAGTAGCTTAGTGTTTGTATGGTTACTAATAACACAAGATTTTCTGACCAGTTTGTTTGGTCGGATCAATTGGAGAAATATCTTGATTAATAGTTGTGAACCTTTTGTCTTGGATTGGTATTGTTAGTTTGTTTGGCAATTCCTCACGTTTTTGGATTGCTTCAACTGCATTGCATTCACCCTGAATTAGCACAAGATGAAACTCTCTTGAAATTCCTTGAGGATACTGTACATGTATATGAATGAACCATACCCAAAACTTCCCCTGACTAGCCAGTCAAGTCCTAGTGTCCAAGGATACCAGTCTACTGTCAAATTATGTTTACGTGCATTTTTTAATGTAGCTTAATTGATATTCTTTGTGACCACATTGTGACTCATTGCTTCTGTCATCCATTCAGTTTTTTTTTACATTGGCCCGAGGGTGACAGATCAAGACTTCACATATATGTCATATATATGTAGCCTACACCAAGTCATGCAAGCTGTGTGAATTCACTCGATTTGGGGAGTTGCTTTTAACATTTGCATTATTTGTGGAATTACAGTAACTTGCACCAGTTGATGTAACTCTAGTTGATATCACAGTAAGTTGCTAACCCTCCTATTCAAATGCGCTTTCACATTGTTTTTTAAGTTTGTATGGTGAGCTTTAACAGAGCTTGACAGCAAAGCATCCACTGAGTTGATCAGTACCTAACCACTTCATGTGTCATCATCAACTAACCACCATAGAACTGTCCAAATAGAACTGTCACGTCAATGCAGTGGCTACTGCCGTATCTGTTTACCTGTCAATTCAACATTCTTTCACCTAAAGAGAGACAACAGTTGTTTTCTCAAGATGTCTCTTCTAGATTCAACAATTGACCTAATCTCGTCGTTGAAGTTCAGATGCAAAGAATGACAAGCACTCCATGTTATTTAAATACACCAAAGGAAGCTTTTAAAAGATAATCTTTTATGTCCAGAATATTACACTGAAAATAGAATACAATTAGCCAAGCGAGCATGCTGACTCCAATTCACAATTTAACTTACGCAAACAGTCTTACACAAAAACAACTGTTAGTGCAAAAATTAAATATAATGAAAAAAAAACTGTGTAACCTAAATTGTTACAAGCATCTGCTAATGTGTAAATATTTGCAGATCTCGACGAAACAATTAGGACAGTGGTTCCATAAGAAATCTTGGTTAATCAACGGTTTTGCACTAACTTCGTCGATTTTCATGATGCATTCTAATTGCAAGTTCTTTTTGTACACTCCCAGGATCTGATCAATGTAATTCTATTAAATTGTTATGGTGTTCAAGTATTAATTCAGTTGCTAAGATTGGCATTTAGTTGTAGGTCAATGTATACGAAAACAAATTTATATGACAACAGAATTTTAGTTCCCTTGTTTACATTGGTTTTACCAATATTAACAGCGATGTATCCCAACGTCGGCTAGTACTTTTATAAGTGTTTTTATCATTGAATCATAAGTTAACTTAGGGTTTTTAGTTATGTGGGTCATATATAATACCATTACATCTTTGAGTGTTTTTATTTGCAAGTGTCATCTATAGACTCGTCAGAGCTGTGAATTTTTATTTTCACAAGTTAGCTTACTCAGCAAAAATTACAGGATTTTTTATATGAAGTTTTTATGGTAAATTTAAATAAATATTTTTGATTCAAATCAATGTAAATGTTTGCATGGCGGTAAAAATTCTTCTTGTAATTAGCATGCTAGTAGAGACCTTGACTTCCATTTTGTTGTCTGTTGTCCATTCTGTTGTTCACTATATTTTACATGATGCAAGCAAGTGGGTAGCCAAAAACTGTTATACTTTAAAGAAGGAGGATTACTCTGTAAACATGAATAACTTTTAAAAACCTTTGTCGTACCAAGGGTCATGCAACAAAAATGAACTTGTACCACCTGAGTAAATGTACTGGTAACATTCACGAAGGTGTTTACATAAAATAGATCGGACAAGCTACATGCACATTTAAACACTCACCACGGACTACGTGTATCTTTTAAAATCATAGTTTGGCTATGGGCTAATTCCTTTACTTACGGTGTGTTCGTAGCAGTCGCTCCAGCAGCCATCCGAGTTGCCTTTACAATTTTATCAATTGCATCTAATAGACTGAGTAAGGATTAAGAATAGACTAATGTGAGTTCACTTGCATTTATTTTTTTCATTGGTCATAGGTCATCAGCACTTTCAGTCTCAAACTCTCTTAGTCATGTACAATAGTGTATATAGCTAGGATTGTATTGACGATAAGCTTGATTGTAATGGTGTGTTACAAACTCTCTTAGTCATGAACAATAGTATATATAGCTAGGATTGTATTGACGATAAGCTTGATTGTAATGGTGTGTTACAAACTCTCTTAGTCATGAACAATAGTGTATATAGCTAGGATTATATTGACGATAAGCTTGATTGTAATGGTGTGTTACAAACTCTCTTAGTCATGAACAATAGTGTATATAGCTAGGATTATATTGACGATAAGCTTGATTGTAATGGTGTGTTACAAACTCTCTTAGTCATGAACAATAGTGTATATAGCTAGGATTATATTGACGATAAGCTTGATTGTAATGGTGTGTTACAAACTCTCTTAGTCATGTACAATAGTGTATATAGCTAGGATTATATTGACGATAAGCTTGATTGTAATGGTGTGTTACAAACTCTCTTAGTCATGAACAATAGTGTATATAGCTAGGATTATATTGACGATAAGCTTGATTGTAATGGTGTGTTACAAACTCTCTTAGTCATGTACAATAGTGTATATAGCTAGGATTATATTGACGATAAGCTTGATTGTAATGGTGTGTTACAAACTCTCTTAGTCATGTACAATAGTGTATATAGCTAGGATTATATTGACGATAAGCTTGATTGTAATGGTGTGTTACAAACTCTCTTAGTCATGTACAATAGTGTATATAGCTAGGATTATATTGACGATAAGCTTGATTGTAATGGTGTGTTACAAACTCTCTTAGTCATGTACAATAGTGTATATAGCTAGGATTGTATTGACGATAAGCTTGATTGTAATGGTGTGTTACAAACTCTCTTAGTCATGTACAATAGTGTATATAGCTAGGATTATATTGACGATAAGCTTGATTGTAATGGTGTGTTACAAACTCTCTTAGTCATGAACAATAGTGTATATAGCTAGGATTATATTGACGATAAGCTTGATTGTAATGGTGTGTTACAAACTCTCTTAGTCATGAACAATAGTGTATATAGCTAGGATTATATTGACGATAAGCTTGATTGTAATGGTGTGTTACAAAGTAGCGTGTGATTAGAATGCTTTAAACCGCAAATTATTTTGTTATCTCACTTTTTTGTCATTCAAGTGTCTATCTTGATTTGAATAATTTTGAAGATAGATTTGATCTGATGAGTCTGCCACTTCAGTGATTTGAACTTTACTTAGGCGAAATTCAGTTTCAGAATGTGTGCCAAACATAACATTAAACCATTTGCCTATCTTTATTTCAAACCGTTTTATTCATAGAAGAATTTTTTTCAAAGCTATCGGCACTTTTATCATTTTATTTTTTAATAAAAGTTCTAAGGGCAGTCTAGTATTTTGTTGAAGCTCTAATGTATTGTGTTATTTATCTATCAAAGTTGGACATATTTAATTAGTAATTATTTAGTTGATATTTCTTGCTACATCTACAGTAAATAATAAAATACAAGTGCTAATAAGCATGTTATATTTGTTAGCGAGATGCTATGACTATATTTCATAAGGTGAAAAATAGCATAATCATTTCAATTATGTTTGTTATTTTAGACGTAAACATTAATTCTCTTAAATCTGGCTTCAACTGGTTACAGTCACACCTCGACATACAAGTGTGCACGAGTATACGAACAAAGTTTCGAGTAAATTACTTCTTTGAGATATGAGAAACCTTTGAGATACAAACATACGAGTAGGTTCTCAATGGTCCTTAAATGACCGAGTATGCGAGAGGCAGCTTTCAAGAACACCATCGCTTAGTCTTTCTTGTCGTATCAGTTTGGAAAAAGTTTTTAAAAGGTTGGCTTACAGTTATAGTGAAAGCAAGGCAAAAAGCGCCCAGCCTGAAACAGATAATAAAAAATTAAGCCAATGACAAAATTTAAGTTAAGACTAGTAAAATTTAGAACTTATTTTTAAGTGTTTGGTTTTAGTAAGTTTATGTTGTGTTACGTAGCGTCACAAAAATCTAATGTACTGAATGTGTTGCCATCAAGTCTCTCTCACTCCGGCGTTAGCCACTATGTTTGTCTCAAAAGTAAGAACTTCATACAGTACTGTACATAGTAAAGTTGTATTTTATTGCAGATCATAACCACTAAATAGATCATTGTTTCACTTTGTGAGCGTAGATATTTGATTACAACAATTAATAGCACATTTATCTGTTGTATTATCCTGTTTTTAGATGTTTTTTATGGTATGATAATGAATTAATTTGTATTTAGTTATTTTATCTAGGAAGTATTGTATTGAGATACGAGCACATTGATATACGAGCTCATTCCCAGAACGCATTAAGGTCGTATGTCAAGGTATGACTGTACTTATGAGTAATAAAAGTATTTATGCAAATATCTAATATTCTGTAGTCAAGTAAATCATTTATCTGTCTAATCGTTAGGGTTGTTGATTATTTTAATAGAGTTTAGTCTAGCGCCACTCGTGCTAGGTATTCTTGCACATAAAAGATAATGAAAGACTGGCATGATCACCCGAGTCATAACTGATGTACTTGATGTACTTGCATGCCTCTGCATTGGTCATTTACGACTACTTTATTTGTTTTAAGGTTTCTGCTGTCCTTTTCCTTAATATTTTATGCAACTGATTTGAAAGTTGCAACTATTTTACTTTATTTTTTTTATTTTACATTGTGATTTCATAAGCTTATTGTGAGGATCTGGCATAATAGGAAAGTATACCTGAATTAGCATGTACACCATACAGGTTTTGACTTGCTAATGAGTTTGCTAATGTTTATAAGTGGGAGACTAAATTGATCGGTGTACAAAATACCACAGGCTATAATCTCATAATATGAAACTATTTGCCAGTTATAATGAGTATGCTGGCATGATTACAAACTTATAATATGGTCCCATTTGTAATACGCCCCATTTGAGCCGCTTTGGAGAGTGATTCCAACCTACGGCATTTTCGTGATGGCTGTGATTAATTGTTCGTTTTTGAGCTTTTAAGAGCTTGTAATCACATTTTCACATATTTGGCACCTACAGCACAACAGAGTTAGACATGGTGAATTTTTTAATACCAAATAACTGTAATATGAATTTTGTTGCAAGTCCACCTTTAATTTTTTAATTTTACAATTTGCATCCTGCAGTGTTGTGATTTGTAACTCATTTATTTAAAATAATTATAGTATTATGTAACGGTATTAATTATCAATTATAGAGCAGCTACAGCCAAGGTTTATCTGTAGAGCATATGCAGCATTGTCATTGGCTGCTTACCCGTGCATTAGCAGAGTCAACTGTCAATTGTAACTCAGCCATCATATCGATCCTTTGTTTTAGGCAGTGGAGATGAATCCCGTTTTACCTTTACTCATCTACACTATCATTTGCTCTTCCTTAGCCCTGCTCTACTTTACTGGTGTGTTGCACTATGTGGGGTTGATAGGTGCCTTGGAGCAGGTCAGTCTTACAACACTAGACAAGATTACTCTATAGTCAATCATAACATTTCACTGTTCCGGCCTTTCTGTTGTTTGTCTATCTGACTCACACAGCACTTTGTTTATAACCAGTTTCTGGTTGTAGCTGATCCAAAGAAACTGTCCAAATGTTTATCGATGCTCCGCGGTGCCTAGGTACGTGATCAATGTTCTTTCATAATATTTAGCTGGTGGTAGTAAACCTCACACACCGATTTCCTCAAGTTATAACATGTTTGATTTTTAATATGTACTTACTTGCACACTGCCCAGTTTTAGTAAGGAGTTAAAATAGATAAAGAATTCTATACTAAAATAATTGTAAAAATATATTAACTCTATTTGTACCAGTCAATGCCGTTTCAAGCAATTCAGGCTCTGAGGCAAAAACAAAAACAGAAGTAGTAACCGAGACAGTAGTAAATCAATAGTAAAGTAACGGCAAGTAAATTATGTGTAGTTATGTAAATTATTTATTTATGTGCATTATGGGAAAGAGAAAACCTTTTTGCGTAATGCTGGTCTATAATGCAACTTAGTAAGGTGTCTGGTATAGTATAGTGGTATTTTGGGGAAGTAGGAATGTAATACATGGTCAGGCAGATTGAAGATAATGGTTTGAGTATTTTAAACAGCAAATATATAATGGCACAGTTAGCTCCTCAGCATTAAGGGCATTTAGCAGCTGGTCGTAACCTAGATATTCTTATCGCAAGCCGATCATTATCATGAAACTTTAAAGAAACCCTGAGGCCTTGTTTAATTTATTCTTGCTTTTTGTTGTTGGTGTTTTTTTTGTTTATTTTTTTATGTGTGTGTGCGTGTGTGTGCGCACGCGCGAGCTACATAGCCCCACACAAATGCATTATAGAGTGTCTTCAAACTTACATATAGTTTGTAAACATTGCATTCAGCTTTTCAAGTCAGAGGTAGACACTATCTATAGAAACTTTTTAATGCAGATTTATAATATACTCTTATGATATATTGCAGTAGCCTGAGGAGTAGGAGGTTCAACTTAGGTCTGACCTGTTTGTTTGTTTGTAGATGGGCCCGCTGGTTAATGGTGCTGATATATCATGCTGTAGTCCTCGGCTGTCACATGGCCGCTATATACGAGGTGTTGCCAAACATCGGTCGCTATCAATCTACCGCCATCATCAATATGCCCGCACTCATGTATCACCTATGGATCATACATGTTCTCTGTTATGTTATGTGTATCGTGTCAAACCCTGGAGTTATTCGTGCACGTAACCATAGAGCCGCTCTAGCAGTTTACTCTTACGATGGTCTAGTCTATAGAATGGGACAAACTTGTGTCACCTGTGGATTTGACAAACCTGCTCGCAGCAAGCATTGCAGTATGTAGCAATCATTATAAATAGATAGTGATTATGCCATGAAATTAAAAGAAATTTAGGTAATGCTTTTAGCACCAATAGCGTATATTAAAAATAGCATGTTGTTGTGCTTTTGGGTTTATTTTGGATTTTGTTCATTAAACACAAATACTTGTGACATGTTTCTACATGTTAAAAACTGAGGGTATCAATTGGTATGCCCATAGATATATATAGGTATATATATCTATGGGTATGCCTTATACTATGATCTTCTGTCTTAGCATGTGGTAATTATAGGCGTGTTAGTCTATTGAAAGCATTAAATTGAGTTTGATAAGTTTGTAGAATTCTGGCCAACATCTGGCATAAAAGGCTGGTCGTTTAGCAGATTTGTTTAGCTTTATGTTAATCTCTTTTCTATGTACTAAATTTGTTCACAAGTTCAGCCACTAGATCTTCACCTGTGATACATTGCATTCATCCTAGCAGCTTGTGGTTAAATCTAATCTTTAACTGAAAAGGTGATGTGTATCATAGCTGGATAAGAGCATATATTATAAACTATATAACACTATATGTATACATATACCGGTATATATATACCAGTATATATATATACCAGTATATATATATACCAGTATATATATATATCAGTATATATATATACCAGTATATATATATACCAGTATATATATATATACCGGTATATATATGCCGGTTTATATATGCATCACACAATATATTTACATCTATATATTGCTAGACTGTTACACATCGTGTTATGTTATACTATGTTAAAGCTATTCTTAATAAGTCTATTTATAATTACGTTATGGTTCTGTTATTTATTTTGTTATTTATTTTGTTCTGTTATATATAATTTTCATACTTTTAGGGGTCAAAGGTTAGACTAGATGTCTATTTAGTTGATGTAATACAGATATTAAATATTAGAATTTCAGAATATGATAAATGACTTTTCAAATGATAACTTGTTGGTACATTCCCGCAGAGTTGTGGGAGTGTATTTGGAAATATAAAGAACTATTTCATTCACCCTTGTATGCTTTACCTAAATTTACAGCAAGCTATCAGGTCATTTTCCTAGTATATTAAGATGTAGATTTACGACAAAAGCTGAAAAAAAAACAAGCAGATAGGTGCTGGCTTGTCATGCTTTTTTGCATAGTTGTGGTCCGTGAGATGGAATGTACAAATGAGCTGTGGTCCATGAGATGGAATGTACAATTGGGCTGTGGTCCGTGAGATGGAATGTACAAATGGGCTGTGGTCCGTGAAATGGAATGTACAAATGTACGCTTCAAAATACAAAAGCATCTAAATTTTTTGGTTTGATATAAAATAAGCTTGTTAAAGCTTTTGTGTAGGCTGTAGTGAAAAAGCGTAGTTGTCTGCTCTTTATTGTATCAAACAAAGTGCAGTCCAAGGGAGGCAAATCCAAATTTAGTTGCTTTTTGCCAAATATGTAAAACGGAAAATGCAGAAGTTGTTGCTAAGCGAAGTCTGCCCGGCCTCCTTTGACTCTTAAGAAAACTAAGGTAGTAATTCGCCCATAAATATGTTTTACGGTGATTTCACTAGCATTGATGTTAATGCTGTTGCTTAAAAAGCAGAGTGATTTCAGCTGGCACAGTTGAAATGGAACATTCCTCACCATATCGATTGACTGCTGCTTGTCCTCTAGCCCACACTTGATTTTGTATACCATAAAAAGGCAGTAGCAAATTTGTTATTTTCAGCTTTATGCATATTCTACTCTTTTATGTACAAGTGACTTTTTATTTGAAACTTGCAAAACAAAGATGGTGGTTATAATTCAAAGGAAAATTTGTTAAATGTGTCTGCATTATCTTGTTGCTGTAGAGATAAGAGTACTGTAGAGATAAGAGCACTGTAGAGATAAGAGTACTGTAGAGATAAGAGTACTGTAGAGATAAGAGTACTGTAGAGATAAGAGTACTTTAGATATAAGAGTACTGTAGAGATAAGAGTACTGTAGAGATAATAGTACTTTAGAGATGAGAGTACTGTAGATATAAGAGTATTGTAGAGGTAAGAGTACTGTAGAGATAAGAGTACTGTAAAGATAAGAGTACTGTAGAGATAAGAGTAATGTAGAGATAAGAGTGCTGTAGAGATAAGAGTACTGTAGAGATAAGAGTACTTTAGAGATAAGAGTACTGTAGAGATAAGAGTATTGTAGAGATAAGAGTACTATAGAGATAACAATACTTTAGAAATAAGAGTACTGTAGAGAGAAGAGTACTGTAGAGATAAGAGTATTGTAGAGATAAGAGTACTATAGAGATAAGAGTACGGTAGAGATAAGAGTACTGTAGAGATAAGAGTACTATAGAGATAAGAGTACTTTAGAGATAAGAGTACTGTAGAGAGAAGAGTATTGTAGAGATAAGAGTACTATAGAGATAAGAGTACTGTAGAGATAAGAGTACTTTAGAAATAAGAGTACTGTAGAGATAAGAGTACTGTAGAGATAAGAGTACTGTAGAGATAAGAGTACTGTAGAGATAAGAGTACTGTAGAGATAAGAGTATTGTAGAGATAAGAGTACTGTAGAGATAAGAGTACTGTAGAGATAAGAGTACTGTAGAGATAAGAATACTGTAGAGATAACAGTACTGTAGAGATAACAGTACTTTAGAGATAAGAGTACTGTAGAGATAAGAGTACTGTAGAGATAAGAGTACTGTAGAGATAAGAGTACTGTAGAGATAACAGTACTGTAGAGATAAGAGTACTGTAGAGATAAGAGTACTGTAGAGATAAGAGTACTGTAGAGATAAGAGAACTGTAGAGATAACAGTACTTTAGAGATAAGAGTACTTTAGAGATAACAGTACTTTAGAGATAAGAGTACTGTAGAGATAAGAGTACTGTAGAGATAAGAGTACTGTAGAGATAAGAGTACTGTAGAGATAAGAGTGCTGTAGAGATAAGAGTACTTTAGAGATAACAGTACTTTAGAGATAAGAGTACTTTAGAGATAAGAGGACTGTAGAGATAAGAGTACTGTAGAGATAAGAGTACTGTAGAGATAAGAGTACTGTAGAGATAGGATTGCTGTAGAGATAACAGTACTTTAGAGATAAGAGTACTATAGAGATAAGAGTACTTTAGAGATAAGAGTACTGTAAAGATAAGAGTACTGTAGAGATAAGAGTACTGTAGAGATAAGAGTACTTTAGATATAAAAGTACTGTAGAGATAAGAGTACTGTAGAGATAAGAGTACTTTAGAGATAACAGTACTTTAGAGATAAGAGTACTTTAGAGATAAGAGTACTGTAGAGATAAGAGTACTGTAGAGATAAGAGTACTGTAGAGATAAGAGTACTGTAGAGATAAGAGTGCTGTAGAGATAACAGTACTTTAGAGATAAGAGTACTATAGAGATAAGAGTACTTTAGAAATAAGAGTACTGTAAAGATAAGAGTACTGTAGAGATAAGAGTACTGTAGAGATAAGAGTGCTGTAGAGATAAGAGTACTTTAGAGATAACAGTACTTTAGAGATAAGAGTACTTTAGAGATAAGAGGACTGTAGAGATAAGAGTACTGTAGAGATAAGAGTACTGTAGAGATAAGAGTACTGTAGAGATAAGAGTGCTGTAGAGATAACAGTACTTTAGAGATAAGAGTACTATAGAGATAAGAGTACTTTAGAGATAAGAGTACTGTAAAGATAAGAGTACTGTAGAGATAAGAGTGCTGTAGAGATAACAGTACTTTAGAGATAAGAGTACTTTAGAGATAACAGTACTTTAGAGATAAGAGTACTTTAGAGATAACAGTACTTTAGAGATAACAGTACTTTAGAGATAAGAGTACTGTAGAGATAAGAGTACTGTAGAGATAAGAGTACTGTAGAGATAAGAGTACTGTAGAGGTAAGAGTACTGTAGAGGTAAGAGTACTGTAGAGATAAGAGTACTGTAGAGATAAGAGTACTGTAGAGATAAGAGTACTGTAGATATAAGAGTATTGTAGAGATAAGAGTACTGTAGAGATAAGAGTACTGTAGAGATAAGAGTACTGTAGAGATAAGAGTACTGTAAAGATAAGAGTACTGTAGAGATAAGAATATGGTAGAGATAAGAGTACTGTAGAGATAAGATTACTTTAGAGATAAGAATACCGTAGAGAAAGAACCTTCACTACCGACGGTTGTCAGCAACAATTTTATATTATTTATTGGACTTTAGAGACGGTTAAAACTTCAAAGTCTATGATCAACTACTGTAATTACTTGTATCTGTTTGCGTTGTTACCCTAATCTGCAAAATTATACACTATTTTAACTAATATCACTTATTTGACTGGCTGTTGAACCACACTCTTTTTTATAGTGACTGTTACCTTGTCTATCAGAGTAACCAAAATGAAAAGTGTAATGAGCAAATCTATAGGGTTGCAGCTCTTATCCTCCGATATGCTAATGAATCAAGATTATATTGTGGGGAACTCTTATTAGTAACATCTCCTTCTGCAACCAACTTGAAACTATTTCTTCCTTAGCATGTCCGTTCAACATGTCCGTTCTTTTATTCACTCTATTAATATTTTCCTAGCAATATCAACTTTTAATTGATTGCATCATGTCAGGCTTCACATTACTATCAGCGTTTATTTGTTGAGTCCCTCAGCCGTTCAAATGACAGTCATTTATATACATTCTGCTAGCTTGTTTAGCTCCATCTCATTACAGCAGGGTTGGTAATCAAGTTACGACTGCTGTCTGTTATTCATCATTTGAATCAGCGTGTAAGTATTCACTCATGTGTTGTAGGTGTGTGCAACAAATGTGTCCACAGATTTGACCACCACTGCGCCTGGATAAATTGTTGCATCGGTGCAAATAACTATCGCTACTTTGTGGCAATATTGCTGACCGGTATTGTTATGTGCTGCAACGGTGCTGTCATGTGTTGGCAGTTCTTTGATGCCATGTACATAGCGAGAGGTCTTCACGTCTTCAAGTATATTGATAGTAGTGGTCAGAAACAATCTGTTGGTGGTATGGTGCTTGCTCAGGTTAGACTGATAGTCTTTATAAGTCGTTTTAATAGTCATCATGCAGTTAAGCTTTTTCAATTTCAACCTATCCAACATGGTCGCAGTCACACTAGCTTGCTAAATGTTATATATTTACTCTTTTGTAATATAATCCTATTATATTGCTAAACATGTTTGCTCGATCACAGCAACACTCCTTTTGCCTTTTTTGTTTCAAGTGCTATTTTCTCCTGTATATGTTCTATGTTTACTTTGTTACAGTAGATGTTCACTTTCTTACAGTAGATGTTCACTTTGTTACAGTAGATGTTTATTTTGTTACAGTAGATGTTCACTTTGTTACAGTAAATGTTCACTTTGTTACAGTAGATGTTCACTTTGTTACAGTAGATTTTCACTTTGTTGCAGTAGATGTTCACTTTGTTACAGTAAATGTTCTCTTTGTTACAGTAGATGTTCACTGGGTTATAGCAGATGTTCACTTTGTTATAGTAGATGTTCACTTTGTTACAGTAAATGTTCATTTTGTTACAGTAGATGTTCACTCTGTTACAGTAGATGTTCACTTTGTTGCAGTAGATGTTCACTCTGTTACAGTAGATGTTCACTTTGTTGCAGTAGATGTTCACTCTGTTGCAGTAGATGTTCTCTTTGTTACAGTAGATGTTCACTTTGTTACAGTAGATGTTCACTTTGTTACAGTAAATGTTCCCTTTGTTACAGTGTATGATCATTTTTTTACAGTATATTTTTTGTATTACATTGTATATTCATCTTGTTACAGTACTTGCTCGCTTTGTTATAGTACATATTTATTTCGTTACAGTACATGTTCTACGAGTTTCCGCGAGTGTTCGGCCTTTTCTGTACACTGGTTTTGCTGGCTGTCCTACTTACAGTTTTTGCTTCTTACCACATCCAACTCATCATACTCAACCGTACCACCAGCGAGGCATACAAACTGCATGCGTTAGGTACGTGCACGTGTTTATTTAAAAATTATGGCTATTGTTAGGCGGTAGCTCCAACCAGTCATTTTATAAAATGAAAATGAAAGATTGGAGAAGCGCAGTTATTGTGTAAACATGTTTAGATTAGCTTGTTAGGGTAATCTCTGTGTGCTGTTAATGAGAGAGCAAGTGTATTAGGGCCAGAATATGCCAGGACAGAATTTAACACAATTAATAAACCAAACCTAAGCAGAGGCAATGGTTTAGAGTTGCCTGCACCACCTGCTCAATGTCGCTGTTGAACATAGCTTCGCATCTTACTCGGTCTATTTGTAAGCTTTGACATCAGTGATTTGGGGAGTTTTCTTTTTGGAGCCACTGTTACACAGTAAATTGGTATGCTTGGTTTTTAGTTGCTACTTACGTGCATATGTGTTATATACTATATAACCTGTATATAGTAAGCAACCATGTTTTACTATAGTTTCCAGAGATTACCATTGTTCTATCGATAGATTGTGGTCTCTTATGAGTGACTTGCAGATGTCTAGGAATGCTTTTTGTGCCTTCACACTATGTTTAACAGCCAGTGTCACACTATGTTTAACAGCCTGTGTCACACTATGTTAAACAGCCAGTGTTACACTATGTTTAACAGCCAGTGTTACACTATGTTTAACAGCTAGTGTTACACTATATTTAACAGCCTGTGTTACACTATATTTAACAGCCTGTGTCACACTATATTTAACAGCCTGTGTTACACTATGTTTAACAGCCAGTGTCACACTATGTTTAACAGCCAGTGTTACACTATGTTTAACAGCCAGTGTCACACTATATTTAACAGCCAGTGTCACACTATATTTAACAGCCTGTGTTACACTATGTTTAACAGCCTGTGTTACACTATGTTTAACAGCCTGTGTCACACTATGTTTAACAGCCAGTGTCACACTATATTTAACAGCCAGTGTCACACTATATTTAACAGCCTGTGTTACACTATGTTTAACAGCCTGTGTTACACTATGTTTAACAGCCAGTGTCACACTATGTTTAACAGCCAGTGTTACACTATGTTTAACAGCCAGTGTCACACTATATTTAACAGCCAGTGTCACACTATATTTAACAGCCTGTTTTACACTATGTTTAACAGCCTGTGTTACACTATGTTTAGCAGCCTGTGTTACACTATGTTTAACAGCTAGTGTTACACTATGTTTAACAGCCTGTGTCACACTATATTTAACAGCCAGTGTCACACTATATTTAACAGCCTGTGTTACACTATGTTTAACAGCCTGTGTTACACTATGTTTAACAGCCAGTGTCACACTATGTTTAACAGCCTGTGTTACACTATGTTTAACAGCCAGTGTCACGCTATGTTTAACAGCCTGTGTCACACTATATTTAACAGCCTGTGTTACACTGTGTTTAACAGCCAGTGTCACACTATGTTTAACAGCCTGTGTTACACTATGTTTCCATGATGAGATTAGTCTACAAATTTCGACATCCGCAAGATGAAAATGGCAGAAACCAGCGAGTCAAGGAATTTTTGTTACTCGCAAATTTTTACGATTGTTTCATGCTTGCGAAAGATGGAAACAGTGTTTGCAAGTGATGTGCAACCGGGCAAGATATTCCATTTCAAACATTTTCCACACTCTAGTCATTCCTTTTTTCGAAAGCGCGCTTGTTAAGTTAGATAAGGGCGCACTGCTATGACCTCTGGCGTAGAATTCCATCTTTTTAACGAAGCGCCTGCATTGATCAGCAACATGCCATGTCCATTGAAACACTTATCTTACTGTAACTCAATGTGGGCACAACTCCAAATCTGTATCATCCCTACACTGGAAACATACACATGTTGATATAATATCTTTAAAAATGACGTCACTTTTCGGCACTGATTACATCTGCAATTCAGCTTCGTTCTATTATTTGATTTCATTTGCTTGAGCATCAACTTCTAACAAACACAATTACATCGGTATCATTTTGCAATACATTTTCAAGCTCTTTCACATGTACCATGGCTTTAGCGACTTTGTTACAATTTCTACACATTCAAAGTATAATCATTTCATTTTTGCACACGGTATAAATGTTAACATTTAAAAGGTTTGACGGGAAAATTACTAGAACAGGGATTTCCTTCTGTTTTTTAACAAAAATTTCGTTAGTTTCAAATGACAGTGAGTACATATCACTGTACATAATACATGTATGTAGTCTGAGTTCCATTCCTGTTAGGGTGATAGGAAGGTCACCTTGGCACAACTGCTATCTGAGGTTTTTGAATGCGAGGTACTTCCTTTAGCTCATACCGTATGAAAAAAGCAATATGAATGCTAAAAATCGTTGCTAAAGTTACCCTCATAGTTGAGATGCTCATATCTTTTTTATATATTGGTTAGCTATGAAGATGTCTCCTAGTGATGAACTTTCTCCTACACATCTATATTGATTTGTTATTGATGTTTTATTGGTTGTCGATGGATTAATAGAGTGAACCTGTCAAAGAACAGAAGCCTCTATTTAATCAATGTACCATCTGAACTGCCAGTTCCACACTTGAATACATGTGTCTAACTCCTCTAAGTTCTATTGCTTTGTACTTAAGAATGAGAAGATTTGTGCTCGGGTGTCTCAGACTAGAGCTGTCAAGATCTGAGTTTTTTATTCCTCCCATGGCGTCTTAATATATCACATGGCAGCATCATACTCATGCCGCACAGTATAGTGCTGCACATATCGCGTGTGTGTTTAATTTGATTGGTTTGTAAGTAGTTCATACTCCATACTCCACTATTTAGTAAGTGGTGTAGCATGCATAGATCGATATTAGTAAGTAATTGGCCTGCAGCATAATTAAATCTGTATTTTTCTTGACGCTATGAATAGATTACTCATCACGTAATCACTGTTTATATTATAAAATCATTTTCATCAATCTTATTATTGCCTTTCCCCTAGTGTCTGCGTTCTCACGTCATTTCCTATCAGTCATGCCTCAACTATTCAGTAATTGGTAATATCAAGTCCTTCTCCATGTCTTAGGACACAGTGCCTTTATTATGTTCGACTATTACATATGTCACTCTACTCTAGAAATAGTATTAACAGTGTGAGCAGCTGTACTTAATCTATTGAATTTGTGTAGACAGTTTATGATGAGGTTCTTGCGCAGTTAATCATCAACTAGAAAGCTTTACTAGTTTGATGGAATTCTACATTCTACATGCCGGCAGGGCTATAAATGCTATTTTACGCTAAATGTATGTAGACTATCATAATATAGATTTGTCGAGTAAGAAGTTGTATCCTCTGTGTTTGGAAAGACAACTCCAAAATATGTTTGTTTGCAGACATTTTAGAGTTGTCTATTTCATTGAAGGACCAGCAAGCAAACTTCAGCATAGAAAGGCTTATAGTAATGGGGTGCTGAGGAATATATGGGAAGTTCTAGCTCCCGCTTCACTGACTATCTCGGAAACTGAGGCTAAATCTGACTAAACTACGATCACTTATAGGTATGTCGTATGTCTACACCTCGCTCTTTTTGTCGCAATAAAACTGCTTTTTTACAACATCAGCCTGGAGTTTCTGTTTGGTTTTAGTGGTTTGAATTTATTTGGTACTTGCACTTCTCGCCATATTTTATTCTTATTATACATTCAGAACTTTAAATTTTGATCAACTAAAGTACATTTAGAACATTTGAAGGTCATCAACTTAACTGGCATTTTTAAAATGATTTCTTCTAACGACTTCCGGAAGTTATGCCTATTGGTGGCAATTACTATTCATTAAACATAGAATAGCATATATAAACATACTAGCTGTGCTACCCGGCGATGCCCGGGTAATAAAGAAGTCTGGACAGAAAATTGATTTGTATTTAACATATAACAACATTTTCCATCCTAACTTTCAAACTACATATCATGAGAAAAGATTTTTTTGTAATTGAAATAATTTAAGAGAGAAAATAAAAACAATTGTAAAAGTTTTCAAACTTTGTCAAATAACTGTAACTTACAAAATTCATATCATGAGGAAAATGTTTTGTGCAGATTAAATAAATTTTAAAAAATAAAACAGCTATAATAGGGTTTAAATGTAAATGAGAAATAATTAGCAAGTAATAGCTAAATTAAGTCTGTTTTGCTACGGTTACAATAAAAGATAATTCTGTAATGATACAATTAATACGAACTGAGAAAACGAAATAAAGATCCTGAGTACGTTGAATTAATAATAACAATTCTTGCATAGAAGTGTGTGTGTGTTACTAAAAAAGGTTACTGTTCCACCGGAAGCTATTCATCAAAACTTTGAATATAATGATTCTTTTGATACCTTGGTACTTCTTGATACTGGCACAAATTTAAAAATGAGATATCGTACTGTTTTCATCTGGCCGAACGGAGAGAGAATGTCGAGGCTCTTCCTACGGAGATAATACAATTGTCAGCATGAAAAGAATCGGCCTTGACTGCAATATAACAATTAAACCTTACGAGAAACCAAAAATAGAAGTTTAAGAAAACACGAAAATGCATCGTGTTTCATAAAGTATTTCATAGCAAGGGCATCGTAACAAGTGGATGCAATGCTAAAATAATTCGTCATTTAGCCTGTGCATACGGTATACGGTTTACGATAACGTCTTTGATCAATACACCTTGTCTCAAAGTTGCGGTTGCAATCTAGGTGAGTTCAAGTTTATCAGAATGCAGAATTTTAATTCCAAGGTTTTTATAGCTATATCTGAACATACACAGACACATATACACACACAGACTTTGATAAATATATATATATATATATATATATATATATATATAGAAGATTTAATAGCATATATACAGGTGAGCCCCCATATCGTTTCAATGGCATTTCTATCTAAAAATCTATTATGTTAATTTACATAATTCTGTTCAATATTGTAATACTATAGCACTGTTTGTATGCTTGCTTAGATACTAGCATAGAAAATTTACATTCTTCATTCATTGACCAACAAGTTATTAACTTCTTGGGTCAGAATGCATTGTAAGTCATTGACCCTGTACATACATTGGCAGTGATCCATTGTAAGTCATTGACCCTGTACATACATTGGCAGTGATCCATTGTAATGTCTATTGACCCTGTACATACATTGGCAGTGATCCATTGTAAGTCATTGACCCTGTACATACATTGGCAGTGATCCATTGTAAGTCATTGACCCTGTACATACATTGGCAGTGATCCATTGTAAGTCATTGACCCTGTACATACATTGGCAGTGATCCATTGTAATGTCTATTGACCCTGTACATACATTGGCAGTCCATTGTAATGTCTATTGACCCTGTACATACATTGGCAGTCCATTGTAATGTCTATGTCTATTGTAATGTCTATTTAAAACAGTTTTTAGTAAAAATTTTTCAATAACAGAAAAGCTGCTTTGCAACTTACTGCATGAGATGACGAAAGTTGCAATACAAAAATCATAGATCAATCATACAGAATCATACAGAAATCTTACAGAAATCATATAGAAACCATAGAGAAATCATACATCAATCATACAAAAAACATACAGAAACCATGCAGAAATCATACAGAAACCATGCAGAAATCATACAGAAACCATGCAGATATCATACATCAATCATACATAAACCATGCAGAAATCATACATCAATCATACAGAAACTATGCAGAAATCATACATCTATCATACAGAAATCATACATCAATCATACAGAAACCATGTAGATATCATACATCAATCATACAGAAACCATGCAGAAATCATGCAGAAATTATACACAAACCATACAGATATCATACATCAATCATACAGAAACCATGCAGAAATCATGCATCAATCATACAGAAACCATGCAGAAATCATACATCAATCATACAGAAACCATGCAGAATTCATACATCAATCATACAGAAACCATGCAGAATTCATACTACATAAATCATACATCAATCATACAGAATCCATGCAAAAATCTTACATCAATCATACAGAAACCATGCAGAAATCATACATCAATCATACAGAAATTATGTATTGATGAGTGATCCTGGTTAAGAGATGATTACCAAATAACATCATATTGATTATTTTACACTCAACCATATGGTAGCAAAAATTGCTTACTACATTATTTTATAAGTTATTTGGTTATTTATTATATTAATGTATATATTATATATATTATCTAATATAAGGTTATATATTATATTAAATATAAATCATGATGAGCAGACATGAACTGCTATAAGAAGAAATTCATATGCGATAGTTCTCTACGTATAAAGTTAATTCTTCCGAGATTTGCTTCACATGTTCAAATATGTTAACGTTGTATCAAATATGTACTCCTACGAGAATACACCTGAATTCATTTAAGTCGTTACACAGTCTAGAACCAATAAAAACTCCTTAATAAATACTGTGTGTAATTAGAAATCGCATTAGACTAATTAAATAAAACAATGTAAAAAACTAATTGGAATGAACTAAATTATATGTTAATAGTAAATTAAAAAAGTAAATGTAAATAAAAATAAGTTTTATTGTTACTTTACCTTAGAGAGGCATCTATATACAGTGTATAGATGTAGCGGTCGTCATAGAGATATGTAGGATAACTTACTCTACATTAAGCTAGGTTAAGTTTTAACTAGATTAATGTATATACATACTTTAAGATTTTATTTTTTGTCTTTTATTTTTTCCTTATTTTCGCGAGCTTTTTTACTTTCATTTATCAAATTGCCACAACTGGAAATTTGAATATACATGTATGCGTTTGCGGGAATCATTTCTGGTGTAAAGTCAAATAGTTGCAAAAAATTTTATTTTCTATTTTGAAAAAATTTGAAAATCGTAATTAGATGTTTGACAGTTTATGAAATTTAATACGGGAAATTGTTGACAGATTAATGTCTTTAATTATCAAATTGTCTGACGTCATTCTGTTGTGTTCAACCGAAGAGTATAAGTATATAGTAATGACACTTGTGAACTGTAGCCTAGCCAAGGGTCTAACTGGTAAACTAAAGAAACATATAGCTATGCAAAAGCCTGTTGTATACCTACATTAGTTTGAATACCATATGAAAGCCCCCTAGTAAATATGTTTCAGGCGTCTCTCAGGTTGATACAAGAATGCCATAGTCAGACTGTTGCAAGTGATTAAATGTTCTCAGTTAACTATATTTGTGGTTAGAATTATATTATGCCTAAATCTACTTTCCGACTTCAATAAATATTAACAATAAGCTTATTAGCTTCACATACCATTTTATGTCATGTTAGTTAACAGGTATTTTACTAGTTTCACTCTTTATTTTACCTAGATGATTACCCGATGTTAATCAGGTGATAAAATAATAGCCTAAAAAATTTGAGTAACATAAGCTAGTAACTTAAGTTTGTCTATATCTTCACCATAATAATAGTGAATAATAGTTGAATGGCAGCTTAATAATTGTTTGGATTTGAAATTTTTTAAGCGTATTAGTAGTAACTAATATTATTTTTTCAAAAGCTTTGTGCACATATTTCAACTGGTGGAATGAGTATGCCCACAATTAATCCATTGCATAAAAATATGGCAGCACGTAGTTAATAAAATGTCTGCCCACAGACCTGGATTTTCCAGGTGAAATCCACTCCTAAAACCTTAGAGTACAAATCAACGCACGAACAACAGACTAAAAATAACAATTGATAAACGCTGATATATATATATATACATGTAGAAAACTCATAAGCTATCCCAACTTTGCTTATAAATATTGCTTTTTTTACGATTTTGCTACTTTTTGGTTAATCAAACTACTATTTTTAAAATCATCTTTAATTTCTTAACATTCCATATAATTTTAGTTTGTTATGTTACGTTCAGATTGGTTGTATGATGTTATATATAACTTTATTTTCTTTGATGTAGCATTATATCAAAAGCTTACTTTTTTATATTTTTATGTCATTTCATATTATAAAAGTTATTTGCAAACCTATTTAGTTTTATCTAAACTAATGAATATATAAATATAACAGACCATACAATATATATTTCATTCAAATTTTGATCGCATATTGTTAGAAAAAGTCAAGTACCAACTCTATTTTGAACATTTTTGTATCATTAATCATACATCATAATTTGAATGTGTATATAGTTGTTAAATGCATCAATTCAATATTTTGCTGAAAACCTTGACAATATTTAAGGTAGTGCAAGTAATTGTGCTGACCATCAAAATGTTTCCCCAGTTAATAGTTCTATTAGAAAATTTTTTATCCAAAAACTCTTTAAAGCATGCCATTGCCTCCATGCATCTAGACATTCTGCACAATGTCCCCAAATTGTACAAAAACTCTTTATCGGTGGTTGGCAGATTTTTATGAACTGAAATAGTGTGGAGTAAAAATGACAGTATTTCTTATCTTTCACATTATTTATTTTAGTTTTAGCGTAATGAAGTTTAGTTTCATTAAAGTTGAGCATAGGACAATAATTTCTTTACCTGGTTTATACTAAGCATTTATATTTTTCCAAAAATTTTCTAACTATTTAAATAACAATGCACACAATATTAAACGCAGCACAGAAATTTTGCTATGAATAAAATTAAAATATGTAACTAAAATCTCTACTTTCATATAAGCATCCAGAGCTTCCATATAAGCATCCAGAGCTTCCATATAAGCATCCAGAGCTTCCATATAAGCATCCAGAGCTTCCATATAAGCATCCAGAGCTTTCATATAAGCATCCAGAGCTTTCATATAAGCATCCAGAGCTTCCATATAAGCATCCAGAGCTTCCATATAAGCATCCAGAGCTTCCATATAAGCATCCAGAGCTTTCATATAAGTATCCAGAGCTTTCATATAAGCATCCAGAGCTTTCATGTAAGCATCCAGAGCTTCACAAAAATTTTTGTAGTAGAGATTGTCTCATAGCCATTGTTTAGACTTTCTTTACAACGATTTCCTTTCCGTCGTCAACAATAGAAAAGAGTGAAGAACCAAGGGCAATATTGACCCTTTCACTGCGCCATTACTTGTTGGGCTAAGTGCCTTGGTGCGGGTTTTTTATCTCATTTTTTTATCTCTTTTTTATCGCATGCACAAATTATTGTTATATCTTTTGCAACCACTAAATATGGGTCACTACCTCAGGAACCATGGTTAAGTCGGATGTGTGAGATTTGGAGTTATCTACACTAGCAGAAAAAAAAATTCTCAGTTATTTTGCAAAAATAATTTTGATTCTAGCTTAATTACAGCAGATTTGATGGTCAGTAAACTGAATGCGCGTCCACCAGTAGTGCGAAAACAGTCTGAGAAAACTGGTGTTAAAGTTTGAGAAACCAAAACCAATGGACAATTTTGTTTACATTTCAAAACGTCATAGCAACCAATATCAAGAAGTCGAGATATTTATTTAGATTTCTGTATTTATATCCAAAAAATTATGCCGAATTTAAAAATCTAAACAGATTTTTGCTGGCTGTCTTAGAAATAGCTGTATATCTATCAGAAGATGTATTACTTATTGTAACAACTCCCGGATTGTCAAGCTTTAAGGTTAACTGATGTAAGCTGGTAGAAAGGTGTGTGGTTGTATATTTTGTTCAATATGTATTTCTACCATGTAGTAGGCTACACCGTGACACTAAAAATTATAACATAGTATAGTTGGTAAATTGAAAACGTAAACGATATTGTAATATATTAGAGTAAGTCAGCAGCATGCATATGCAAATAGTTAAAATTGATTATAACAACAATCTTAACATGCAGTAAAATGCCAGGTTCGTGGTTGCAGAAAAGATACAAATACAATAAAATTGCAATATTGAATTTATAAACTTAAATACCTTAATGCGGCCTTCTAATCCTGAGAGTTATTATATTAGTTGGCTGAATGTCCAAGCAGAATTAATTGTTCCTTGTATATCAAGTTTATTCTATTACTTCGTTTATATGCGTACTGTCTCTCTTGAAATCTGAGCTGTAACTGTCTGGCGTTGGTGAACTCAAAGGTAGATGTGTTGACCTTAGTTATGATTGTTTGGTAGGCCAACAAATATGAGATAAACATGGGTGTAAAACACTAAGTCTGAAGCAACTAATCGACTTGCCATATTATTGCCATTTAAAGACCACAGATTTATGTATTTTTTATTATGTGACAGCCCAATGATTAATCATTCTGGCAGCAGCTGCCATCACGTTTTTACTAGTAAAACAAATCCTTTACACTTATTCTTAGTTTTGCAGATATTAATAACAGTTTGGCAGTACCGCGATATTGGGCACAGCCGTAGTATCATCAACAAAATCTTTAGAAAAATAATAACAGTACCATGTTGCACACCATCGGACACTATATACTCCGATCTTGTAAATTTGAATAATTATTCTTATAATTAAACCTTGTAATAATCTTATAAGAATCGTTAGGAAATTTTCGTTGTAATTCCTTTCACTTTCCTTGCTTTCGACATTGGTTGGAATACCAAAAGACTCATTAAAAGTGTCCAAAATGTCAGAGATATTCTTAAAATCGGCAAAAAAGAACCAATCGCTTTTATCGGATGCCACTTTTTAGTACTTCCTGTTTAGCATAGAAAAGGTTTTAAGGTTTTTTTTCTGAGGGTTGGAGACTTCTATTGGCTAAACTGACTTCATATTCAGAAAAATCACTCTTTGATTGGTCCGGATGTACGTGTTGCAAAAATCGTTACCAATATTATAAATTCAGTTGGTGCAGCTTCAAAGTCGGATAACTCAACATAGTGATTTGGGACGTAACTATGGTTTCTGAGATCGAAACCCATATGATTAACGATACAAAACTTAGACGAACTAAGATGAAGTCGATTAAAAAAAGGTGTTGTTAGTAATAAAGTTACCAGTGTCTGTGTTCCAGCCCATTATGCAAAAGTGCTTGCTACTTTTTTTTAGCTGGAAAAAGTGGTAAGATAGCTTGAAAGCTGTTTGAAAAATGAGAATAATTTAATGCAGAGGTATATAACGCAATATGAGTATGCAACAAATTGGTGGGAGAATACTGAAACTGTATTATCGGCTAACAATTAAAATTATATCGTTCAAAATATAAATATGATTAGCAGAAAATGAAGGAAGGGAAAATAAAACTAATGAATAAAAATGAAGGCTTCAACGAATAAAGCTTTAAACGTAATTCAATAGACATTCTAACAGAAAACACCATACAAAAATGTACCTCCTGTTTACATAAAAAAAGGTTTTGGTTTACTTGTGTTTGCAAAACAGCAATTTTTTTGGTTAGACCAGCAATTGCAAAGAAGTATGAAGTTTTTTTAACGTTTTAGGAATATCTAGATGTTTATAGTGCGTTAAAACCTGAGTTGAAAAGTTCAGCACAAAGGTTTGAAATATTTTTAATACATAATTTTTTTAATATTTAGGTAACATTTGAAGCATCGCAATGAAATGTGTATAATTTTGCCATTATCCACTTCTATTGCCATATTTAGCAAATGCCCGTTCCCAGTGTTTAAAAAGTTTCATATGCAATATAAACATATTTCTATTGTGAATATACCAGGTTTATAGTCATTTTAATAACATGAGCTTATTCACAGTGAATAAATTTTAGAGATTGGGAGGCCCATGCATAGATTCGCAGAGATACAAATATAGTACTAGCGTCATGCAAGCGTTTGTGAAGTAGGTCAAAAATAGCACACAAAGGGTTAAATATAGGTCATTGAAATTAAATGTTTTCTGCCGCATAATGTAATATTGGGTGTGACAATGTTATGTACCCACTAGTGGTCACTAGTGTCGTCGCTCGTCAAATTTACTGATAAGATTTTACTAAAATTTAGTTATAATTAAAGAATAAAATCTAAGCAAAATGGTCTTTGATTGTTTAATGTTATCGCGTCTTTAGTTGTGGCCAAAGAACTAAAAACTTCAGTGAACAGTATTTATTGATTATATGCATTGCATACCGTTCCTTGTATTTATAATTTCACAGCTATCCATGTCTATCGACTGCAGCCTAGTTCATTCTAATTCGTCACAATTGTAACGCATAAAGAAATGTAATCCTTTCTAATTATATGTTTAAGGGATTAATTTACCATAATGCTCTTCAATTATTGATCCGCTTGATCTCTACTGTCCTCCACATCTTGCACAAGAAAATCTACTTACGTTAGCCTTAGGACTTATAAGTTCTGGTAATGATTAAAGAGGCACGCATGAGCGTCTGACGAGGGACTCGTGCACATGAATTGTAGGCAGCACGCATTGAGAATGCTTAGGCATTACATGGTTATATAGAATGTACAACGGGACTCGCAGAAGTCTACCAGTAATACCCCAACAGCATCATGCTTGCGCATTGATTTTCTCTTCACCAAAAAGTCGACAACATTGATTTAAAAAGCGTGTTGGAGTAATGATGGAACCGAACACACTGCTAATCTAGTGAGTTAGTATTGTTTTCCTAGCTGTTCTCTTTCCATTCCGTTGCCTCGAGCTAGACTAGGGGTTTCTCGCTGTCACATTTCAAATGATTTATTGTTAATCAGGGTTGTAATGGGAGCTCATTTTCTCGTATTCTCTATATTTTATGGCTAAATAAACACAAGCCTGTTACATGATACTCCTGTTTCACGCTATTTATACATCCAATAACATCGAAGGGAAGCCTGTATTTGCTGCTACAATGTAATTATCACTCACTTTGTTTATTTATCTCTAATATTCTCAGGAGACCGAATCATAAACTATACTTCTCACTACCCGTTCAATAGACAGCATATGTATGGGTTATGAACTATTAGTTGTAGTGCATGAGGGTAGGTGTAGGTGTATGGATCGTTCCAAGCTGCATATCTTTGTATAGACTAGTAAGTTCTGTTTATAGTCTGCTGTATCAACTTGCAAACTATCATATCAATAGGCTACTGTGCTCTTTCTAGGAAATCGCTGATCTTAATTCTAATTTTTTTTGTAACAACTTTTTCCGTATTACATGAAATTTATTGTGAAGCGTGATTACTGGTCATATGGTATCATTATTTTCTGGGCCTAGATTGGCATCTATTATTTTAACGCTTGCTCTGTGAGTAATTAAGTGACCTTTGTGACGTCACTTAGCAATTCCAGCGCCTTTGGGGGTTAGCTAACAACGCCGCCCTTGCGGATAAAGTACTAATATTTGCAGTATGTTAACAGGGTAAAGTGCAACCACTAACAAGTTGAAAGTGTTTAATGCAGATATACCCTGATAATGCAATAGCATGACAAACCGGAGCATATCACAGGATAAGAATGACTACAGAATAGTGGTGCTAGGCAGTGCTGCCGTTGGCAAGTCCTCTCTACTGACCAGGTTTATACATGGCACATTTAAGGACAGCTATAGTCCGACAGTGGAAGACACTTACAGGAGGGTGAGTTTCGATTCGTATTCTGACTCATCGATTTGGTCTTTTAGCTAATTCATTTGCCTGAAGTTTAGTTTCCAGATCATAACCCTTTGGTTTACCTTATACACTATACCATCACATCCATCACGTATGTAACCCTTTGGTCTACCTTATACACTATACCATCACATCCATCACGTATGTAACCCTTTAGTCTACCTTATACACTATACCATCACATCCATCACCTATGTAACCCTTTAGTCTATCTTATACACTATACCATCACATCCATCACGTATGTAACCCTTTGGTCTACCTTTTACACTATACCATCACATCCATCACGTATGTAACCCTTTGGTCTACCTTATACACTATACCATCACATCCATCACCTATGTAACCCTTTGGTCTACCTTATACACTATACCATCACATCCATCACGTATGTAACCCTTTGGTCTACCTTATACACTATACCATCACACCCATCACCTATGTAACCCTTTAGTCTACCTTATACACTATACCATCACATCCATCACCTATGTAACCCTTTAGTCTACCTTATACACTATACCATCACATCCATCACGTATGTAACCCTTTAGTCTACCTTATACACTATACCATCACATCCATCACCTATGTAACCCTTTAGTCTATCTTATACACTATACCATCACATCCATCACGTATGTAACCCTTTGGTCTACCTTTTACACTATACCATCACATCCATCACGTATGTAACCCTTTGGTCTACCTTATACACTATACCATCACATCCATCACCTATGTAACCCTTTGGTCTACCTTATACACTATACCATCACATCCATCACGTATGTAACCCTTTGGTCTACCTTATACACTATACCATCACACCCATCACCTATGTAACCCTTTAGTCTATCTTATACACTATACCATCACATCCATCACGTATGTAACCCTTTGGTCTACCTTATACACTATACCATCACATCCATCACGTATGTAACCCTTTAGTCTACCTTATACACTATACCATCACACCCATCACCTATGTAACCCTTTAGTCTATCTTATACACTATACCATCACATCCATCACGTATGTAACCCTTTGGTCTACCTTATACACTATACCATCACATCCATCACGTATGTAACCCTTTGGTCTACCTTATACACTATACCATCACATCCATCACGTATGTAACCCTTTAGTCTACCTTATACACTATACCATCACATTCATCACCTATGTAACCCTTTAGTCTACCTTATACACTATACCATCACACCCATCACCTATGTAACCCTTTAGTCTACCTTATACACTATACCATCACACCCATCACCTATGTAACCCTTTAGTCTATCTTATACACTATACCATCACATCCATCACGTATGTAACCCTTTGGTCTACCTTATACACTATACCATCACATCCATCACGTATGTAACCCTTTGGTCTACCTTATACACTATACCATCACATCCATCACGTATGTAACCCTTTAGTCTACCTTATACACTATACCATCACATCCATCACGTATGTAACCCTTTAGTCTACCTTATACACTATACCATCACATCCATCACCTATGTAACCCTTTGGTCTACCTTATACACTATACCATCACATCCATCACGTATGTAACCCTTTAGTCTATCTTATACACTATACCATCACATCCATCACGTATGTAACCCTTTGGTCTACCTTATACACTATACCATCACATCCATCACGTATGTAACCCTTTGGTCTACCTTATACACTATACCATCACATCCATCACCTATGAAATTTTTTATGCACCATAAAAATCCCAAGAAGAAGATCATGTGGTTTTATCTTTGCATGTTGTCGTGCGTTTCTTTTGGCATAAGCTAGAATGGCTGAAGGAATGATTGTGAGAGTTTGGTTTTAATCACCACTTTAGATGAGACATACTTAGCTGTGAAACTTTCAACGCTAATGAATTCTTCACGCATTCATCAAACATTGGAATAATGCTTTTATAGCAGTGTTAGGTTGCAGTTTGTGTGTGTGTATGCGCGCGTGTTTATTGTGTTATAGTGAGATAATACATCAAAATATAAGAAAAACATATTAGCAAAAGGAACTGCCAAATAGTTAAAAACTAGAGACATGACAACTCAACAGCATTCAAAAATACTAAATTTCCATAATAAATAAAGTTCCCGAAATAGGCTGTGAGCATGTCATGAACCTCGGTCCATTTAAATCTATGCAATAGAAAATTTTTAATTTTTGTCGAAATTAGTTTTTGATTATTTACAGTTTGTGGAGTCTGTGAGTTTGATTATGATTGCATTAATTAAAGAGCTGACATCTCTTCAACTAAATGAAAACTATCTCATCAGCTCAAAAATGATTTGATCGTTACAGTGAATGTTGGCTACATTTCTTTATTTTTACATTTGTTATTGGATTAGTAAAAATGTTTTTATAAAAGTTAACTCCAGGTATGCCTGGCTTGTAGTATCATCATAACTTATTGAGAGGGAGGTATTCTCTTACAACTCAGAGCTGTGCTGTATCTCTAAAAGATGCTTGTTGCATCAGTATCATATGTAAAATTAACTCGAAAATGATTTATACATTTAAATCAGCTCTAACACATGACCAGCAATTGCTATGGTTGCAGTGTGAAAACAATCTCTATGCCATATCACAGTTAAACCATATGTATGATTATTTAACAGGAACTTGGTAGGATCTTTTCACACACTTAAAGTTTTAAGGAATATAACTCAGCGTAATTGATAAGTCATAGTATAATCTAGAATTAAGTGACAAGACTATGCATATAAATTATATATAATCTATATATACATTATATATATAGATTATATACATATGGATTATACATATAGATTATATTTATAGATTATGAGATTATATATAATCTATATGTATGTACATAAATACCTACCTAGATACATAATATAGTATATATATATCATTTATTTATATAAATAATAGATATAATATATAAACTAATCACTGCAAATTTCTGATGAGTCAATCACAAATTTGTAATGTCTGACTTATTGCCAAGTCCTTTTTAGCTTTTACATTGTAGTATGTATATTTTATATATATTATATATATAATAACATTATATATATAATATTATTATATACAGTCAAATATGGATAACTCGAACTTCAAGGGACCGAGCAAAAGTGTTCGAATTATCAGAGCATTCAAGTTATCAGAGCACTGTCACAAGTCCATATATTTACTTATTTATTAGTAGATACATGTACATATACAAACTATAATATAAATCAAAAGCACAAATGGCTTGTTTCAAATTAAATGCTTCTAATGTAAAGTTTAAAACGTTTTCATGAAAAAGTATAGAGATTTTTCTATCACTTGAGATTGGTTTGTTGTTTGAGGTGATGTTATTGCCAGGACGTTTTTCAGATTGACATTGGCAAAACTTGATCGTTGTTGAAATGCTCAAAAGAAAAGACTTTTTTTTTTGGGGTTTTACCCACGATCAATTTTGCCGTTTTTTCTTGAAGTTTATGCAGATTACCTTACTTTACCTGAGATTCGTTAAGAGCAACACTCCGAGGCAGTTCAATTAGAAGTTTTACGAGGTTTTACGGTACATTCTATATCACTCACGCTTTTTTAATAGATACTTATTGAATGTACACACGTATTCTGTGTTTAGGTCAAACGATGAATAGTTTTTTGTAGCTCAAACAACGTATACGTTTAATTACAACATTTTTTAAGACGTTTTAAACATTCAACATTCCGACGTTGATTCAACACGGAATCAACGTCGGAAAACTATTCATCACGGGCTAGCCGAGTCACGCACTCAAGGATTTTCGCCATGCACATACAAAACAACATGCGATTTTTGTTTTGTATGTGCGTGGCGAAAATTCTTGCGCGCGTGACCCGGCTAACCCGTGCTATTCATCGTATCGCAGTATAAATCAAATTTCACCAAACTTTTAGAAAAGTCGTTGACAAAACTATTTTGCCGATGGTGGTAATAACGACGCTTATGAATTACGAAAAGATGATGTTTACCTCTATGGCTTTGAATAGTGATTTTCTAAAGCGAAAACAACCGTTTCGGTAGCTGTTGGGCAAAAAAACAGTTCGATTTAACAGTGTTGAGTTCGAGTTATCTATAGCAATTTATCATTACGTGGGAACGGACCAAAGGAAATGTTCGAATTAACCATGTGTTCGAGCTATCCGTGGACGAGTTATCCATGTTTGACTGTATATAATAATATTATATATATAATATTATTATATATAATATTATTATATATTATGTAGATACTAGCCTACAGTGTAAAATATAACGATAACTTAGCAATTAGTCAAACAGTACAAATTTGTTTCAAGCAGATATAGATCTGATCTCATGTGATAATGAGGTGAGTGATAAAATGAGAGTATATATATAATCTTTAACACACATCTCATTAAGTAAGATTATATACATTAAATCGTACGTTATATCACTCACCTTATTATCACCTGATAAGAGCAGATCTGTATCTGCTTGAAACAAATTTGTAGTGTTTAACTAATCGGTAAGTCCTTTATAGATTTTATGATATATAGAGGTATATATCTTATTTTATATATAATATAAAATCTATAGAGGACTTAGCGATTAGTCAAATGCTACAAATTTGTTTCAAGCAGATACAGATCTGCTCTTATCAGGTGATAATGAGGTGAGTGATAAAGTTATATATAATATAAATACCATATTATATATGAGAATTACATTATATATATATTGCTGTATATTATTTTATATTATATATACTATAAAATAAGTATCTATGTATATATAATCTACATACTTATGTATATACTGTATATATAATCTCACCTTGTCACTCATTCCTAGATCATAGTATTACTTAAAGGTTTACTCCCCAAAAGGTGCTTTCAGATTCTCTATTCATATGAGTATGTGTGTGGGATACGCCAGTGTTGTTCTGATTCTAGTAGCATTTCCCTCACAGCTCTTTATAGTAGTTTATGCTCTGAATGAAGTAGGCCCCCTCCCCCCTTCCCCCCCCCTCCCCCTACGCATTTGTTGATGATGACCAAATCGGGTCGGCCTTGTTGACAGCGGGTAAGCATATTGCTTTCAATGCTTGTCAAAAATTATGCATCAATATATGGGTTTGTAGGCTCCGATAGCTGAACACTTTTCGCATAACAATTGTGCTCGGTGAAGGTAAAACATGTTTTTATTGGATTCATTCTCAAGTTATCCTCTAATCAATAGAATAATTACCATATCAATCAGATACATTTGAAAGAAGCGTATAGAGGAGAACTTGCTGATCATGCACCCCTATTCAACAGTGATATCTTTGTGTATTTCCCTCGGGTAAACAAATGGAATTTAAAAGCATCCAAAATGTGCTGGTTTATCTTTTTTGTGATTTCTAGTGTTTGTTAGTATTGCCATTAATTTACATGTTTTAGAACAGAGTTGCAGCTGGACATGAGTCTAACAGCTTTTTACACTAATCGTTTTTCGTAATTGCGGTTTCACTTGTATATCTATTTTTTCCCTCTTCCGTAAAACAACGCTCAATTTCAGGTTGTGACGTTGGACAGTTCTGTGTGCACATTGCACATTACAGACACTGGAGGAAGTCACCACTTTCCCGCTATGAAGAATCTAGCTATCAAACGAGGACATGCTTTTCTGGTCGTTTACTCACTTGCAAATAGAAGGTCTTTTTTAAGTTTGGAAACTTTCCATGCAGAGATCGTGTCTGTCAGGAATACATTAAGCATGGTTCCATTCATGGTCGTCGGTAATAAGTGTGACATTAAGGAGCGAGAGGTTTCTGAGTCCGAAGGCTTAGCCTTAGCTAAAAAATGGGGCTGTTCGTACATTGAAACTTCTGCTAAACATGATTTCCAAGTTCGAAAACTTTTTGAGGAACTTTTGTACTTGGAAAAGCGGCACTCGATGACCTTAGAAGTTGGGCAAGGCAAGGGTAAGAAATCTCAAGTAACACGACCTCAAAAACCGGTGCAACAGTCCGAACCCCAGTTACATAAACAGCCCGAGTCTCAACTACATAAATGCATGCTGATGTAGTTAACAGCAGTAATCAATATTCATTTTTAATTCAAAACCATATTAGCAGTTTAATTTTCTCGCCCATGTAGGTCATGTCTATGAACCTAACGACCAAACTTAAAATGGCACCACATCAATACAGAAGTATTTGGAAATTGTATTTCTGAAACATTCAATGTATTAGCATAGTTGAAATTCCATGTATTCTGTATTCCTGATATTCTGCATTTGTAGTACTCATTTTCTTTTTAATCTTCTCCCGAATTCCATTCTACATTTATTGATGTTTCCTAGTGAGCATTATTTTATTACTTTCGGTGGACCAGATATGTATCGAGCAAAGTATGTTCTTTCTTGTAGTTTTTTTTTAAATATTTATATATTTTATTTATCGAGTGATTTATGTCTATTTTAGGGAAAAACTTTTACAATTGATATTACATGTCCACCTCTAATATATGTATGGTATGTTAGAAGTTGACTTGTCATGTTGGTTTGAAGTTTACAAAGCAGGCAGTTGCAGCTGGCACTATTTTGTTAAGCATATTGAAGCGTTTCTGTGTTTACCTATCATGGCTCTCGATTATCACCTAAAGGTAATATGAATTAGATTGCAAGTGGTAGATAGACACTTTAGGCTGTCGTGAGGTAGGACATATGGCAATTGGTATGACATTCAAGTTGAACTCATTTGGCAAATCAAAAAAGCTAAAAAATGCAGGATGATGATCTTCTGTGATCTATTTGCCACAATTGTATATTTATTAAGATTTTAAATGTAAAACCAAGTTTCTCTGGCACAACTTCAAAAAGATTTTGTTTCCATGAGAAAAAATATTTACGATTTGCGCCATTAGTATTTCATATCACTTCACAAAAATCTAGTGGCAACATCTGGTACAGACGTTTACCTATGAAAGACACTAGGTACTATTATATCAGTAAGGAATGTTAGATACCTCTAAATGAGAAAGATTTACTGGATGTCTCTTCATAGAAATAAGGGTAGTAGGTATCTCTAAATGAGAAAGATACACCAGGTGTCTGTTCATAGAAATAAAGGATATTAGGTAACTCTAAATGAGAAAGATATACCAGGTGTCTTTTCATAGAAATAAAGGACATTTGGTACTGTCAAATGAATAAGAGACACTAGGTACATTCATATCATTGCTATGAGGTCAAGCAAGAGCAGGCCTATGGCGAACAATGGAGCTTTTAATCCATAATGCTTCATGCCGTCTGGAAATGGCTTGCTGTCATTCTGGTAACACCACAAAGAACAAATTAATACAATTATTGACAATTATGACATGCAATATACCTGTCAAAGTTTTATAAAACCAATTCATACAATAGTGACGTCTGATCAGTTTGGTAAATAGTATATTTAGTATATATCATGATAGTATATAGTATGAATCATTACAGCATGCTTTTCTTTTGTGAGATGTTGAGGCATAATCGTGAAGTTACTAGAATGACTTCTACACAGAGCAAAAGGGCTTTTTAATATTACATGGGTTACAATATGTAATGCGCAATGTCTCACTCAATGCAAGTATTGTCTTAAATGTTTGTTAAATTTAGTTGCTTAAATTTTTTAGGAATTCTAAACATTCATTAGACTGCTATTTATGAGATAGAGTGACTATTTATAGGACACCCTGATTAGATGCACCTTCAACTGCTTTAAAAATGGAATTATACTTGGATGCAAAAGAAAATTTGATAATGTGACAGCTGATAAAATTTCCTTTCTAATGACATAATTTTCTATATCCAGACCAAAAACAGCGAATATGAAAGCTGTTATAGCGCATTATCCACTAAAACACAAAGGCGGTTCCATAATTTGTATCACCACTGTATATATTATATAATATAGTGGGCTACATAGACACTTAGTTTATAAGCCTGCATCAACTTGCACAGTGTGTGATCTTCATCAATACCCTTGACAACACAAACAGAGTTGACTCTAATAAAAGGAGTTGTGTTTTCACTAAGCTGCAGTATGACGACACAGCCGCCACCCAATCCATCCTCCAGATACATAACAAGTACACGCTTCATACATTCTATTAGCAGGTGTGAACAAGCTGTCAGCAATTTCTAAATCAGGTGACCTCATGTTAGTGATTACTGCAATCAGTGGCCATCAGTAACAGAACTTTAGATGAGACATACTTAGCTGTGAAACTTTCAGCACTAAGGAATTCCTCACACATTTACCAAACATTGAAATAATGCTTTTAGAGCAGTGTTAGGTCACATTTTGTGTGTATGCGCGCATTCGTTTATTGCGTTATAATGAGATGATACATCATAATACATGTGTAAGAAAACAAACTTAATATTAGCAAAGGAACTGCCAGATAGTTTAAAACTAGACAACGCATCCCAGTAGCATTGAGAAATGCCAAATTTCCATAATACATTTCCCGAAACCAGGTGTCTAGTTACAGGACCCAGACACCTGGTTCCGGAAGTTCTCACCTTTTGATTCTCGCTGTCTGATTTTTGCTGTTCCCTTTTATGCTTTCACTCTTATTCTGTTTTACTCCTTAACTCTCGCTGTTTTTTTTTACTCCTTCACTCCTGCTGTTCTCTTTTACGTCTTCCGTCTTCAATCTCGCTGTTCGCTTTTACTCCATCATCCCAGTTCACTTTTACTCCTTCACTCTTGCTGCTCCCTCCAATTGGAGAGTCATTTTGTATTTATATGTGAGATACATTTGTATTGCCTGTAACCAGCTTTTCTCTGTCAACAGAATTTAAAATTTGTAGCTTTGTCTCATTAAACTGGAACAGATACAAAAATTACCTACATGTGCAAGTTTGAGAAGAGCACATATCTCGTATTCATAACAACATGAGCTCATCGGTAAACACACATTTCTAAAAAGCTGTGCGGAAAGCAAGGATCTACATAACAAGATTGTAATCAAACTATGCTAGTTCTGATACCTGACAGATGTTTACATCCATATGTACTTCAAGGACTCGTTGGCTTTACATAGCTTTTCAAATTAAATGAAGTTGTTCCTCTGCCTTGCTTTGATCTCAGTATAAACAACATTTCTCACAGATCAAACAGTATCTTAGCATACTTGTTAAATTAACATATCAGGAAAGCACTAAACAGATGCAGTTTCACAAGTGAACCGTTTCTAGTTTGCTTGAGTTCTCTATGGTTGCTACCAAAGGTTGCTCTATGGTTGCTTCTACTGTACCACTTTGAAATTTTGATTTTGTGAAAAGCTAGCATTCTTATTCTGTTCAGCTATGAAGCTGTGAATTGAGCATTTCAATACGAAACTAATTTGCACGTAATTAAATATCACTTTTGGCTTGTTTACTCTTTTTAGTGTATCAAGACTTCTGGTGGCTGGCTAATTCAAGACTGTTTTATTTTTACATTACAAGCAATATATATGTGTATGCAAGTCATCAATGATTCACCATAGTGACGATTTCAGGTGCAAAGACAACAGCACCGAGAAACAAACATATTGCCACATTATTGCAATTGTTGACAGTATGATTCAGGTGGCATACTTATGACCCTGATACACTACATCCCTTACCAATTTTACAAAATTGAAAGCTTACGTAATACAGGTACATAGGCTACAAAGGAGGATATGACAATTTTTGACAATTCAATAAACATATAAACATATTCCTTCCTTTTCTTCCAAAAGCAGAAATATTCACATGAAACATATGCAAGATCTGTTGAGAAGTTCACACAGTACTAACTCAAATTCTGGCTGGACTAAACTAGAAACACTACACACAGTAGATAGCAGAGAGACATCACACACAGTGAATGGCTGAATAACGTCACATTTCAAAATTGAGCAAACATTGCTGACTGGCTAACTGACTAGTAGATTTACTGGCTAAGCTGACTGACTTAAAACAGGGAATCGTCGTCCTCGTAGTCAAATAATTTCTGTGCCTTCTCAACAGCTCTGATGTTATTCTTTGGGCAGGCAGGGGCTTTTGCTAAATGACCGTTGCCCCCACATTTAAAACATGTGCGCCCTTTTGCTGGGCACTTGTGGTTAATCCGTTGCTCTAAACCACAATCACCACAGATTGCTTGTCCTTGCTGAAACAATTCCTCTTGACTGCATTCATTTCAGATTTCACATCTGGAGGTGTAATCTGCTCTATAGCGACCTTGGCATTTGCTTCTTGCAATAACACAGTAATATCAGTTAGCTTTGATTCCTCAAGTGCGATCAGCTTTGACCTCAGCATTGTGTCCCGCATGCCACGTAGAAATTGTTCCACTAGGTTGACGTCCAGACTACTGGCAAACTCACATTGGCGAGCTGTCCTTTTCAAGCGGCTGACATATTCATTGAGATTCTCACCCGAATTCTGTCTCATCTCTCTGAATGAAAGTCGTTCCACCAGCCAGTGCTTTGACGTACCAAAGTGCTTGCATACAAGGTCAACTAGGTCACTGTATGTCAAATCCTTAGGCTTCTGTGGGGCTGCCAGATCTCGTATTGTATCGTATTGATAGCCTTTCAAGCCCATGAGCAGCATGTACTGACGAGAGTCTCCCGTAACCTTGTTCACAGCAAAATATATCTCCAACCGCTCCAAATATGACTCAACACTCGTAGAGTTGTCAAATTCTGACAAATTAGCCATAGCTTTATTATCTGGCATCCTCGTCGCCAATTTAGTGTATCAAGACTTCTGGTGGCTGGCTAATTCAAGACTGTTTTATTTTTACATTACAAGCAATATATATGTGTATGCAAGTCATCAATGATTCACCATAGTGACGATTTCAGGTGCAAAGACAACAGCACCGAGAAACAAACATATTGCCACATTATTGCAATTGTTGACAGTGTGATTCAGGTGGCATACTTATGACCCTGATACACTACACTCTTTACTTTCTTACTGTGGGCATAGAGTAGACTTAGTATTGACTAGTCAACACATCTGAAGTATATAATATTGTATCGTAAAAATTAATAAACACAAATTCATCAAAAGCATTAAAATCTGTCATATATTTGCACCCACACTTTTTTAGTAATTGCAATAGATTTGAAGTAACTTTACGAACAGGTAGGTAGTAATCAGTAAAATAAATGTCAACTGAAAAATTAATAACAAAATACACAGAGTTGTTCTCCCTTTGTACATGCAACTTCAAATAAAGCTTAATGAGTGGCCAACTCCTTACTCATGTGTAAACAACTCGATGCAAAGCAACAATGAACTCTTGACTTTATTGATGTACCAACTTGTTAAATGTCAAATGTGTGCCATTGCATGTTCTTCAATGAATACCTGTAAGCAAATTACTAACTCAGCTATAATTTAGCTTTGCGTAGTATATACAGTGAAACACGGATAACTCAAACTTCAAGTTACATATTAAATATTTACAGCATGATGTTATTGGACAAATCCCGTTTCATACAGTCGGACAGTAACCATTACTGAGTACAAGAACAGACAGCAATTTTAAAGACAAATTTACTGTATAGAAAATCGTGTGCATGATAATAAATGAACGATGATGGTTGTGTTCATATATATTTTATACTTTCGTAACGACTCATAGGTTTGACTAAAGAGAATCATCTTAAAACCAAAATACACTGACAAATTGGGCAATTCTTTTTACCTATTACTCTTTGCAAACAAAAATACAAAACTATCACTAATGAGTCGGTCACAATGATACTGCAGGTTCCCTTTATTGATCTTGGAAGAGCTTAAATAATGTTTTGTTATTTTAAAGGTATCAACTCAGAACCATTGATTATATGTTGATGACCAATACAATCTTAAACAAAAATTTCTTCTTGTTTTGGATTCTCTGTTAAGCTAAGAATTTTTCTAGCTAAATAAATAGCTGGTGAGGTTGTGTATTTTGATTAATTATTAAAAAACTACAACTAAATCTTTGAAGGTCTGATGACATGATAACAGATATTATCGTTAGAAAACTTGAATACAGAACGATATTATTATGAACTTGAAATAAACCAGGCCAAACTAACCAAATGCTTGAAATAAATATAAAAGTATATGGAGTTTTTTTAGCTAACTATTGCCAATACACAAAAGACATAGAATGTTATATGAGCTATATGCGATATGAGTTTGTATGTAAGTACATGTTATGTACACATGTAGACCAAGCAAGATGAAAAAGACCAGTAGGAAAAAACAAAGAGGGCTATTAGTCGCCAAACGAGCATCCGCCTGTAATAAATAGTATATTGATTTTATAATTTGATTTTGAATTCACCTTTCTATGAATGTACAAAATGAGCTTTTTGCTATGAATGTACATTGAGCTGGGTTACAAAACTACACTTGGCGTAATATAAAAGTTTCTTTTTGCTTTTCTGGTGTTATGGTAAAATATTTCATTGAATTTACAGGCTTTATGTGTCTCTTAGTTGTTTATTTGGATGATGAGGGCAATTATGTTGTCAATTTACATGATGTGGTACTAGTGCTTTTTGTTGTTAATTATTATGCAGACTAGAGATTTGCTCTGAGACACTGGAGACATACTCTCATTTGTTGTTGTCTATTACGGTATTGCCTTATTAGACTGCAAATGCCAACGTTTTTAGGCCTAATCCGCAATCAAATGTTTGCTAGTAATCAAGTTTCAATCATTGTCATCAGATAGGAGCATAAACTCTAGCTGTTTTCAGATAATATCTAAACTGACCCTTCTACCAGTTTATACACTGATAGCAGGGTCAATCGTAAAAGCTCTTTGTTTTAAATTTTAAGCAGAGTGCTGAAATAATCAGACTTAGAGTGTTTCGTCTCTATGCTCTGCTAAACAATTCATACCAAATACTGATCTATCAAACAACTTAACATGTAACTGATGAGGCTTTTTGTATCCTTGTAACATCTGGCTTTTTACACGGTCATTGCTGATTCAACAAACTTTGTGGAAGAAAAACTTTTCTTTTTTTCCACTGATGAACCAAAGGAAGACTATTTAATTAATCAAGCCCTGCATACTCTGAAAGTAGATTTTTGGTGTAGGTTAAAACTGTACAATAATAGTCTTGCTATTATGACCCTCAACTCGTACAACGTATGATAGAGTGCCTCCATTAAGTTTTTCGATGCATCAAGCAAAAGAGAGCAGCAAGCAGCACCTTTGACATGTAATAAAAAAGGTTGGCGGTAATTGTGACACGGAATTCCCACCATTGTCACCGCAGGACAGAGCTTTTTAGATGGAATAGTGGCCCCGAGGAGAGCTGAGATGGGAGAGGGGAACTAATGAAGTGACTATCAGTCGGTACTCGTATTTATAGACTGCTAACGTGCGTAATAGAGTTCTTTGAATTTATCACCGTGGATTCAAATTTGAACAGTCAATTATAATGCGCTCGCTTAATGCATGTTCGTTGTAGTATAATATTATATGTATGTTTTACATTAGCAGATTTTTATGTTAACCATTTATTACCATATTGTTTTAAGATTTGCATGTTACTATATAAATACTGCCAATACTCAGAAAATTGTTAATACTCGTATTGCGTGATTAGTTAATGACAAATATTATCGTTTTTGTATTCGAAATATTTTATTGTGGCAATGGTTGACCTAATTATTGTGCAGCCAATCAACTGTAGATTTTTCCCTTGGTTTGCTATATAACCTTTCAGTTTTGTCATTGCTGTTATGTTACTGCTTGGTACTGTGAGATAAAACACCAATAAAGATACTGCGTTCTTTACAATAGCTCTGCTTGATTTCCCAAGGCAAATAGTGTAGAAAATTCTTGTCATCGTTTCTGACTTTAGCATTGTGATATTAGCCAGCGTATCATAGCTGCATTCACTATAAGTGTTATTGACCGAATATCAAGAATTATTGCGATTGGCTTACTAGGGTGTAACAGTTGAGAAAAGGCACCATCGAGTATGTTTATCGGCTGGCCCTTGTATCTGTTTATCGGCTCAACCTCGAGTGTTTATCAGCTCACCATCGAGTCTGTTTATCGGCTCATCCACGAGTCTGTTTATTGGCTCACCCACGAGTCTGTTTATCGGCTCAACCTCGAGTGTTTATCGGCTCACCATCGAGTCTGTTTATCGGCTCACCCACGAGTCTGTTTATCGGCTCACCCACGAGTCTGTTTATCGGCTCAACCACGAGTCTGTTTATCGGCTCACCCATGAGTCTGTTTATCGGCTCACCATCGAGTCTGTTTATCGGCTCATCCACGAGTCTGTTTATCGGCTCACCCACGAGTTTGTTTATCAGCTCACCATCGAGTCTGTTTATCGGTTCACCCACGAGTCTGTTTATCGGCTCACCCACGAGTCTGTTTATCGAGTTTGCGTGAACTCGCTCTTGAGTTGGGAGTCGTCTATCCTTGTCTAGTGAAATTTACTTCAGACAATAAAGCGTTGCTACTATCAATATAGAATTCTCTTTCAGTTGTCTATGCGACGATTACCTAAAATTAACTTAAAGAAAAAAACAAATTAAAAAACAATATGAAATTTGATTGTAACGGTCTACAGAGTCAAAGTTTTCAGGTTATATAAAGTTTCGTGCTGCTTTATAGTTTATACTCTATGCAGCAAAATCTTTTGTACTCTCATACGGTAATAAAATGTCCATATTCGAAGGGGATTCGTTAAGAGTAGAACTCCGAGGCAGTTCAATTGGAGGTTTTACGGTACACTACATCGTATATCACTATAATATCACTCACGCCTTTTGAATGGATACTTATTGAATATATTCTGTGTTTAGGTCAAACGATTAATAGTTTCTCTACGTGACACGATAGCGCTCTAGCTAAGACAACGTATACGTTCAATTACAACAACGTTTTACACATTCAACACGTTTTAAGACAACAATTATTCACGTGGTGAGTGATATACAATGTACCGTAAAACCTCTAATTGAACTGCCTCGAAGTGCTGCTCTTAACGAATCCCTATTCGAAGAGCCAGTTTCAACGCTGTTATGTGTTCTTCGCATTTTTACAGGTATAAAAGATCGTCGTAAAAAATTCAATTACGGTACGTGCATTAAACTCAAATGGATTAAAACTCAACTCAAATGCATTACAACTCAAGGCACAGGACTCAAATGCCGAGTCGTATACCTTCACATTTCATGTGAAATTATACGGCTCTGGCAAATGCTACTCTTAGAAGACACACCCTATTGCTCAGTTATTCGGCCTTGCCCAGTGAGTGTGTCGTGTCTCCTACACCCCTCTAATTCGGCTTAATCAGCCGGGGGTAAAAAGCTAATATTGTTACTAGCGTCCACTGAAATGAGATCGCCAAATGATTTCCGCTAAAGCATTTGTAGTTTAGCATTTCGTGCCAGCTATTTGAAGAACAATGATTGATTCTAATTCAGACTGTACATCGAGTAATGAGTAAGCAATATGTGGCGTTATGGCTGAAACGAAAGTCAATAGTTCATCTCAATTTTTTTTTAGAAAACTTACATAATATACACCGATAGCTAAGAAGTGATAACTATTTGGTTTAATCAAATATGTATTATTGCGGTCTATTTCACATATATAGTTAGCGTTGTTATTTCGATAAATCACGGATCCTATTATTATTTATATATGTGTATGTGTGTGTTTTAGTTTATTTATTAAAAAAGCTAGTAGTAGTTTGTATTATATTTGCATTTTATGCGCGTCTTCAACGTGTATATTGTAGCAAGTCTGCCAGGTTCGTATGAATCCATGTTAATCTTTCTACCTAAACTCGAATCCTTTGCTACATTTTAACAGGGTTTAGGTGCCGAGCTATATTAACTTGCATGGAATGACTTGTTATGGTTAAGGTGTTGGAATGTGCTGTTTCGTGTTTATCACTTTTGCATAACTTTTATTTATAATCTCTCGATAGTTCTTTTCTAGAACTTGGCCGAGCAAAGTTATGCCTTTACGTAAAACATGAATTCAAAAACAAGCTTCACTATCTGTGTGGCCTACATTTTTTACAACATTTTTCATGAAAGTCTAGGTAACTGCTAGCTATTTTTTATGATATATCATAGTAAATTTGCGCAGCACTTTTGCAACCCTTTTTTGCACAAACTTTAACTTGGATTGCCTAATGCAGTCATAAGTAGATTTGGAAAACTTTGGTACCATTATATTTCTGCAATGAGGTGTACACATGTGTGCAGCTTTCCATTGTGATGTTTATAATACCTACTTTTTACAGTGCTCTGATTAGTGCACAACTATCTTTATTCTTATCAATATATAAAACACTTGCAATTGGCACTGCAGAATCAGTCTTGATGCATGCCAGATGTACCTACTCTTTTTCGCTTCTCAGTCTAACAGCCAAGTTTTAATATTATCTTTTTGACAGCCTACTGGACTTAGGTAGGCAGATGGTGGCGCTCGTCGCATATTTTTCATTATCTGAGTTGATGAAGTCTGATTAGTTTAAGCTGTCCCACACAATCTAGCTGTTCAATCATGTTACTTGCTAGCCAACATGGAAGCTTATAAGTTTATAAGCGTATATACATGTAGTTTAATTACATAAACTTGTGACAGCAGTCCTTGTGACGACAGACCTAAGACTGGTTCTTTTCATGTGCTGCAGTGGAGAGACAGTTTCTCTATTTGGTATGTAGCACTTCACTGCAGGTGAAGCTATACGAGGTACAGACAGACCAAACCCCCCCTAAATTTGAAAGTAGGGGCACTGGAGAAAGTTTATTTCCAATTTCTCCATATCACCTGAAAGCCAGCCTACTTGTTGGCTAATATACTAAAAAATCTTAAAGCAAGATTGAACGTCCATGAAAATCAGCCAGGCATATAATATTTAGGGTAGTTATCCATTGTTATCTATTGTGTATGTTATCTTTGTTAAGGACTTCAACTTTTTATTCTGCATTTTGGTAGAGATGAAGAACCATTTGGATCAAATAGCTCGTCAGAAGGCCTACCTGCAGATAGACCGCCTAAAAGCCCGAGCTCTAAGGCCGGCGCAGCGCAGAAAAGACGCTTGCGTACACATAGTCTAAATTACTCCATTGGAGGTGCATATCATCCATCAACTTGTACTCAATTGACTTTCTTTCATTACAACCAAATATACAGTCTTGCTTGTCATCTTCGAGTTGGTTAAAATATTTCTCAAGCCCCTCATAGCCAATTGTACACAAGTAACTAGCTGACCACTAATGTATGCTAATCTTTCTGATTAGAAAATGTTCAAGATGTGATGCAACAAGGAAAGAGGACTATATACACTGCTGGCCGACCTCCATGGTATGATGTAACAGGTGAACTGAAGGAAGCGTTTGTTATTGGTATGTCTCCGCAATCCAGGTTCTCCTTTTCAAACCACCTCTTCTTTGAATCAAGCAGATTTTATGTCAAATATTCTGACATGTTCTCTGGCTTATCAAAGTCATATGTTCTATGGCTCATCAAATGTTATGGCTCATGTTATGTGTTGTCATGTTACATGCTGTCATGTTACATGTTGTCATGTTACATGCTGTCATGTTACATGCTGTCACATTGCATTTTGTCATGTTACATGTTGTCATATTAAGTGCTGTCATGTTAAGTGTTGTCATGTTACGTGTTGTCACGTTACGTGTTGTCATGTTACATGTTGTCATGTTACATGTTGTCATGTTACGTGCTGTCATGTTACGTGTTGTCATGTTACGTGTTGTCATGTTACGTATTGTCATGTTACGTGTTGTCATGTTATGTGTTGTCATGTTACGTGTTGTCATATTACATGTTGTCATGTTACATGTTGTCATGTTACTTGATGTCATGTTACGTGTTGTCATATTACATGCTGTCATGTTACATGTTGTCATGTTACATGTTGTCATGTTACATGTTGTCATGTTACATGTTGTCATGTTACATGCTTTCATGTTACATGCTGTCATGTTACATGCTGTCATGTTACGTGTTGTCACATTACATGCTGTCACATTACATGTTGTCACGTTACTTGCTGTCACGTTACATGTTGTCATGTTACATGCTGTCATCTTGATTACAAGTCCAAGGTGACTGTGTCAATTGGTGAAGTTACTTCATGTATACAGGTTAAAAGTTACCCGTGTAGTAAGTGATTCTCTGTATTTTTTGAACAGGAATATGTGGAGGCAGTGCATCTGGCAAGACAACTGTAGCAAAGAAAATAATTCAGGAGTTAGATGTGCAATGGATTAGTCTGCTCAGCATGGACAGCTTTTACAAGGTGATATTTGGAGTTGTCTCCTTGTGTAGCCTCGGGCTAACAATACTTTCTGCTCAGAGAGATATTGACACTAGCAATTTTATAGTGCTTATCATACAGACTCCACAAAATCTCCTTACAATTGGATCTTTTTATCTGGGGACGCTCCGTGCATCTATGTAGCATCTTTATATGTTGACGTGAACCTAGTTCTTAAAGGTAGTTGTTTTTCACGTAATTTGCTGCTGTTTTTCTTTAGTATGTGCCCAGCTTATGCTATACTCATTGTAGGTCTTGTCAGAAGAGCAGCATGACAAGGCAAATGCTGCCGAGTATAACTTTGATCATCCAGATGCCTTCGACATTGACCTTTTAGTTGACACACTAAAAAGACTCAAATCAGGCAAAAAAGTGGAGATTCCATTATATAACTTTTCTACTCACAGTAGAGAGCGACAAACAGTAAGGTTTAGTTACTGTCTAGTGTCGTACTTTGACTACCAGAAAAAATGGCCGGCTGTAACTTTTAGCATTTGATATTGTAGAAAATCCTGTATGGAGCAACTGTGGTCATCTTTGAAGGAATCCTTGCTTTCTGCGATGAAAGACTGATAGAGGCAAGCTTTGTTGACAATGTTTGTGCTGAATAAGAATCAGACATATCACTGAACCTTTGACCTCTCACTATCTAGGGTATGCCATTGTAGCTCTGTGATATGAAAGTATTCGTTGACACTGATCCAGACATACGGTTGGCTCGGAGATTAAGTCGTGATATAACAGAGCGAAGTCGTGACCTTGACAGTGTGCTTAAGCAGTATAGCAAGTTTGTGAAGCCGTCCTATGACCACTGCATTGCTCCCACCATGAGACACGCAGATGTTATAGTGCCGAGGGGTGAGTGAATATACACTGTTTTATCGGTAGTCTGTTCTATTAACTGGTTCAATAATTATTATTTATTAATAAAGAAATGGACAAATAGATCATTATATGATGGTGTAAGTGCAGACAACTCTGACAATTGTGTCTTTACAAGAGTAAGCAGTTACTTGTGTGTGGAAGGAAGGCACTACTTCTGCTGAGACAAATCTTATTGTTTTGTTGCTTTGTTCAAAGACAAAAATTTATGCCTTGTGAAACTGCTAGTGTTAAAAAGACCAATATGTACACTAATGCTTAGTACTTGGGTAGACAAGTCCGTTGGTGGTAACCTTGCTAGTGCAAAAGGGTGACATTCCTAAACATTGTGATACTGCTTGGTCAAGGGTAGACAAATCTTGATGTTATGACACTGCTAGTACTAAGAGAAACAGCTCTGTACATTGTCACACCTGCAGTGCTCTGATAGACAACACAATTATGGTTTTCCGTGTTAAAATAGATCAGTCTATTGGTGGAATTTTGTAGGAGGTCAGAATGTGGTTGCAGTAACGTTGATAGTTCAACATGTTCACAACCAATTACTGCATGTAAGTCATTACTAATACTAACTTGGGTTGTTGTGAGACTCTAACAACTGTCTATTGTATTAGCATTCGTAAGCATTGAAACTAAATTTTGGATCTTTGTTCATTCTGTATTGGTGTAAACACTTTTTATTTGCTGTGGATATTTGTAATCTTAGAAATGAATTTAGAAAAACGACAAGTGAGAAAAGAGAATATTTAGCATATTGCTTGGCACATAAAATTAATTTGAAGAGAATAAAAAGTAGTAAAACGGTCTGAAATGTTTGTTATTTTAAGTCTATGACAATTTAGAATTCAATAAACCAAACTATTCTAAATGTTACCAAACACTTTTTTCTCGATATTTGACCATCATTAGCAGTGGTTGTACTGGTTTACAAATTTAAAGTTTTCGTGCTATATATAGAATTTTATACTGCTCTAAATGCAGCAAAATCGTGTGTACTCTCATATTAAAACTATCCCTATTCAGAGAGCCAGTTCTAACGCTGTTATGTAACCTTAGAACTTTTACACGTATAAATGATCTTTGTAGAATTTCAATTATGTGTATGTTACAAAACATGCGTTACGCTCCAATGTAGCCTTACTCCTAGAAGACACATCCATTGCTTGGTTTTTGGGCCCAGAACCACCTAACCGCCTCTCATTTGACCTAACCAGTCGGGGTAAAAGATAAAATCTAAGTGTGAAAGTTTTAATACGATAAGCTAATTCACTAAAGGCAGGTGAAGATTAACAGTAACAGCCATATTCTTCGCGAATATTGAGACAAATTCAAAATGCTGATGCTGTTTCTATAAAGCTTCAAGCTGTCACCATTACGTAGTCATCATTGTACTTAATAGGGGCATATAATGAGCAGCAGCGCTGATTGAACTATTTTTTCTTTATAGAGAGGGTTTCCCCTCCGGTCCAAGCTCGCTTGTGATGACCACATGGAGAGTGAGAAGCTGCCAGACAACCTGCACATAATAGAGCAGACAGATCAAATACAAGGCATGCACGCTCTCATCAGGTATCGAGCTATACGTGTAGTTCCTAAGGCTACCTTCATTTCTTATGTTTGTCACTCAATTGTAAAAATTTTTCAAGCTCATTATTAGAGACTTGTTGGTTCAGTTTGAGAACTCGGGCTATTTAGTCTGTTATATGTATCTTTCTGTATGAGCCAAGTGGTTGCTGATTACTTGAACAGGTCGAACGATACGCACAGAGATGACTTTATATTCTACTCGAAGAGACTGATGAGACTGCTGATAGAGGACGTTATGTCCATGCTGCCATTTGAGACCGTCGTTGTTGACACTCCCCAGAAATTTAGATACGTAGGCAAACGTCTCAATGTTAAACAGGTATCATTATACGTGCACAATAATTCATGGCCTCTTATGCTATGAGTTGTAATGTAGGTATTGTACCAGCCTTATTTACACTAGGAAGGCGGTGGTTGTGCTCAAGAGTGGGACAATAATACTATGAGAGATATTGTTGCAAGTCGCCCCTAGTAGGTCCGTCTGATCCATTCTTTGTATGGTGATCCAATTCATTCAGCCTATACTAGTGGAGTTGTTTCCTCTTTAAACTCTCATATGACGACGTTATGTGACGATGATGTTAACTAACAACCAATTTGATGCTGCTGTCAACTTTCTGTTTAATGCTCATATATAATGCTTCTCTCAAAGCTGGCATATGTTTGAGATCAACGTTTTTGCTTTATTATTTGAAACTATTCATGGAAAGGTAACTCCAGTTCTACCAAAATATATAATAAACCACTTAGAATGCTCAACTGGCTGACAGTATAATATTGCACAATTATTCAGATCATCGGAGTGTCAGTTCTGCGGGCAGGGGAGGTGATGGAGCCAGCCCTCTGCGAGGTGTGCAAAGACGTGAGAATAGGCAAGATTCTCATACAGACGAACATGCAAACTCATGAACCAGAGGTTGGTTTTTTATGTCGGTGTGCGCAATACTGATTGTACTTAGTTGATGATTTTTTTAGGCACCGTGTATACTATATCTATAAATCTCAAAGCTTGACGTTGTCTGTTTATATATCTGTCGGTTTGTCCGGCTATAGCTATTGGATATTAAAATCTCGGATTCTGCTGGACTCAAACTCACGATGATTGCAACCGAAAGTTTTAAAACCGCAGGCTCTATCACTGAGCTATACAAGGCATGTTGAACAAACCCATTATCACATACCGTATAGATGTAAATGATGTATTATTTGAGCGTTGCGCTCTCACGTTACGATGCCTCCGTTATAAAATATTTTTTGCCTAACTTTATAAAACACGATGCTTTTTTGTTAGGGCGAATTTTGTCTGCCACACGATATCAACAATAATTTATCTCAGAATTAAAATTTGGTGATTTGTGTACTGATTATATACGTTATTAAGAGATATACGTTGCTCGAGTTCAGTGTTATCCGTTATGGTAAAAACGGATTCGGAAACGATAAATGATAACATTTTAGTTAAAAGTTTGAAGTTTACTAAAGTACATACTAAAACATCTTTCGAGTATGTGTTTAGCAAACTAAATTAATTTAAGTTAGATTCAGCGTTTATGTTACGCGTCTGTCTCAAAAGTGAGAACTCTCCACGTAGTACATCGTACTGTTATATTATCTTTCAGATCATAGCAGCAAAATGCACTAAAGTCGTTGTAGACACCTGGTTACTAAAGTTAACATATAGTTTTGGCACTTATTTTTAATGATGATGATTTTTACCAGGAGGTGGTGATTGCATTAGATAATTACTATGGGTCTATACCACTCTATATACATCTATAACCTACGATATTTTCGCATTATGATGCCAACACTGAAACGATCTAAAATCATATAATTGTATACCAAATAATTTTTCATTGTAATCATAGCTAAACAGACTATATTTAGCCATTACTTGCTAATGATTTCACCTTTACATTTAAACACGTTTACAATTTTATTTTCCTCCCTAACTTATTTCAACGAAACAATTCTTTTATGATATGAAATTTAAAAGTTACAGTTGTTTGAAAACCTCTACAGTTGGTTTATTATTTTTTTTCTTAATTCATTTGAACTGCACAAAAATACTTTTTCATGATATGGAGTTTAAAATTTAGAATAGTAAATGTTATATACGTTGAATAAAAACAAATTTTATGTCCAAAAACCTATTGCCTGGGTAAACTTTTGTAAATCTTATTACCCAGGCAATAGCGGGCATTCAACTAGTAATCCTATAAAGTCATAAGATCGATTTAGGGTCCACTTACAGACAGGCTTGAGTGCTTCTCAATGTTTCCACAAGAGAAGACAACTCTAGTAGGGGAACCATGATGGTGACTGCAACAAACTAAAACTTTATCCTCAGCACCAAGCCTTTTCATGAAGTTATTAAATTATTCTGCATTAGCCATGTTCTAAAGAGCTATGTTTATCCCAGCTTTGAGATTCATAGGTACCTAGTACCAACAGGGCTAGTCCTCGAGGATACCATCTAACGGTGGTAGAATTCTCTCAACCCAGATTTTATACTTGATGTTAGAAAGGAATTGAATAGAATACTACTGCATGAGACATATCTGCAGATTCTGTGGTTTGAGCAATAAAAACTGATATTTTGGAACAGTGAGTGTAATTGTACAGTCATACCTCTACATATGAGCTTAATGCATTCCTTGACCGGGCTCGTACGTCGATTCTCTCGTATCTCAAATCAATCTTTTCTTTTTGCAAAATAACTAAATGCAAATTAATTTGCTCCCACTCTGATAAAAACACTTAAACAGGATATTACATTGGAAAAACGTGTTTTATTGTTTCTAATTCATTACCTATGCTCACAAAGTAACAAATACAGTGAAACACGGATAACTCAAACTTCAAGGGACCGAGCAAAAGTGTTCGAGTTATTAGAGCGTTCAAGTTATCAGTACAGTCATAAGTGCACGTATTTATCAGTAGATACATGTACGTATACAAACTATATATCAATCAAAAGCATAGATTGCTTGTTGCAAGTTAAAGGGTCTCTCGTGTGAAGTTTTAAATATTTTTAATCAGAAAGTATAGATATTTTTCTATCACTTGAGATTTGTTTGTTGCTTTAGGTGATGTAACTGCCAGGACGTTCTCAGATTAACATTGGCAAAACTTGATCGCGGTTAAAACGCTCAGAAAAAATACATACGTATTTTTCTACCGAGCGTTTTAACCAAGATCAATTTTGCAGTAAGTCAGTTATTACAAAACTGCTTTACTATTAAAAACCCATTATCCATTTTGCCGATATTACTTTAAAGTTATCCAAATTTTACCTCGCTTTTCTTACTTTCGGAGGGCTTATCGCTAAGCGGATGTTTGGTAAAATTTGATTTTTGCAAACCTTTAGAAAAGTCGTTAATGAAAATATTTGCCGATGTTGGTAATAACGAGGCTTAAGAACTCCTAAAAGTCGATGTTTATCTCTATGGCTTGGAATAAAGTGATATTCTAAAGCGATAGTAACAACCGTCTCGGTAGCCGTTTGGCAAAAAACTGTTCGAGTTAACGGAGTTTCGGTCGAGTTATCTAAAGCCATTTATCATTGCATGGGAACGGACCAAGCAAATCCATTCGAGTTAACCATGTGTTCGATATATCCGAGGGCGATTTATCCGAGTTTCACTGTACGTATCTAGTAGTTGGGATCTGCAATAAAATGTAACAGCGGTGTGAGAGACTTAACTGCAACCATTTCGGTTTGCGACACTTTTGTGACAATACGTAACATAACATAAAATTTAAATTTAACATCAATGATTTTAGCATACTATACGCACACTTAGAAGCAAGTTTCAATCTTATAGGCTATGGGCCGAGCAGGCAAAAGAGCTCTAGAAATGATGTTCTGTTGGCATCCCTTTTCAGTAGCAATTTCTTCAGTGATTTAGACTAATTTTGGTATGGAGAATTCAAAACTGAAGAGTTGCCGCAGCTGCCATTCCCACTTCTATGAGAAATTTGATGAAAATGATATTTTAGAATTTATCTCTTGTAAATAAGATTCCTTCCGTAGAAGCATCAGATTTGCAACTTTTATCATAATTATTCGGCAGTGATTTAGAATGTCAGTGGTAAAGTCAAAATTTATCTTCTATTTATTTGCGAACATTCCCTGTCTTACGATTGTTACACGCACATGTAAACTATATACATGTATATATGAATATGTACATGTGTATATAATTGTATGGTTTAATAGCTTTATTTAACAAAAAAAATTCAAAACACTATAACTATGTTTTATAACCTTACACTGATAAATCATAGAAAATCATAAGATACAAGATAAGTGTATTCATGGTTTGAGCTTTGACATGACTTGTGTAGCCCACATGGCTCTCAAGAAATTAATTTGATAGACATTGCCTAAGCACACAGGTCCAACACTTAGTCACTGTCTAGAAAGCTGACAAAAACACTTTTTAAAGGGCCTGAAAGGCCTGTTTCCAATGGTGTATGCCTTCAACTTGCCTGCAAGGGCTACCAGATTCACAGAACATGCTATCAGAGACTGACTAACAGCAAAATTGAGCTTGGTAGGAAAAAACACAGTGAGTGAGTCTTTTTTTAGACTTGCGATACTTTACCACTCAAACATTTGAGGTGAGATAACGGGACTTATAATTATTCTATAAAATAATTATTATGTAATTTAATTACATAATTAATAACCATTATTAAGATGGAAGAAATGCAGACATTGTAATCCGCAAAAACCAGTAGTGGTGGCTACTGATCAAGATGCTTGTATTCGATTTGAAAAATAACTAAAATTCAATCCAGCAAGGCATTTGACCATTAGTCTTGCCCTCATTTATCAAATGGACAAATCATGCATGTATTCACTCTAGTTTATTGGTCTAAGCTGACTAAGTGGTGATGATTTCCTCAGTCAATGTTGTCCTGGCATTCATTTAGCCACATGAAGAGCTGGAAACCTGCTACTGTAGATACACGTTGTCAAGATGAAGATGAGCAAAGAAAATCACAAGATTCAATTCTGTTGCCCACATATACACATCAAGACCTACATTTAAACATGTATGCATGATTTGTGAAAAAAAGGTGTGGTACTACTCACTCAAATCAACTACATACTTGCAAAGCTGTCCTTCATGTGGCCAAAACTGAGCACATGAAGGATGTATGTCTGCTGGTATGTCCATCTATCCTGTAAATTAACCTAAGATATGATTTCTTCAGTTGCTTTGACTATGATTGAGTAATTGATAAGTAATTGATGAGCAGTGCCCATAATTGTTTTGCAGACCAACTTGTACTGATATGGCACCAATGATTGGCATCACATCTCCGTACAAGCAACTATGACCCTCGCAACGAATTTAAACTCCTAGTGACATCTTCAAGCATGGTTTTGCGTAAACAACTTGCTAATTTTGCGAGCGGTGCACCTGTCTACATATGCAGATGTATTGAAGAATGCTGCTACCATCAAATAGGAAGAACGTGTACTTTGTAGAACATTGATCAAGATGTAGTTGCTTTAGAGATGGCCTCTCATAACAAGTGTTATGACAAGTATATCTGCGTAATGCTCGATACAAAACTGCATAATTGGTGAAAATGTTGATCAATCTTGCCTCTACACAGTCAATCAAGATTGCTCACTACTTATCTATGGTATCTTGAAACTTTTATATGTAAGGGGACAAGCAGAGAGCTGTGCCTCTAACTACAGTTTGTGGATATTACAGCCCAGGTTCCCAGACGGCAATTAAGTTAGAAACCTTCTCAGAGGACTAGTTCATGTCTATAGCAGACATGATCAAACTACCATAAATGCAGTGATTTCAAGCTATTGAGGAGGTGGGGCCATCCTTGTGGATGCCATGGCATTTATCCAAGCCCTGCCTGCCAGTGCCATCCCTTTAACATTCCTTCAACTTGCTGATACCATTCTTGATGGGCTTATTGCTCATACTAAAAAGTACAAGGCTGCTTGTGTGGATTTTGTGATCAAAACTATTGCAAGAATAGAGCTACTAAGCTTGGAGATCAACTTCCAATGTGAAAATCTCATAGGTTTGCACGGTTTCTCTAGCTGTGATGCAGTTTCATACTTTGCAGGCAAAGGGAAAAAAGAGTTGTAGGAAACTCATGAAAACAGAAGTTGACTCTGTGATTCATTTAAGTTTTGGGGCAACTTTATTCTCTCTGTGAGACTTACACATGCAGACTCTATGGCCAAGAAGATAACACCCAGGAAAATGGCACAGACTTCAACTGACTAAGGGACAGGCATTTTGTCTTTAGCTCTAGGCCAGTCAGTCCCTCCCTTCAATCGCTGAAAAAACATGTACATTGTGTCAATTATATAGCAGCTACCTACATGTATATGAAAAGAGGCAACAACATAACTTGTCAATGCACCATTTCCCTCTTTACATCGGTGGATACTGGGTAAGAAAAACGATGAGTATGCAGGAAAGTGTCATACCAGAATCATCGCCTCACTTGATATTCTACAAGCAGTTCTGTGGAGTGTCAAAAATCTAGGTGCCGAGGATACTTATGTGCCAGTATCATGGCAAAGCCGCCTTACATAGAGCTTTGCACATGCGTGCACTAAGACAAAACTGAAGCGAGAATGGCAGAGGATGCCGATTGTGAGGACAATGACTAGGAACTCGACATATTGAACAAATAGGATATGCGATATTTTGAAATATCCCAGCTCCTTTTGTAAGAATGTTGATATTAGCTACTAATAATACTACTAATAATAATAATGCTAATAGTAATCACCATGTTCACGCTGCTTGCAGCGTTCTTATTATTTTCTATGATTCATCAGTGTCAGGTTATAAAACATAATTATAGTGTTTTGAATTTTTTTTGTAAAATAAAAGCTATTAAACCATACAATTATATACACATTTACATATACCTATATACATGTATATAGTTTACATGTGTGTGTAACAATCATAGGATATGGGATGTTCGAAAATGGATTGAAGATGAATTTTGACTTTACCACCGACATTCTAAGTCACTGCCAAATAATTATAATAAAAGTTGCAAATCTGATGCTTCTATGGAAGGAATCTTATTTACAGAGGAGATAAGTCCTAAAATATCATTTTCATCAAATTTCTCATAGAAGTGGGAATGGCAGCTGCGGCAACTTTTCAGTTTTGAATTCTCCATACCAAAATTAGTCTAAATCACTGCAGAAATTGTCACTGAAAGCGGGTGCCAACGGAAATGCAAGATAAACTGCCTTGGCCCATAGCCTATTACATCTAAACTTAATTCTAGGTTTGTTTTCATTTTTAGTTTTTCAATTTTCTTCCAACTATTTTTGGTAATTTTCTTCCGGCTATTTTTCCCTCTATTTCTGACTGACTTTCACTTTCGCTTTTAGCTGGCCTTTTTAAAACTTTAAACTGATCCAGCGAAAAAAGCTGAGCAATGCTATTCTCATATGTGGCCTCTCGCATACTTGTCCACCTAGCGTCCCCATCAAGAACCGGCTCAAAAGCTTGTATCTCAAATTTGTCTCGTATTTCAAGACAAAAATTGTGCTCAAATTTTCTTCGTATCTCAAGTTTCTAGTATCTTGGGAGACTCGTATGTCGAGGTATGACTGTACTAGCTTATCTTACGGTTTCCACATCATTTATACAAGGTTACTTTAGTATAACACTTCATCATTCTGGTCCATGTTGCAGTATTTGTTTTACCATTTATTCATAGCATATTGTTATTATTGGTTACACTCTCTCTCTCTCTATGATTCTATTATTAGTGGTATATTGTTTGTGGTAGCTGCACTACCTGAGGCTGCCCAAGGATATTAAAGGACAGCACGTAATATTGATGGATCCAACAGTAGCAACTGGGGCAGCTGCCATCATGGCTATAAGAGTCTTGCTCGACCACGATGTGCTGGAGGAAGACATCACTATTGTTTCTCTTATTATGGCCAAGCAAGGTGAGCTTCCTTTCTTCTCTGTGATGCCGCTGCCTTCCTCTTTGACTTTCCATTTCTCACTCTTTTGTCTGACTCTTTTTCCTCTCTTGCCATTTGCATTATTTGTTTGACTGGTTGTCAAGGTTGTACTGTTAAAGGAAGAAATATTCATGTAGCCTTGACCTACTTGCTAGCTTTGTCATGAGTTAGCAATTACAGAGATGTTTCGCGGGTGAGTCATGTTAGAGGTCTAGTAGATATCGATGAGTCACACGCAGCCAATCCTCTTGACATGTTTATCTAGCTTAGCGATCAATGAGAGTCTTTCGTAAGGATTCTCAGAACATCCGTTTAGAAAGCAGATAATTGCAGCTGGTGCCATTTTGTTAAACACTCCGAGAGGTTTCTGCATTTATTTATCATAGCTTGGCACCTCATTATCACTTTACGCTACTGTCAACTAGGTGGTAAGTGGACACCATGAGCCTCACATAGCCATCTTGTGACAGAAAATGCAGTGATGTGCATGTGTAAAAATTACCAACAATGCGAGTTAAGCTAAATAAATGACATGACATTTAAGTTAAGCTTGTGTGGAAACTTACACAATACTAAAATAAAGAAAGTTTTTTCATATTGAGTGTGCAGTTTGGGAAGTTTTTCATTTGTGCAGCTCAAAAATTTTCGGTAAATTTTGTCTCTGACAAAATTAATTTAAAAGTGCTCTTAATAGTTCATGGTGAGCATGCCCAGGGTAAAGACCACTTGGTAGGCATGTCAAGTGTTAATACTTTGTTGTTTGATATGATACCCTATTAAAAATTATTTGTTAATGCTTATTGTTTAAGAACCATGCTCTTATGAATCAGGTGTAAGGAACATTGGATACGCGTTCCCTAAAATGAGAATTTGTACAACTGCGGTGGATAAGGTTATTGATGACAATTTCCACATTATCCCTGGGATAGGTAAGTACAATTAGTTTATACTTTCTGACTTAGGGATAGGCACGGACTCCTATGTATGCTTTATGACTCGCAGAAAATCTGACACTTCCCTCTGCTTCACTCTCATCTGTGTTCTTCTTGTTTACTGCAACCCTTTACATTTTTTTTTTACTTTTGCTGTTCTCTTTCACTCCTTCACCCTCACTGCTCTCTTTTACTCCTTCGCTCTCGCTGTTCTTTTTTACTCCTTCACTCTCACTGTTCTCTTTTACTCATTCACTCTCGTTGTTAGCTTTTACACCTTCACTCTCGCTGTTAGCTTTTACTCCTTCACTCTCGCTGTTCTCTTTTACTCCTTCACTCTCGTTGTTCTCTTTTACTCCTTCACTGTCGCTGTTCTCTTTTACTCCTTCACTCTCGCTGTTCTCTTTTACTCCTTCACTGTTGCTGTTCTCTTTTACTCCTTCACTCTTGCTGTTCTCTTTTACTCCTTCACTCTCACTGCTCTCTTTTACTCCTTCACTCTCGCTGTTCTGTTTTACTCCTTCACTCTCGTTGTTCTGTTTTACTCCTTCACTCTCGCTGTTCTCTTTTACTCCTTCACTCTCGTTGTTCTGTTTTACTCCTTCACTCTCGCTGTTCTCATTCACTCCTCTCTCGCTGTTTTCATTTACTCCTTCACTCTCGCTGTTCTTTTTTACTCCTTCACTCTCGTTGTTCTGTTTTACTCCTTCACTCTCGCTGTTCTCTTTTACTCCTTCACTCTCTCTGGTAGCTTTTACACCTTCACTCTCGCTGTTAACTTTTACTCCTTCACTGTCGCTGTTCTCTTTCACTCCTTCACTCTCTTTCGTTCTCTTTTTACTCTTTCACTATCGCCGTTTTATTTTACTTTTGCTGTTCTCTCCTATATTCTGATCCTCACTGCTGTTGTTTCTCTTACCGCCTCCGTTTTCTTTTATTACATTTTAGTTCTGGTTTTATTCTTAGTAGTAGTTAACTATAAAATTAATGCATAATTCAAATACAATGTTAAGACTTATTCAAGCTTCTATGGACAATCTGATGCAAGGACATCAAATTAGTTACAACAGGAAATGACACTGAATTATTTAGGTTTGTGTATGTAAATGCATCTATGAAATGGTAGTCATTAACAAGACATACATGTAACAGTGAGAGTGCCACTTATTAGTCAGCTTCTATGTCTATGGAACCATTCCATGCTCAGTATTTCTAGTCTCTTATTTTACGTTGTTATATACATGCATGTTAAGATACTTGAAAGCAAAAAAATCAATTATTCTAATATTGGAAAGCTAAAGGCTATATTTTTATCATTCATTAAAGTTTTTTGATATTTACGCTTTTTCTAGCCATAAAGCTAACAGTTTGCTATATAAATGAAATCATATTCTGTAGTAATCAGTCTAATCTCAAGTTATGAATAAACTACTACAGTTACTCAAACACTGGAAGGACTCAGTATTTAAAACCTTTAAAATAATCACATTATAAACTTCGAGTTATTGAGAAACATAACAATGCATCTTTGTGTTCAGATCTGCTCGGTGCCCACACTTCCGAGTATGCATTAGATGGCCTTTGGTATCAAGTTTAGCATATTTTATGACAAAATTGAATGTAAGACTTTTGGATGAATTAATTATTTTTTCATGATGACAATATAGAATCTGTAATTTTGTCCAGAAATTTATTGTTTTATTTTAGACAAGAAAAATACTTTTTGAAAAGAAAACTTAGATGGTTGAATGAATATGTACTGAAGGAGTTACTAGTTGACAATAATAAACTATTTTAGTGTAATGTACAAGTTATTCATCACTTCATTCAACTTTTTACTGTTCTGCAGGTAACTTCGGTGATCGATATTTTGGCACTGGCCCAGAATAATCAGCATGATGACTCCAGGGTTGGCCTCACCTACTATTCGGTCTCAGCAACTATGGATAATTCCGCTCTATTCACTAATGATTTTTTCTTTGAATATTAATACTTAAAATCCTACCTAGTTGGTGTCACAGGAGGAAGCTACTCCCTGTACAGCGTGACAACAGTAACAGTTTATAAAAATTGTTATTTTATTGTATGACGTTTATTGACAAGGTCGTACAGGTGCTACAAAATGTCAAAGTGTTGTTTTAACCTCACATTCATAATGATTCCCACGTTGCTGTTGTTGGTTTTAGCAGTGGCAGCTACACAGATGCAAACTCGTCTTTCTCCGTGTGAACGCGAGTTTGCTATTTTTGCTTTTCCTCTTTTCATAGTGATTGGATAGTCATGCCCTACAAAGACTAGCTGACGGTGTGGTGACACGCTGTCGACAATCTATGAATCATAACTCTATTGAGCAAATGTTTGTTTTAGCGGAGTGGTAGACTTTCTAGGGCTAGCTAATGGCTTTGGAGTGAGCAATCAAATCTTTTGGTCTTTTATCCTTTCGTTTTACGGCCCCTTTTTATTCATTTCAAAAATGCTTTTATGAAATCTTGTGATTGTATGTCTTGTATACCCTAGGACACTTATATTTCGCTAGTATTTAGTTTCGTGAGTAGCACACAGAGTAAAATTTCGCTGCAACTTAATTTCGCAGCTCTGATGAGTGCGAAAATATAGTGATGTGAAAATAAATACAGTGGAACAAACAAATTAGATTCCTCAGGTCCGGTCGTCTAGTAAAAAAGTTGTTATATTTGCGACTAGTTTGTATTTGTAACCCGCAGGTATAAATGTATGGCAGAAATCGATAATTCAACGTGATCGCTTGCTGCCATTTGTTTCTTGGACTATCAATGACGTCTCGGTCCTTTCCGTCGTGACCGATATGGTACCAATATTAGTTCTCAAGTATTTATAGCAAGCGATGGCCATGGCACGTTTTGAGTTCACAATATTTCAAATTTAAAAAAAATCAAATACAGTACATGTCTCATAAAAAAGAAAATAGATAACAACCAACATCACAACCAGAACTGTATAACATGGTTAGACCTGGTGAGGGTTGTTATCGTTTTTGGTTGGCAGTAAAATTCATCACTACAATAAGTATTATTTAATTGTATGACTTCACCTACCAGACTTTCATCCTCATCAGTTACAAATTCGGTGACTAAACTGATATCATCATCTTCTTCGTTTGTCTTGGCTTTTCCAAAAAAACTTGTTATCTTAATTTGCTTTGCCATGCTGCTCAATCGGTGTATTAACGAATTTACTAGAAATTTCCCAATGAGCTCAATCACACACAAAATTATCTGCATTTCTAATATCACGATTTTGTTGTGGATATCAATGAACTACAGGGCCGTATTCCCTTGGACAGCTGGCCGGCTAAGACGCCCCAACTTTTTAGGAATTTCATAGTCCAACGGCTATAGAAAGGTTTTTATCGCTGTAGAATATCACTTTATTCGAAGCCATAGATACAAACATCAACTTTTAGTAGTTCTTAGGCGTCATTATTATCTTCATCAGCGGCAAAATATTCTTGTTAACGACTTTTATAAAGGTTTGCAAAATATCAAGTTTTAGCAAACATCTGCTTGCCCATATCCTACTTAATGAACTTGAAATAAAATCGGCAAAAATGATCTTTGTTAAAACGCTTAAAAAAAAGATGTCTTCTTTCTGAGCTTTTTAACTGCATACAAGTTTTGCCTGTTTTAATTTTAAAACGTTTTGTCAGTCACATCAGCTAAAACAAAGCAAATCTCAAAAAATAGAAAAATGTTGATACTTGCCAATAAAATTTTTTAAAACTTCACGTGAGAGGCCCGGCTGAGGCCCTACATAAGAGAAACCTGTTGGGAGCTTACAGCACCCCCCCCTTCTCCACACCCCAGATGTTCATAACTAGTCGTCTAACATTAGCCCCCCAACTTGCAACCAGTGAATACAGGCCTGCGTAGAACATAGCTATTTAATTTCGAATTTTCGCTAGTTCGTTATGATAGTTTAGTTTCGCGCATGAATTTTTCGCGTGATGATGACTCCGCGAAAACGCGAAAGTTAGATGCCGCGAATACTTAAGTGTCCTAGGGTATTTTAGAATCAAATACATGTTCTATATGTATCGGTTACCAATAACTGTACCTCTTCTAACGATGTTTACTTCTATTGTTTTTCTTCTTTTGTTGCTCACCATTATTATCAGCATTCTCTCATATTTACCATTATTTAATACGTCGGAGCAGCGTTCTCACATCACGCAAATGTTTGCTCAGCAAACATTACATAGAACGAGATTGGTTTCAAAAGGGGCTTATTATTTACTAATTACCATAACTGCAACTGAAGTATCAGTGGACACTCGTGGAGTTACCTGCAATCAGTTGTCAAAACAGCTCAGCAAGCTGTCAGATCTAACGATTTCACTGCCATCACTATCGTTACTTCAAATGTATGAGGGAACACATTGAATTGAAGACGGCAAAATCTTATCAATCGGAGAACAATTAAGGTAGGCTTTTTATATTTTATGCCTTTAAAGATAGATGACAGTGTTGATTTAAGCCGCTCCCCGTGCCCAGGCGATGGAGAATAGATGGGTCTAGCGCTGGAGGGTTACTCAGTCCTACCACATTGTACTGCAGCGGGCACCATTAGTTTGTCTTTGTCATTAATTACTTGTTGGTTTTCATGCACTTGCTCAGCCATCAGCGTCCATTTGTTAAAATTACAATTCTATTCATCTATTGACAGTAAATCATAATTTTCTGTGCATCCAATCTTGGTGTAATATTTCAGAGCGAATTGTTAAATTTTCCAAACAACATCAACAGTTGGTAAATGATGCTATTGATCGATATTGTTTATCCACCTGCTTAGAAATTATAGAGAATAATGCTTTGGCCACGATAAGTATACCGTGAACAAAACATAATATTGTCACACAACAGTAATTTAAACCCGCTCTCCATTGAATGCGTATACACGCTGAATTGCGTTACAGTGATCAACTGTATCGAGTTGATTTGAAAGTAGATGTGCCAGCTTCATCAGAGCGCTAAGGATTATATCAAGCTCTACTAGAGGAAGGAACTAACCTAAAGGTAAGTTTCTAGTGAAGTTTCCATGAAGTTAAATGCTAGCAAAACTTAGTGTTACTATTCATGGAGCTCAATATTTATGGAAGTCCTTTCCAATCTAGTTGTACTGAGTGCCACTGCTCTCGCAAATAATACTTACAAATTTAAAATTTTTAAAAACTGGTTTATCAGTGCAAGTAAAGAATACAATCATATGTTGTGTGTAACATCTTAAAACAACTTATCAGAATTGATGAGTCGTCATGGTTCATGAGCCAAAAGTTGAAAAGTGGTCTATCAACATGAGCTCTGAAGGATATTCTATCAGATATGTAAATATGGTCTATAGGTCTATATTTAGTCGATAGTCTACAGATATATAAGATATAGTCATTTTCACTAGAATGAAACTTTTTAGCCTATTTGCAAAACAATATAATAGCGTGATATAAAGAGTTTCTCATCAGTGATCTCACATGTAAATCATCTCGGCTACTAAGTATTGGTTAAAACCTGTATAAATGAAGCAATCCAACCACAGCAGTCAACTACCAGTGAAGGAATTATATTGAAGGTAGTAGATAACAAGATGGAAGTCTAAGCAATAGATCTGGAACTGCTTACCAAAGACTGATAATTGTTCATTGATGGATTTAGTTTTTTCTGCAACAGAAAATACCTGTCACTAAAAATTTGAAGCTATACCAAGTTTTTTAGGCTTTTGACCACCTTCTAATAACAAAAAGCATTAATTCAAATTAATGCAATGATACTCCAATAAAATAGCTTAACAATTGTCATGTTTTTTTCAAAATTACGGATTTTTGTTTTATATGCAATGCTGCATATGCAGAGCTTTCTTGAACATGGAAAATTCACACAATCTATAGCAATTGATTATATAGTGTCTTTAGATTGCCTTCTTGAGTTAAAGGGGCTCTAAGTGCACTCGAGTCATATCAGATGCATGTTGACTATTGACTTAATTTCATTTTGCCTTTTGTAAGCGTATTCATGTAGCTAATGTATGTAAAGTTTCCAGCAAAGAGATCTTGCATCGTTCCACCTACAAAACATACAAATACGAACTTGCGAAAAACCTTGAAGTTAAAATTGGCTGAAACTCTTGCCGAGCGCCTGCTATGTCTGCTTCAGGTCGAAGCTAACAGTATTAGTGATCATAGAATCTAAAGCAACAACAAAAGTCTTTCATGCAACTCGCCTAGCTGAGTGAAAAGGAGAGCCGCATGATGCATAGCTTGAGAGATTATGAATCACACCATATAGTATATACTCCATAGCGAGTACAAGCGACAGCTCTGTCTGCTGCTTTACGCGTTTGACTCTGATCATCTCTCCTTTCTCTGTGAACTTAAATTATACATTCACTGATAAGTTGTGACAATGTTTGAAAGAAAATCCTTTATTGATAAAAGGCAAGGCTGTTACATTTTGTGGAATTCATTGAAACGCCTTCTGTACTAGATAGAAACAACTCCCAAAAGTGGAATAGCTATAACGGTAAAAATTTAAATGTTACAAGCAAGATGAGTTAATGGCGACTTTGTGACACAAATCAATAGATTAATTCATAGATTAAACAATAGTTTATTTACCATTTGCATACTAATTCCGGTTTTATACAAAAGGTGAGATTGTATGGTCAATAGTCAAGCAACACGGCCTGACCATCCATCGATTGAGCAATGTTAGAAGACCCGGCCGCTAATTAGAATGCAGCTGTTCCTTCCTAATGCAAGTTAATCGTTGGGAGAATAATAATTGAATTTATGAGCCGGATGGTGCAAGCCAAGTGGGCCAAGTTCGCTTGCTTGTAAGTCCTTCAAATAAATCAATAATTGAACTAGGGAGCCACACCGGATATCCTCCCTCAAAAAGTAAACAGACATCTAAAAAGTAATTTTACAAAAAATTAATTCAATGATTACCTATTTGCATTCGTAACGATGATCATGATTTTAAATGGTTGAAGAAAGCAGTGTGTGCAGATATGATTACATTCATTTTATTTGCTTTTTTCTAGTCATACATTTAAAAAAATAAAATGTTGAAAGTTTAGCTTGCAATAATCAGTCAAAAACCTAATTTTCCAACCTTTTGGTTAACATTTTTGAAATCAGAACAAAATGAGGACCAATTTAATATATAATTTGTCTATTGCCTAAATTCACAATGAGAAACAATTTTGTAAATGAGAATTTTAGTTTTTAAACAAAGCGGTCCAGTTTATTTCAAATGCCGCTGTATTTAAATTTAGAGTTTTGATCATGAGGAAGCACCTGCTAATCTTTGTTAGTAAGATTAAATATGTAAAAAGGTTGTCTCCCCATAAAGTTTTCTACCTGTTGCCACTTGTCTTCTTATTATTCTGGTGACTGGCAGTGCAAGTTTCCTCTTAACCAACTCCTCCCTCACATACTTGGCAAACCCTTCCTGTCCCATTGACTTTCGAAAACATTAAGCCTCTTCGATAAGTTAGCATCGAATTTATACATAGTTCACCGCTGTATAGAGACCCTAGACACTGTTTTGTTGGAAAAACCACTCTGAGAAATTGTTAAGGATGCCAGTAATATCAATAATGGACATGAGCAATCAGTTAGTTGTGTCAAGCCAAGATCACATACCGTAGGTACATACTGCCTTGAAGCGCTCTCTGAGCAAATGAAAGCATTTATTAGTCTGCTCTAGGAAAACTGTCTAAAGAACATATATGGTTATATGGTATTAAGATAATGCATACAATAAAGGCAGAGACAGTTTGTGAATAGCAAACAGATCAAACTGGGCAACACAGTGCATACATTGATTTTTCTTTTCTTTTCCACTAATTGGCCACCTTGTGGCATTCATTCATGTCCACTATCTCTTATGCCGTGATACGTGTATTCGTATAACTGAAAACCAGTTGCTAAGCAACGTGTAAACAATATTTGAAAAGAACCGATCAAATAAATAATGCATCTTCTATATCAACTGCTTGTCATGTGTCAAATTACTTTTCTACATTTTCCTGATATAGACAAGCTTACTATAGCAATAGCTAGTATATACTCACCTAATGGACATAGATGGTGACGTGGGTAGAACCCGAGGAGAATAGTTGATAGTATACATAGTTTTTGGTCTAAGTACTCTGTTTTAATTCAATGCAATGTGCATAATCAGCTGCCTATGCTGACCAGAAATAGTTTAGACACTTTTGCAAAGGATGTCAAACTTTTTCTCTTTTCATTCTTGCAGCCACATGAATTTATTGCCACCCTGTGTTGGGAGGTAATAAATGTTGGCTGCCTCACTTCTATCGAGTTGGTGGAGCCAAGATGGAGATGTTCTTCAGTTTTTCATTAGACTAGCTTGAACTTGATATTCCTCAGATGACCTTATGATGACCTATTTATGCAGCTCTCTTATCTGATCTAACAATTTATTAAAAATCACATTATGTGTAGAAAGTGAATTTAGTATATCTGTTGTTAGTCTTCTTTTATATGTTTGTACACTCAGCAAATTACTGGCTTGGGTCATCAGATATAGTGAAAGGAAAGGGCGTCCTCAGCACATTTTATCGCAAGTTCATAGCTTTGGGTACCTCCAAGATAAAATGTTGTTTGCATAATCTCGTAAGCAGCTGTATAGTGTTAGACAATGCATAACAGCCGGCACTGCTTTAAAAGGAGCTGGCGTTTCTTGCTGTTGCTCTAGCTTGAATCGAGGTTCTAAATTAAGAGGGAGTGCAAATATCCGTTTTAATTTAAAAATGATAATTTTTTTGACAGTGTAGTAACTGTATAATAGCCGAATGCTTGTTTGTTAATAGCAGATAGTTGCGTGAAACCCAGGAACTGGTATTTCCATCTACATAGACATAGGGTTTCCGTCTAGATCCATCGCTTTGGCTATAAGAGCAGTTCAATTTTAGAAAAGTAAAAATTTTTGGTATACGACAATTGTCACTATTATATTATTTTGTGGTCTTTATACATGTCAGGAGCTGAACTCATCTCTTGCAGTTGATTGCCAAGAGCGAATCATGCTCAAGAATAGATTTATTAAGAAACGACAGCGGAGTAAGTCGGCCGAAAAGTCTTTAGCAGCACCTGAAATCCTTCTAGAACCACCCGAGCAGTTCTGCAGCATTCAGACTGGAGAGGTTGAGGAGCGTGAAGATGTCAATGCATCAGGCACCACAATAAAGCCTTCGAACAGTGAAAAAAAAGGTATGCATCTAGCTATCCAAAAGCGAGAAGACCATAAAATGAGCATGACCATGAATACCATATATGATATTATGCATGATGAGAAAACATTTTTTTGAGTTTTGTTGTTAACTTTTGGTTTGTGTTTATACATTGCCAATCTTTTACCTAAAGAGAATAATTTAAGCTGCTGTTCCACAACTCTCATTTGACCAATTTAAGTTCAGCTTACAAACTCAGCATCTAATTATTATGCAAGGCCAAAGCTCCTACTTAGTCCTACAAGTTTTGGCAGGTTTCCAAATTGCTCACGAAAGTAGGTTGACAGCCTGCAGCAGTTTTTCCACTCAGTAACCATGAATGGCAGCCTGGTCTGGTCTATTCATCATAGTAAATGTAAAATTTCATTGGACGGGCAATATATGATGTAAGACTACCCTCAGTATACAAGTTGTTTGTATTCTAACAATAATCTTTCCAGTGTTTAATCAAGTCAGCATTCTAGCCTCTGTATGCCGCTAGCTGCGGACTAACTTTTTGCTTTTGTCTGTAAGTATACTATTTGCAGCTTTTGCATAGCTAGTAGTTTCATAATTTTTCAAGGTCGCTATTTGACTAGAGAGGCTGAAAACCTTGCTTTACCAAAAACTATTTTTCAAATTGGTAGACTGATCTAATTAACAAGGAGCCACCAGCGAACTTGCATATTATTTAGAGTTTGCTAATTTGGGAGTGCTCAGACTTGCGTAACACAATGTCTATGAGGTCAAGTGATATTTCATGGTCAATGGGTGCAGATGAGTGCCTTTTTATGGGTTATATTATAAAGTTGAAGACAGCATTATATTATATGACCTAGAAGTGAAGAGGTGCGAATATCTAATTACCCCCACGAAGGAGAATAATACCTTCATTGTTTTCATTGATTTCAATCAGAAATCGATGTCCCTCGTAGGCTGAAGGGTGAACATTATCTATACAGCTATATATCTCTCCCCATACACTTACCTCACTCATCTCTTACTGCAAGGTATCATTGTCGCTAGCTCCTTGTCTTTCCTAACAACACTCACTAGGTAAGACTCGTTTTATATAATCTAGACATACATTTTAGTATTTAGCATGGATTATGTAGAAGGCCAGTCATCATAAGATAAGGGAGTGTTGTCAGCTCTGACTTTCATATAATAGTATTTAGTTGCAATAGAACTGTGTGTTCTATTAGTTTAGTTATTGGCGTTTCAATTGGGAGCGCATACTCAGCTGCTAGACTGCATATAGCAGCAAAACTAGCTTGTTTACAGCTAGAGGACGCTTCAAAGTGATGAAGCATTCAATTCTGATGTTTAGAAAAATTCTCAACCCTGACTCTTAATACCTAAAGGGACTAAAAAAGGGCAAATGTTACACATTTTCACATGCTTATATAAGCAGATTACAATATCTAAAGACCAAGTCTCTAACACTGACTACAAGCATTTCCTTGCCAGATTTAGTAAATAGCTTATCTGCATCTGCAACCTTGGTATTGATCCCTTCCTCCCTTCCAGTAAGAAATATATCAGAGTCTGTTCATTCATCTATACAAATATTCAAAGTCCGTTTATTTATTTACCTGATTTCATACCAGAGACTGACGTAAATATTTCTACATCATCTTTTTTATAAAATGCTAGCCACTTTTGGATTTAAAAATACAGACATGTAGTTGTGTTGATGTGTCCGAAAACATAGATATTTTCAGACACATTATGATTAGCTATTGTGGTTGTTAACAAAGCTTAAAATTGGGCAGACAGTGACAGTGATTACTTCAAATGCTGAAACCGCTGGTAAAAGTGAGACACTAACAGATACAGGCACTTTATATCAAACCCTTCTTTTTATCCCTGTTACTGACAGACAACTCAAGGCTGGTTCACACTACATCGCCGTTTGTCAGCGCTTTACTTTCGGCGTTCATCCTCGATTATGTGAACCGTGAACCGATGGTATCAGCGAAGCATCGCGGACACGTCAGGAAAGTTTGCAGCTGTCAAACTTTGCCGATATTTCGCCGAGCATCGACGAATGCCTTTCAGATGTGAACCATTTCGGCGATGGTAATTCGCGGTCACCGATAACGTGATTAATTCATGTTCATGATAGTCGTTGTGGAACTAGTATTTAATTCCACCACGCAAAAACAAAGAAGTTACTTCACAAAAATTTAAAAAGAGAAATGGGAACACTACGTCACGGAGTATTTCCTGATGCAAACAGGATAGGTTTGTGATAGTGTGAACATCGTTATCATCGACGATCACCGAAGTATTGTGGCATCAACGCCGAGACATGGCGTTGAAACATATAGCGTGAACCAGCCAGCTAAAGACGCATAACATATTGTTGTTGTTTCAAGGTGTCATATGTTTTTAACTCTTCTGACATGTACTGACAGGTTGAAGGGGCACACTATAGACTTATCAAGATCTAAACATGCACAGATGAGCTTTGCTAAGAAATGTTCAATAAAATATCTCGAATTGTCAGAAACTGATCTAAAGAAAACTATGTTGGCTGAAATGGGTCATTAACTTGCAATACTTTATTTTAATAGACAACGATAGCAAGCTTCAAACGAATTCCAGTTCTGACGATTACGGCTTCTTACCATTTCCAAGAAATATCAGTAGCAGAAAATCGAGGACAATAAGGGCACAGTCTCCCAAATCAGAGGTAAGAACATAAAAAGTGACCTGTTGTTATCAAAGCATCAGCTTTTGCTGTTGTATAAAAAACTAAACGAACTCGCATGCTGATTAAGGTTCAAATCAGAAAATCTTTTGTAAAATGGGAGTTATAAAATGAATATTTCACAACTAAAGATTACAAAACCTATGAGAGACCAAATCTATTACATCTAAGGTTTTTTTTTATTGTATTATTTTGCCTCAACATTCTAAAACATTATTTTTGGTTAACCGCAGAAAAGGTTTAGCCCAAGAATAAATGAGCTACAAACTGCCTCGCGTGCGGAAGACCAACCCTGTTTACCTTGAAGAAGAACTGATCAATAATAACACAAAGGCTTGACTGTAACATCTCTTAACTCGAGTACACAAATATTGTATCGCATTACAATCCAATCAGGGCTCCGCCTAGATATCATAGCCTTAAACTGCCATCATCGGGAAACAGAGATGAATTTAAATTAAACTGGCTAATAAATTGAGTAACAACTCTGAATAATAATTAGTAGTTTACTGCGAGCGACTGCAAAAAATGATGCTCACTGACAAGGCTAAATTTCTTAACAGACCACTAGCTAGACAATTTGTTGATGCAATGCAGCATTAGGAATTCTTCACAACTGCTTTTCTACATATAGATTACAGTGAGCTTTCCGATTGAAAATGGTATAATAATGATAGACAACCCGTGTGTACAGTTACATGAGAGCATAGACTTGTTTTAAAAGGGATCTAGAAGTCGGTTTTGCAGACTGCATTATATGATGACTTTCCTTGAAACGTAACTGAAAACCAAAAGTGAGAGGTAGTATACTAAGAGTGTTGATGCTGTGACAGGTTGTGCACCCATTATCTATCCTGAGTTTGAGCAAACAACTTGACTATCACAGGTAACAAAGCATGCACCTGCGTAGAGCACCACCCAGAGGTCCAGCAAAGTCCTATTCATGTGATGCCTATCACTGCGTGCATCTGCAAATCCCTCCAGTCCATTTGGAATCAATTATCAAAAAGTATGATCTTTCACAAATAAATATCATCGGGTTGCCATATCAAAATTAATCAGCGTGTCGGCTAGTTCATTGGCAGTTGGACGAAGGAATGTCTTAGCTGATTGGCCAGCAGGCATAACTGGATTGCATACATTCATTGGCGCATATGAAGGCGAGTGTGTGGTCACTCTATACATACCATCAGTTTTACGGAGTAAGTTCAGCAAACCGCTAGGGCTTTTAGACAAACCACTATTTACTAGTAAGACATTAGTGTAAACATTAGTGGAGGGGAAATTTGATTTTTGGAAAAGTTTCATGAAAAGTTAGTATCTGGTATCGTATGACATTGTTTGACTATACTATTTTAACTTTTTCAGGTTGACACTTTCGACAACAGTTTGTTTGATATTGGATTTCTTCACTCTACGGAGGAAAGTCTTCCACCTGTTCTTGCCTCACTCAGCAGCGCCAGCTGTCTTTCAAACACTCAGATAGATACACAAACTGAGAACATTTGCAGCTCAGAGATGCTTGCTAAAGCAGTTCAGCTGCCATATCACTCATCACGACTTCAAAACAAAACTCATTATGTAAAAACTGAGTCAAACACAATCTCGTATGAGGAGAAAGCAGGACATTACGCTCGCCTTGTGGAGTTGAGCTCTGCAAGCAGACCGGTAACAAGCCAGGGCTCAACAGCTGAACTAAACTTTTACGTTCAAAAAGCAGCTGAACAACGTGCTAGAAGCAAGGGTCCAGAGGGCCAGCGTGGTCGCTCAAGGTCAACTACTCGTCGAGAAGCGAGGAGTCGAAGTAGGGGTCACTCAGCTTCCCGAGACATTATATCGTTATATACCAACAGACCTGTATCTGGTAATAGGCTGCGACAGACTTCTCCTTCACCCGATAGGACGTCTGGCATCCGACTCAGCAGAAAACAAAGCCTTTCACCTGACAGAGCAAACAAAACCAAATCTAAAAAGGCAAACAACAGCAAGATAGAGACGAATATAAATTCAAATAGACAAACATCTACCACAGTTGCAACGAAAACTACAAAGTTCGGTGATAAAATGCAAACGGACAAAGAAACAAATTTTATGACTTTATTGGAAATGGACATTGAAAAAACGGCAGCAATTGAACGAGAATTAGAAGCTGCCAATAGCATCAAACCAGCGGCTGTAAAAATGATGATGATGGCAAATCATTCACCATCTTCCAGCTGGACAACAAAGGATGAGATAGCCGTGAAAGTGGGAGACAACGTTACCGGCCTCTATAAGCAGAACGAATGGCTGTATATAACAACAAATTCGAGGCAAGCTGGGTTTGTGCCCTATGCTCTCACAAAACCTTTAAAAGTGACTAATATTCAGAAATACAAAGAGAATTTACGGTTGCCATTACCCTCTGCTAAACCTGTCACTGGAATCCTAAAAACCTCAAACTACAACAAACATAAGCAGAGGAGAACGCATCCAAAGTTCTCTGTAAAAGTGCGGACAGCAGCAGATACTGACAGTTTAAGTTCTGAAAGCAGCAGCGCGACTACAGAAAACTTTGTTTATACAAGACACAAGAGCAACGGTATGTCAAGTCATGCTGACTGTATAGTAATAGATACAGATGATATTCCACTCGCATTTGATCGTACACATATCGGAGAAGAAACGAGCACAAACTGTAGCGACAGTGGGATTAGCGACCCTAGTAGCAATCACAGTGAAGACATGGACTCCCTTAACTCTCCACTTGGTATGACCGATGAGAGAAGTGTTAGCGGATTCCCACTCCACAACTTGACACCACGTCTACCTAACGAGAGAATTGTCAGTGTGACTACTGAATTACTAACCAACAGTCCATGCAATTCCATAAAAAATTCTCGAATTTCAACGAAAAATGCATATTGCACATCATCTCCGATAAGTGACTCGCCTCTAGGGCCCCTTGGTGCTCGGTTAGCCCAACTGAGTGTAGACAGCAAAGGAGACAGTTCTAAAAGAAATAGCTTAAATGCAGACATGAAGGAGCGTGCCAAAAGCACAGGTACGACGCCATCGTCATTACGACCAGAGATTCCCAAGGATTATAATGGACCTCGTGTGACAGTCGTTTATGATTATGAAGGAGGTAATCAAGACGACCTCATTGTGCATTCTAGTGACATAGTGACAGTACTCAATGGTGAGGATATTGAGTGGATATGGGTGCAACGACGAGATGGCAAGGAAGGTTTTATTCCAAGAGAGTTTGTCATTCCTTTGGATTTGTCAATACAGAATCGTCGCCGAGTTGGCATATCGTTATTATGATAATCTGTTCTAAGGATTAGCGAACAGACTGATTACTGATCAACCAATTTCTACGTCCAATTGAAGTCATGTGTATTGTAGATGTAGAATGAAACTTTATCTATATTATTGTCTATATTTTCTTAAGAATTATCTTTATATTTGTATGTCACATTATTTCATTGTAACGTCTAGTTGATACACTCATTGAGCAAGAAGATATTCAATGAATACATTCAGTCATAAAGTTGTTCTATCTTCATAGCTGAAAAGATGACTGTAACAAGTTAAATAGCATTATGAAAGATGATTGATAAGAGCTAAGTTATTTGTAATTGTTTAATGTAATGAAGTGGCACACATGGGCAATAAGTTTTGGCAAGCGCGGCATATGCGACAATACTATTGATGGGCATGGCAAAGGTCCAGCGGTATCAATGAGCTACAATGTTTGTTCTTATAGCTCATTAGTAAAAACAAAAACTCATTCATCAGCTAGTTCCGGTAATTCAAAGGAAACTAAATTTGAGTACAGCAAGCTTCTGTTTCCAGTAACTACTGCTTTCATTGTAGCTAGACCAGGTGTTTCCTGTAGAGAGAAGGGGAGGGACATCAAAACCCGACTACAGAATATCAAACACACCGAATGGCTGTCTCTAGCATGACCGAATACTTTTTCTTTTTAGATTGTGACAAAGTTAGTGGTCAGTGTAAAGCCAGCAAAGCTCTAGGCAATCAAGGACTAAATGTTAGACTTGTGATGGAACATAAACCCTGCCCCTGTATCACTCTCTCTATAGCAGTACATTTTTACAAGGCAGGGGCTGTTAGTCTCCCAGCTGTTAAGCGATACGGGCTACAAATGACCTATTACAAGAACAAGGAACACTGGTAAATGCAAAAGATGAGTAAAACCAAACTATAAGCAAGATTCCCAAGTATTCATGCTTACTAGTGGGACCCGCCGAGGATTAGCAATGGATTACAGAAATACCGAAGGATCACATCATTTTATTCCTTCACATATCGGGGATTAATTAGTACAGTACCACAGGAAAGTGGCCTGCGTTGAAATAAATCAGTTATGTGGAGTAAATACGACGGTCTTTGTTCGATACAAACAGTGGGCGTGTTTATGAAAAAATAGCAGATAATTTTATTTATCTATGAATAAGACGAATGTGCAATAGCGGATGAGGATTATTTAAAATAAGATGATTAGACAAAGTTACCTGTATTACATCACTAAGGCTTACAGCTTCTAAGCTTCTATAATTATTATAAAAGCAGAACATTCAACTTACAAGATTTCAACTAGATAAAAAAATATTAGTTATGTTCAAATAATTTAAGGAGATCTCTTTGGATTACATGCTTACTATAACGCTACGTCACACGATTTATTCTAGTGATCCGTAGCTCTGCAAATAAATATGCGATGAATAATATTAAATGACTAGCAACTAGATTAACAAGCAAGCATCTAACGTAAAGGTTACGCACTGTACAACTATGTTCAAAATTATCTTCAATTGAGCAAAAAATGAGGTAAAAAAATAGGATGTTTTCTAATGCATAGACATCTAGAAGGCAACAATTGCGTACAATAGACTTTGCTCAAAGAGAAAGCAACAGCACAGTGTGTAGTCGGTCTAAAATGGCAGCAGGCAACTCATCGGTGTCAGAGCTCAGCCATTTAATGTGTCTAGCGAAATGTTCCAGGTGAGGGCTCAGAGAATTTAATATCTCTTTATCAAAGGGGCTTACAGGAAAAGATGCAAGGTGGAAAGAGAAGAGTAGACAACAGTAGCTGACATATCTGCAACGAGACAATAAAATGAATGAGAATAATATAAACATCCAGAAAAGAATGCTCTAAAAATGCATAGCTGCTCCGCATAGCTGCTCCGCAGAGTACTGGCTATTGTGTCCCCATGCTATTAGGATAAATACAGCTTTTCATAAGCGTGTGAAATGAAAAACAGCACTAATTTTGTTCTAGAGCATTTTAGGGAAAGGCAGAAAATACCTTTCTACGACATCACCATCGGTCTGACACCTATGGGTGTGGTAGATCTCTGAGCGTGGAGCTGCAATGCGAAGATTGGCCTCCTGGGTCGCTGCTGAATTGTTGTTCTCATTTCCTGCCAAGGTTAAATATATATATTTATTGTGACACCAGGATGGCATAGCGCGTATAGCAGCAACGCTGCTATCAGTGAAAATCGAATTTCTCCCAACAGCCTGGATAGACTAACAGCAATAATGATCAGACCAAAGAATGCCTCGAGTATCAGCTAGGCTTATGGATGGTCAGGCTAAACAATTGGTGAGTCGTGAACCAACCATATAGCTGGACCAAATTAGCAATTGTCTTTTCCTTCCTCATATTTAGTAAGACATGGCAAGCAGCTCATTGGTCAGTATACAGCCAATAAGAATATTATTGTAACTCAATTGGCTAATATACAGTCAGTGAGAGTATAATTGTACCTTCATTGGCCAATATACAACTAAAAGGGATATTATTTTAACTCCACAGGACAATATAAAACTAGTAGAAATATTACTAGCAAAACTATGCATAAAGACAAATAATTAGACAAACACCATGCCAGCAAAACCCTAGCTCGATGTAATCCACCAATCATTAAGTCCCTTCGTAGCCAATTCTTTAAAAAAGGGTGACAGCGATAGACAGCCTAATTTTAATTAAGAGTTATTTTCTCATGACTCGATTTATAATCAGTTAACACGATCGCACTTGACCCGAACATCAAAATATGTACATAACCGATGTGAAGTATCGTCGCAGTAGTTTTAGAGCCAACTACCTACGTGATAAACTAAAGGAATAAAATGGTCTGGCTATATAAGATTAACAAATAGGTATGTTATTTCGTTGTTGGACATTTCTTTATTTAAATTAGCATCATACTAGCTGAATGCCCAGCGTTGCATGAGTAATAGAATAATTACCTAAGGAATTTGCGTAACTTGCCCAGAAAGATGGAGATCTTTACTAAAACAATGTCGGCGTTTTGGACCAGCTTAACAATCCTTACATGTAACAGTCAACAGTGCTAGTTATTAACATCAAGCAAGCGCTTCAAGCGTGAGTATCTTAACCAATGTAATGACTATTTGCCCAATTAATCCATTGTATTCCGTTTAGCTTATTGGTTAAATTCACCCCTCCATCTGGAGGTGCCGAGATCAAATCCAGCGCCAGGCAGATTTTTCATTGCTAAATTTTAACTGCTATAACTAGACCCAAAGTTTGATAAAAAGACAAACAGTGAAATTTATATATATAGATTAGTCATAAAACATATCTCATCACTAAAATAATGATGGTAGTAAGTAGTGATAAGTACTGATGATGGTGATAATAAGTAATAATGATGGTGATAAGTAGTAATCACCTCATCATTCTACCTCAGTCTTCAGTTATGCATTGCTAAGGAATTTAAGTCTAATCTATTAATATGAGCAATAGTTTCTCACTGCTAGAATAGCTTAAAAATCATCTAAGTTCAATAGAGGCTGAATTCTGGTTTCGTTTTAATCAAATTAAAATATTACAAGCAACACATACAAACTCTCTCCTTTTTATCCGTGGTAAAAATATGAAAACAGAACAAATTGTCACTATATACTTTAATTTGTGGTATTTTTGAAGTATAAAGTACTCAGCAACTAAAATATGTTATCATCATCACTTAAACATGCAATTGAGCAAAGGACCGGACATGGACAGTCTATATTTGTTTTTCATGTAAGTCCAAGCATGAAGATGATATTACTGTACAAAATTGTTAAAATTCTCATGTACCACCTCCTCTAAGTAAGACAGAATAGCATGTCTTACGTAGAGTCTGGGTTCTCATACCTAGTTAGGGTGTGATAACACATCCTACCCTAACTACGTAGGTATGAAAACCCAGGCTCTGTACACTGTAAGACTGAAGTGCGTTGGTCTCAATGACAGTAACATATGAGAGTTGAACATGAATTATTGTAATGAGTTTGACAACGAGAAGTGATGCCTACAACAGAGAAAAATAAGCAAACAGTAAAATACAGACCTTCAACTGGACAGAGGGAATTTTTGAGCAACTCTAAAATCTCCCCATCAGCGATATCCAAAACTGTTCCAAGATTAGACTTGGCTGCCAGCAGCTTCTTTCCTGTTAGACAAATCATAACGGGTCATAATTAGCGAACAATACCATATTGTGAGTGACCATATTACGAGTGTTTTTAGTCCAGTAGCTAACATTTAACATATTTTTAAACAAGGCTTTGTTCATCTTGGCTACCTATCTCTTGCCTTATCGACATTCTGAAAATCTCATCTTCATGCGTCTATAGCTGCTATGTCTACAAGTCTACGACTGGAATTCAACTTCTGCTCAGCACCTGTCACTGCATTAGCAGAGGAACTACATAACGTTGCTGTATTGGCAAAGGTCTGTATTGCATCGTACATTTCACATGCTTGTAATAAGCTATGTACTTATTTCCACAGGAAATGTGTGTTATATTTGGGGTAGATAATCCTTTCTTAGGCGAATTACTATTGCAATAAGTTTTATGTATTGTTGGGTATTCCAGCTCATTAATCACTCATGTCGGTTAATAACTTGGGTGCCTTCCTATTCAGCGCGCAACAGTGTGAACATCCTAGTTCCCATGAGGACAAATCCCTAATGAAACCTGGAATGCAACATGTAACAAAATTTGTTTGCCCAAAACGATGGATCTGTTACATACAATCGTTAAAGAAAATAATTGATATGATTGAGTAGTTATAGCTTTTGTCATCTCCCTATTGGATGAAGCTAGATCCACGCTATTTCCCAGAGGTTTCACCTTCAACTTTCATCCTTAAGGGCTCGACGAAAAAAGCATGTTTTAGTGGTGTTTTTTGTGGCCAGACACTCTGGAGTGTTTTCATAAAAAAGAGTATGTTTTTTAGCTTGTTGCAGGGATAGGGACCAAACCTGTCTTATTGAGTTCCACACACAGTGATTGAGCCAAAAAAGGGGGCAATTAGTCTGCGGTGATGAAGTGATAAGCGGTAGTTTCTTCATTAATGTGTAAGTCAGTGGAAAGGGTGTATTTTATAACATCTCAGACTAGCCCATGGGGATGAATAGAAGAGAGTGAAACCCCTGGGGCTATTTATTGGTCAATTGTTCTCAGGAGTTAAATGATATTCAGACTTGCACAGAATATAGCCTGTGCTATTATTGGCTGGATTGGAGAGTCAGACGAGACAGCAAGAGATATTTTGAGGAGCTTTGACTGCCCAAACTAAGCTAATGTTTCATTTTGCCCTAGATTTTGTTGGAAATTTATCCTTGTGCTGAGTAAGCATGAAAGGTTCTAACAAAAAATCCAGTTGGTAACTCTATGAGCAATGACCACGGCCATTTAGCATGTTTAGGATACAATCGAACAGCTGATAATGGCATATGACATATTCAGACCAACAAACAAGCTTGCTGGTAGGTTTACATCCTGTTCAAGGCCACAAGAAATCCAGAACAGTGGTGCAGAGACACCTTGCCTTGTGTTCTGATATTATCTTATTGAACCTTGTTCATGTAAAACAATCTATCAATATCGCGTTATGCAGCAGAGTTCCACTTATTCAACAGATTTTAGGTGATTTGAAGCAACAGTGGACCGGTAAATACAATATGTATTTCCTGAGAACCAGATGCTATAAACATGACAAAAAGAGCCGCCATGTCCCAAATAGTTGTTCACTAGCCAAGGCTCTAGACCAGCCATTAGATCAGACATGCTAGATGGACCAGCAGGTACTGGGTAGTCTAATAACAAGTGGTCCTCTACAGTACTTGTTTATGTTCCAGGGCTATTTAGACAGTCTCAATCGTAGTAAATCCCTTGGCTCTAACTAAGTGTCTGATCGCCGTGCAATGACTTAAAAATGAAAATTAGCATGCCATGAGTCCATTTTGTGCAAATGAGCATTGACTGCTTCTTCTGTAAAAACGGAGGACAGAAGACAGCTGAGAGGTCTGCTAACTGTCAGTGAGGCACTATGCTTCAGTCAACGTGATGAAGATCACATCTACTCATTATCTAGCAATAATCCATTGCCTCAGACATGGATTACGAACACCTGACAAGCCTGTTGGTCCAGAGCGCAGTGTCACATGCTCCAGTGGCAGGAGAACTGCTATCTGCGTGACTGACGCAGGGGAGGATATGAAGGAGAATTACAGGAAGCGAAAGGATGGGCGAGGTTACAGGCAGGTACGTTTTATGTCAACAATTTAAATTAATTACTCATAATTTTTCTAAGAGTCTGGCGATGATAGAGTATATTTTATTCCAGCAGTTCTCATGTATTTCTTCTCAACTGCAGACCAGTTATAGGAGAGCCCATAAAACGAACTCTCCAAATAAAAACAAGTATGATAGTATTTGTGGCTACAATGGTTCACTGATAAAACATTCCTTGTTACTGCATGGTTTCCATGCCCTGGGCAACCAATCTAGATTTGCAGATAGATAAGATATATATCCACTAATGTTCACAGATAAAAAAGAATGAAAGACCATGCGCAGACAGTAGCTTATCACATCTGAGAGTTTTGGTAACCACAAAATTCTTCCATATTGTTTGTCCTGATGATAGCCTTTTATGGCAATATAAATAACACATATAAATACATATATTTTAAAAGATATCTTAAAAATTCTGTTTTACGCCATCGAAAATGCTAATCGGAGGTTTAATGAGTATTTATTTATGTTATAGCATTAGGCTATAATACTTTTGATGCTAATCATTAACAAATCAATTTGCGTTTTATTATTAATTTTTCGAATTACGATGTGATATTTTAAAAACTTTATTACCTTGACCTCCACCGCAGACTCATGCTTAACAAATTTGAAGCCAGTTCGCAACATCGTCCATGTTGAATGTCTGACAGAGATCACGAGTGTTTAATAATACCTCACAACAATGGATGGATGAACCTTTTTTAATTTCACTTGAGAAAACTGTACATATTTTCGATTATGGAGACAAGCCTTTGTGATCAAACGCTGCTAAAATATGCAGTTTACTCATCATTTGATACTGCTGTGAAAATTGCACCAAACAGCTAGTAGAGTGACAACAGGGTCTGCAGTTTTACAAAAACAGGTATCTGTCTGTCTGAAGGCTGGTTCACACTAATTTGCCATATTTCGGCGTTGATTTCACAATACTTCAGTGACCGTCGATGCTAAAATGTTCACACTTTTACAAACCCATCCGCGTTTGCATCAGCAAATACTTCGCAACGTAGTGTTCTCATTTTACTTTTTAATTTTTGACAAAAAACCTCTGTTTTTGCGTGCTCGGACCAAATACTAGACCTGCAGCAACTATCGCAAAGGGAAATAAATAAATCACGCTATTCGCGACCGAGAATTATTATCGCCGAAATGTTTCACATTGTACAGGCTGTCGTCAATGCTCAGCGAACTATTGGAAATGTTTGACAGCTGCGAAATTCCCGACATATCCGCATTTCTTCGTCGATGCTATCAGTCCCCGATTAACATGGTCGACGATGAATGCCAAAAGGAAAACGCCGACATACGGCGACATAGTGCGAACCAGCCTTCATAGAGACAAGCACCTGTAAATGCCATAAAAGTTACATCAATGAATGAACTTTACGTAATCTACACATATGCAAGCCGCTACATATGAATAGTCGACATGCGATCTAGAATTTGAGCAAATGCTTGTAATGATATACAAAAGAGTTTGTCTATAGTCTGTCTGTCCCGCTATAGCGTTGAAGTTATAGGAATAAAAACCCGCTTCGTGATGAAATTAAACTCAGAACCTCCAGTTCTCAAAAAAGGCATGCTATCCATTACACTACGCTACCAACTGACCCTACTATGGAATAATTATGCACATCCTACTTATCGCACCTGCCAATCTTTAATGCTGATTGGTTAAAAATGCACGCTTCAGCTAGCACGCTTGAATATCATGATTGTGCGAGAGATCATGCCACAATCTTTTTTCCTAATTTTTCCTAAGATTTAGACTAGCTTAAATTACTTAAATTACTCAAATTCATTGGGTAAAAAAACTTTGCCAGTTGAAAATAAATTTCCTATGCAAAAACCTTTTTTATTACCCGTGCAACGCCGGGAATTCAACTAGTAAGTGAATTCAGCTATCTTGTAAGTAAAAATAAAGACAGCTTATTGGAACGAAAAATGAAATGTAGTATAATAACAATCAGAATATACGAACTGAATTCATTTATGCTATGTAACTATATAATGTAAGTTACATCACTTATCTCTACCACTCACTCTATCTCTACCACTGAACTTACACAGCGCTAAGCCTACTCTTCCATTAACATGTTTCGAGGCAACAATAACAACCTCTTTTTACTGTTTACTACTTTGTTAATTCAGTTTTTATATACAATGTATACTTGTACAATATACAATGTATAATTTAGATATTTGCATTTAGTTTTTTAACAGTTTCATACAATCCTTTAGTTTTGATGCTACATAAAACTATGTCAAGTGCTCATATATGGGAATGAATTAACTTGGTATGTTGAGCTTTGAATGTATCCTTGACTGAAATCCTTAAAATGAGACAAAAGTATTATTTTAATAGACATGTGGGAAAGATAGACACACATTGGATATAATCTGTGAATGATGTTTTTAAGCAATGCTGAACATTGCGCTTACAATCTAACATACTAGTGAAAAAGATACAAACTATTATTATTATCATGACTACTATTGTTAATAAACACGAATAGTAGAGAACAGAAACATGCGATAATGGGCATCAATAAATACCTAGAGGCATATAAAAGAGATTATATATAAAATATGTGTATGAGGCTAAGCCGAGGAAGGGGTGACAAACTTGGAAATGCTGTTAAGAAACCACAGCAAATAGAGTATAAAGATGGGGTCACTTACTATCGCCATGCTTGAGGAGGAGCTTTACAATTGCAACAGAACCTACATTGACAGCATCATGAAGAGGGGTGAAGGCGTGGTCCCCGGCAGCAGCCAACATATCTACTTCTCCTCCTCCATCTGTAACAGGAGCTAGAAACTGCATTTTCACTACAGTGACATCATGAAGTAAAAGAGTCAGCTGTATAATTTTGAACAAAACTTATTCTCTAAATCTACACAGTAACATATGGTTATGTATTTCATACACTATCTGGCCCTTAATCTACACAGTAACATATGGTTATGTATTTCATACACTATCTGGCCCTTAATCTACACAGTAACATATGGTTATGTATTTCATACACTATCTGGCCCTTAATCTACACAGTAACATATGGTTATGTATTTCATACACTATCTGGCCCTTAATCTACACAGTAACATATGGTTATGTATTTCATACACTATCTGGCCCTTAATCTACACAGTAACATATGGTTATGTATTTCATACACTATCTGGCCCTTAATCTACACAGTTACATATGGTTATGTATTTCATACACTATCTGGCCCTTAATCTACACAGTTACATATGGTTATGTATTTCATACACTATCTGGCCCTTAATCTACACAGTAACATATGGTTATGTATTTCATACACTATCTGGCCCTTAATCTACACAGTTACATATGGTTATGTATTTCATACACTATCTGGCCCTTAATCTACACAGTTACATATGGTTATGTATTTCATACACTATCTGGCCCTTAATCTACACAGTAACATATGGTTATGTATTTCATACACTATCTGGCCCTTAATCTCAATATTTTGATCAATCGGAGCTGTTTAAGAATGATAAAAATGTCACGCCCTTCGAAACACAGAACACAGAACACACCATGCTTGCATTTATCAGTAATTGAAAGATAGTTGTGTAATAAAAACACTCTCTATCTGAACGACAGTGATGAATTAAACAGAAAAAAGTAACAAATAATACGAGTACATACATGTGTTAAAAAGACAAATGAATTTAAAAACTCCTAACGGGAACTGTTTCGAGTTAATTTATCCCGTCTCCAATCGTGAAATGATATACACATACCACCAAATATAAAAACTATAAATGACAGTGATAAACATAACAAGAAAGTAAGAGGAAGGGTTGAACAAGCCTATCCTAGGTAGCAGGCAGGATGGAAGTGATTTCAAATTTTAATTATCACAATTACGCAATACAGTGTAGCGCAGGACAATTCTGAAGCATTGCATATACTGCATGCTTGCTACATTTTGTCAGAAGCAGTGATATAACATAGCGAGTGGTGGTGATGAGACCCAAGGAACAAGTGACCAAATGATGAGCTCATAAGGTTGAAAGCAACTTGTAGAAGGAAATGCAAGCCAACAACTAAAAGTTATAGTGAAAGAGAGCGAGTACCAAAATGGAATCCAGAAGACTTGTGGGTAAGCAGAAGTTCGACTATGTCCTCATGTTTATGGAAACAGGCCTCATGGAGCGCCGTCCATCCAGCATTATCAGGTGTGTTCACATTCGTCTCTTTAACATACCAACAATACCTTGCAGATATTATTTAAACCTGAGCAAATCCTGATATAATTAAAATAATAAATTTTACATGCTTTAAAGATGTTTATACTAAGGGTGTCTTGGAGCCAAATGTATCCAGAAAGTGTACTAAAGCAAAATACATGTATATATTAAGAGTGTACTTGAGCCCAGTGTGTAGTAAAAGTGCACTAAAGCTGAATGTATAATGCGAGTGTACGAGAAGCAAGTGTACAATCATACCTCGACATGCGAGTGCCCAAACATACACGAAAATTGAAGTATCAGCAAATCTTTGAGCAAGATAATGCCTTGAGATATGAGACACCTTGGAGATACGAGCATACGAGCCGGTTCTCGATGGCCATTAAATGACCAAGTATGCACAAGGCTACTTTCGAGAACAGCCTCGCTCAGTCTTTCTTGTCGAATCAGGTTGATAAAGGTTTTAATAAGATTAGGTAAAAGTTAAGGTAAAAGCGAGGCAAAAGGTGACAAACTGTAAACAGATAACAAAACAATGAAGACGATGACAAAATTCAGTTATGTTTAGTAAAAGATTTAAACTTAACTTCAAGTGTGTATTTAGTAAGCTAAATTCATTTAAGTTAATTACAATGTTTGTGTTATGTTACGTAGCATCACAAAAGTCTAGTTTACCGAAAGCGTTGATGTCTCAAAGGTAAGAACTGCATACAGTACTGTACAGAGCAATATTACATTTTATTGCAGATCATAACCAGTAAATAGGTAATTGTTTTGCTATATGAGCGTAGGTAACTAGGTACTGAAATACAACAATTAAAAACACGTTTTCCATCGGAATATCCTGTTTTTAGGTTGTTTTTTCATAGTATGAAAACTGATTAATTTGTATTTAGTTATTTTATATAGGAAATATTGAGATACGAACACATTGACATATGAGCTCAGTCCAAGAACACATTAAGCTTGTATGTTGAGGTATGACTGCATATGTACTGACTGGACTGGATTGAAAAGTGTACTAGAACCAAGTGTATACTATGTGTGTACAAGAGCCAAATGTATAGTAAGGGTACACTAGAAACAAGTGTATACTAAGAGTGTACAAGAGCCAAGTGTATACAAAGAGTGTACTATAGCCAAGTGTATGCTGAGAGTATACTAAATCCAAGTGTATACTGAGAGTGTACAAGAGCCAAGTGTATACAAAGAGTGTACTATAGCCAAGTGTATGCTGAGAGTATACTAAATCCAAGTGTATACTGAGAGTGTACAAGAGCCAAGTGTATACAAAAAGTGTACTGGAGCTAAATGAATGGTGAGAGTGTACTAGAGCTAAGTGTATGCTGAGACTGTACTAGAGCTACATGAATGGTGAGAGTGTACTAGAGCTGAATGAATGGTGAGAGTGTACTAGAGCTAAATGAATGCTGAGAGTGTACTAGAGCTAAGTGTATGCTGAGAGTGTACTAGAGCTAAATGAATGATGAAAGTGTACTAGAGCTACATGAATGCTGAAAGTGTACTAGAGCTACATGAATGGTGAGAGTGTACTAGAGCTAAATGAATGGTGAGAGTGTACTAGAGCTAAATGAATAGTGAGAGTGTACTAGAGCTAAATGAATGCTGAAAGTGTACTAGAGCTAAGTGTATGCTGAGAGTGTACTAGAGCTAAGTGTATGCTGAGAGTGAACTAGAGCTAAATGAATAGTGAGAGTGTACTAGAGCTAAATGAATGCTGAAAGTGTACTAGAGCTAAGTGTATGCTGAGAGTGTACTAGAGCTAAATGAATGGTGAGAGTGTACTAGAGCTAAATGAATGCTAAAAGTGTACTAGAGCTAAGTGTATGCTGAGAGTGTACTAGAGCTAAATGAATGCTGAGAGTGTACTAGAGCTAAGTGTATGCTGAGAGTGTACTAGAGCTAAATGAATGATGAAAGTGTACTAGAGCTACATGAATGCTGAAAGTGTACTAGAGCTAAATGAATGGTGAGAGTGTACTAGAGCTAAGTGTATGCTGAGAGTGAACTAGAGCTAAATGAATGGTGAGAGTGTACTAGAGCTAAATGAATGCTGAGAGTGTACTAGAGCTAAGTGTATGCTGAGACTGTACTAGAGCTAAATGAATGGTGAGAGTGTACTAGAGCTAAATGAATGCTGAGAGTGTACTAGAGCTAAGTGTATGCTGAGACTGTACTAGAGCTAAATGAATGGTGAGAGTGTACTAGAGCTAAATGAATGGTGAGAGTGTACTAGAGCTACATGAATGGTGAGAGTGTACTAGAGCTAAATGAATGCTGAGAGTGTACTAGAGCTAAGTGTATGCTGAGACTGTACTAGAGCTAAGTGTATGCTGAGAGTGTACTAGAGCTAAGTGTATGGTGAAAGTATGCTTGAGCCATGTGTAGTTTTCTGCTGACCAGTTATTAACTAACAAAACCAAGTTTTAGATAGAAACGCAGCAACTCAAGGATAATAGCTAGTGTTTAACAAAGCCAGCGGTTGCTAAGAGTGTGAAGGACAAAAATCTCATTTTAAACAAAAAATTGGATTCACTGTGACCAGGGATTTGTGGATTCGGCAACGTACTTTAGAGTAGTGACTAACTAAAAATCAAAAAATCACTCGCTAAAAGTTGTTTATCCAAACATAAAAAGCTATTTCATGATATCTATGAAACCAATCTAACCCAGAATTCTAGAGAAGTTTATGAGAAGGTTCGAGCAAGCCTGACTTATGGTTTAGCCGTGCAAACAGGATGTGCATGTAGAATAACAAAGATAATCTTGAGACATCAATCAAAGTGTCAACAAGTAGAACGTCATCAAATCAAGATTAAGATGCTGTGTAGATTTACTGTACAGGCCATTTGGGCAGCCAAGTGTCTTATGTAGCAGCACAAAACTGAGAAATGTATCACAGCAACTAACTGTATCACAGCAACTAACTGTATCACAGGAACTAACTGTATCGCAGGAACTAACTGTATCGCAGGAACTAATTGTACCGCAGGAACTAACTGTATCACAGGAACTAACTGTATCAAGGAAACTAACTGTATCACAGGAACTAACTGTATCACAGGAACTAACTGTCTCGCAGGAACTAACTGTATCACAGGAACTAACTGTATCACAGGAACTAACTGTATCAAGGAAACTAACTGTATCACAGGAACTAACTGTACCGCAGGAACTAACTGTATTACAGGAACTAACTGTATCACAGGAACTAACTGTATCACAGGAACTAACTGTATCACAGGAACTAACTGTATCACAGGAACTAACTGTACCACCAAGAATAACTGTACCTCCGAACCAACTGAACCAACCGCATCATCTGAGCCGATTGTATCAATTTATCAAAGGACTGTATGAACAAACTGGTCATCGTAATGCCGTGACCTTCACCTGGAGACACTAACCACCTTAGACAGCTTATGACATGTCAACATGGAGAGCAGATAATCAAATTCAAATGCTGTTTTAATATTTCACAACCTCACGCAAACTAGAAAAACACTCTACTTTCTTTGCTTAGAAACCCAACCAGTAAGTTAACAGAGCAACTATGCCTCGAAGAGCATGCACAATTTTAGACGACATTAAAATAAACTTAACAAAGATTTGAAGCAAACATCGAGTCTCAGAATAATTGACTAGCAGCTTTGAGTCGATACAATAGATGACACCTTTCAAACTTGAGAACTCTAAAAACCCGGACATCCGAAAGAGAGCGAGAGAGAGAAGCTCAAACAGGTTAGCCTAATTTCAACCATATACTAAGTGACCACCACTAGTCCTATGCTTCTAAAAAAGACGGCTAGTGTATGGGTAAACTGATAATATATAAACAAATGGGACAATAAACTGACACTAGTTGAAAAACTAAAGAGGTAAAAATAACACCGTTGCTTATACGAATACAACATTGGCTTAACAAAGATATACCTGCTGAGACACATCCCAACACATTGGCCTAACAAAGAGATACTTGACTGAGACACATCCAACACATTGGCCTAACAAAGTTATACCTGCTGAGACACATCCCAACACATTGGCCTAACAAAGTTATACCGGCTGAGACACATCCAACACATTGGCCTAACAAAGATGTACTGGCTGAGACACATCCAACACATTGGCCTAACAAAGATATACCTGCTGAGACACATCCAACACATTGGCCTAACAAAGATATACCGGCTGAGACACATCCCAAAACATTGGACTAACAAAGATATACCTGCCTGAGACACATTCCAAAGCAAACTTTTGAATGAATGATACACCTACATGTGCAACTTAGAACCTACAACAGATTATTTCCTCCCTGTTTACAAAGTCACAGCTCATACCGTAACTCAAACATCCCTATGTAAAGCTTACAAAGCTGTCAAGTCATCAAATGAAACGATATAAAACAAGGAGATGAAGGGTGATGGCCAGTAAGGATCTTTGAGCGAATGTGAGAAAGCTAACGAATGCTTGCAGAAAGAAGAGAATTTGGAACAATCCAATGAAATAGCTCTACGAAACAACTTACCACCATCTCGCAGAAGTTGTTTAACCTTTGCTAAATCTCCACGAATGCAAGCTGTGTGTAGTGGTGTTTCCCCTGTGAGGTAAGAAAATGGGTACGATGTTTGTAAAAAGAAATTATGAAGTCCAACACAACACGCCTTTACTATTACGGTAGTATGAATAAAAAAATTGCCATATGTAGGAAGCTCTTTACTAACTGTTAATTTATGAATTCACCAGCAGCTGTAAACTTGTACATTAGTCTTTCTATATCATTAAAATAAGGCCACTACAAAGAATACAGGAACAATTCTCAAAACTCGATGACTAAAGAAATTACCCAAATGAAACCTAGTGAAGTTATTTCCCAAATTGAAATGATTGTTCATAATGGTGATTAGAGGGAGACCTCTATAAGCAAAAAGCAATGCATGGAGGAAAATAACGGTTGGCTAGAGAGAGTAATCCTTGCATCAAAAAGTAATAGAAAATACTGCTGCAAAACTTCAACAGCAAATAGTAGACGCCACAGTATACTCAGCCCAATAAAACTAAAGTAGTAATGTACTATGAACATTTGATGTTAATCTTCAAAGAATACTCTGCGGTTCATGTATGTAAATACACAAGCATCAGACTTCCCACTCACACATCACAGACAAGCCCACAACCTCAAAAAAACATGAGAAGAGATACAGGTGAATCGTGTGTTTGCGTGGCTGCTCATACAATTCAACATCATGTGTATATCATAAGCGGCTGGAGTTCAATTCGCTTCCATAGACATAGTAATTAGACCAGAGTTTATATCATGAAACATGGCACACATTTTTGACCAAAATGATACGTTGCTAAGATAACTGAGACTTGTGAGTATGTTTTAGGTAAGTACGTGTACGTTGTGAAGAGCATGCAAAAGTAATTTTTCAATTACGGTCCTTTGGCGAAGCTTCGAAATGAAAACATGACGGTGTGTCATAACTCTTATTTACCATTAATTATTAATTAAATTTCCATTCAAGTCTATTTGACTTTAATATTGTAATTGTTTAAAAAAGCCTGAGTTCAATGCATTTAGTATGGTGTTTTTGTAAGTTATTAGCAGGATGAGATAACTCCAAAAATAACAGACTAGTGCTAGTTATCAAAATATGCCTACCATCTTGTCAACATGCGGTAGTTGATAAAACAATAACACATCATTAAACTTTAGAATAGTTGTCAATATGTATATATTTGGGAAAAATAAAAGGTCTAATAATGATGAAGTAATTATCATAAATCACTTGAACTTTTAATGTAACTCCATTGAACTTTATGATCAGCAGTGTAAACCTCTGTTAGTGATGACTTCCTGTAATAAAATAATGTTTTGAATCAGTTTTGTGTGACTGTTAACATCCATGGAATGCCATAAAATGATGTGGTGCTGATTATCAAGTAGTACATTAATCAGCAAGTCAATGTTCTTTTAGCAGCAATAGCAAGATACATTGGCTGAGATTTAGTAAAAAATTAACAATGGCTGATGAAATATAATAGCTTATAACAACTATGATACGTAACATATGGTACATACCTTATACAACCGGTGATTGGCTGGTAAAAAACTCAGGCGTTAAAGCTTGCTTCAAAATGGTACTAATTTGATCAGCTCATAAAACATACAGCAGCGTTACGGTATGATGAGTGTGGCGATTCTGTGTGACCAAAAATGCAGTTACATTCTTAGGTTATCGTGAAAAAGAATACGTAAGTTAGCCTCTATTCCATTCATAGACCTATTAACTATACTATACCTATAGTTAATAAGTCTATGATTCCCTTAGCAACATCTATGACATTTACCCACTTAAGGTATCATATGTCAGTCTAGCTAAAATATGATGCCTCCTCGCAATCACTAGCGCTACTTGGCCTTCGGAATCCGAATCCATAACGGTTTATTTGGGTGTTGCTCGTGGGCGAGTAATAACAGTATAAGAATCACAGTTTAGTTGAATAGTAGTGAGACACGTAAAATAGCAACTAGCAATCCTTAAAGATGCATTTGCACCAAGGTGATTCGTTGGAGTTGTGTTTCCACCGAGAGAGTTGGAGCGGCCTTTAGTCGGTTTATGATTTGAAACACATTTTGCAAAGACTTTACACTAAACCAACACAAATTCCGACTAGAAAAAATGAGTCACCTTTTAACCAATGAAATACAACATTGACATTCATTCTATTTTGACCTGATCCTTTGGAAAAACGAAATATACCGCCATTATGCTTGTATGTTTGACGCTATTGGGAAATATGATTGGTAAACTCTATGTTGCACTCTGTCAATGACAGCCATAACAGAATGGACAAACATAGTAGTATGCAGCATTTAATCCTTGTCCACAACTGGGATAAAGCCATTTTTACAACAGTTTTTCCTTTTACACCAACTAGACTTTTTCGGTGTGGAAGCAACTCCGATAACTCGTCCTGGTGTAAACGCATCTTGAGTTTACAAAATGAACTGTTTCGAATGTGTTACTGAGATAGTGACCTCGGTGATTCTAAAGTGCCCAAAATCAACAAATCTATTACAATTTTTAATAGTTCAATATAAACAAAGCACCCATTCATAACATGTTGAGTATTTTTGTTTGCTAAAGTTGGTGCAAAAAAATGGTGCTCGGCATTCAGTCCAAAATTCGACATAGTTTAACATATTGTAGATGAATTTAAAATATTTCATTGCTATGTTGATGGATATTTGATGTGTATATTAAAAGAGACACACGTAACTCTCTTTTTGAAACGTACATGTATATATATGAAGTCAACAATAGAGAGTTATAAAAATTTGTTAAGAGCTACTGCATGAAAAATCATGCCTCATAAAAATTCTTACCCGATTATAAAAGAGCCTAAGAATGATAGGAAGGAACCAGCAACAGGCCATGTAAATACTATACGACACTCACATGCCTGACTTTCATTATATAAAGCCTGTGATCATCTGAAAGCTATCAGTATCACATAAATTCTAATAGTAGATTTAAAAATGAACGGACTAAAACTATGAGAAGAAACAAGGCTATTCAGCCAATTGGCAATAACCTATTCTGTCTAGAAAGAATTTGAGAGCAATAAACAGTACGATGTTCTGTTATGAAACAACTCTAGCTGCTTCGACAGAGCTTGGTTAAGACATTGAAAATAGTTTATTTTTTATATGCATTTCAATAATTCTAGTACTGCCAAAAAATATCCTGCGGTGCCAACCCTGCATATGCACTGATCTGTTAGTGAGTCAGAAAATAATTAGTTCATGGTAGGTGTTGACATGACAATGAGTTGAGAGAAATTTTTACTTACCTTTATGATTTCTCTTTTGTTTAGTGGCAGGATGAGATGGGTGACAATTTGAAGAATTACTAACTGATCTGTTCTCCACCTTAGACTTGCTCGGAATCAGAAAGAAGTAGTTACTAATCTAAAATCAGTGAATAATTTCTCCTTGTAAGTTAACAATAATATAAAAGAAGCCATCAATATTTGAGAAGAGTTGCAGTAGGCACACCACGCTGTCATACTCCCAGCATCGCTACGACTAGAAGGGTCGAGGAGATATTTCATTCTCATTATACACACCCAGTAGTATCTCCAAATGTTTTTTACATATTCTGTGAGCTCATCAAGAACTTTTAACTGGACTGAGAGTAGATAAGAGATATGAACCTACCAATAACTGTAGATAGTAGATACAGTCAAACATGGACAACTCGCCCACGCATAGCTCGAACACATGGTTAATTCGAACGGTTTCTTTGGTCCGTTTCCACGTAATGATAAATTGCTATAGATAACTCGAACTCAACACTGTTAACTCCAACTGTTTTTTCCCAACGGCTACCGAAACGGTTGTTATCGCTTTAGAAAATCACTTTATTCCAAGCCATAGAGGTGAACCTCAACTTTTCGTAATTCATAAGCGTCGTTATTACCACCATCTGCAAAATATTTCTGCCAACGACTTTTCTAAAGGTTTGGTGAAATTTGATTTATACCAAACATCCGCTTAGCGATCGCCCTTCGGAAGCAAGGTAAAGTCAGGAAATTTTTGCATAAACTTCAAGAAAAATCGGCAAAATTGATCGTGGGTAAAACGCTCAAAAGAAAAAGATGTCTTTTCTTTTGAGCATTTCAACAACGATCAAGTTTTGCCAATGTCAATCTAAAAAATGTCCTGGCAATAACATCACCTCAAACAACAAACCATTCTCAAGTGATAGAAAAATCTCTATACTTTTTGATAAAAACGTTTTAAACTTTACATTAGAAGCATTTAATTTGAAACAAGCCATTTGTGCTTTTGATTTATATTATAGATTGTACATGTACATGTACCTACTAATAAATAAGTATATACATGGACTTGTGACAGTGCTCTGATAACTTGGACGCTCTGATAATTCGAACACTTTCGCTCGGTCCCGTGAAGTTCGAGTTATCCATGTTTGAATGTATGTACCTACCAATGACTATAAATAGCAGGTATGTAACTGCCAAGGACTTTAAATAAGAGATATATGCTTAGTAAAGACCGTAGGATAGAAGATATATACTTACTAAGAAATGTAGACAAGGGATATCATGTACTTACTAAAAACTGTAGATAGTAGATATATATTTACTAAGAACTGTAGATAGTAAATATATACTTACTAAGAACTGTAGATAGTAGATATATACTTACTAAGAACTGTAGAGAGGGTTGAGGATAAGATTCAGCTAATGGATGGATTAATTGATTGCTATAGATAGAGTGGTCTGAGAGAATGTCTTTCACTACATAACACGCGAGCCATGACGGCAGACACCCTATCAATATATCTTCTATACTCTTCATATCACAGCCTAAAAACATAAATTTATCATATAATACGCAGAGCTGCAAGGATAATAACAGTTATTAAAGTTTAGATATAAGAACAAGAGTTAAAGTGGTTAAAATGAACTAAGGGTATCACCTAATATAGTGCAATTTTGACTAAAGCATAACTACTAAGACTTTTAAACACTGATGAAGGTGACTGTATGTAAGAGACGTGAAGTCCCACATGCAAATGTTTCACCTCACTATTTGATTTTTCTTTGAAAAACACGTCATGTTTTTATGTTATACATTTCTCAGGCCAGTTTCCCATGACCACAATTTTCTTCACTAACCGGAAGATGTAATAACAATATAAAATTTGTTGAGGGGATGTTTGTTTACCTCTCTAAGCGGTTGGCCTGATTGAAGACACATGCAGGTACAAAACCAACGTTCGGTTAAAATTAGATGAGTAACCATTTAGAGTACAATATATCAGTTTGAACTAGAAGTGACTAGAGCTGACTACAATACTGCACTCTGCAAACTGACCAATAAATACAAACTAACAAACCACTTTTTACATTCGTATCAAAGGTGCTACATAAATAAGAAAATTCCATATGTTATGTCACATGATTTTCAAATTAGATGCTTTTATTACTTCATATTATAAAATACCATTTTACATATTTCTAGCTAAAGTTGTTCACTTCCAAAATAAATATTGGCTATTATATTTTCTCACTACGGCATTTTTAGGTACTTTTTGCATTTATAGCAAAAGTAAATTCATTGAGTGACAGTAGAAGGCTGAATGAACTTCGATAAGGAAATGTTTTAGCAATCTGTCGACATGTTTTAGCAATCTGTCGACAGTAAATGCCTCTATTATGAACTATTGCTAATTATATTTATATGTACTGTATATCAAAATAAAATATTGCCTAACGGATAAGGATAGGAGTTGTCATACCTACAACGCTTCAGCAACAGTTGCTTTAGAACTTTCTTTGATATTCTCAAAACATACTAATTCTTATATAAATGATAGTGGATGGCATAATGAAACGAACAGCTATGGGTGTTGAGGCTTCACCACACAGCAAGTTTCTGTTTACCAATTTATGCCAAATCTTTGCAGAAAAAAGCCTAACCACGCAAGCCGACTGACAGATACAAACAGAAGCGAGTTTTTCAAGCAATATTTGCAAATGTGGGAACAAAAATTATAACACTTTAGATCCTGATTTGAGTGGACCTACCCAATGAGAGTTTGAAGTTTGAAAAGAAATTTTACTAGACGTGCCAAACTATAATCACACTAACTGCTAGTTTTGTTATTATTGACCATCATTACAACTGTATAATTTAAAAATTAGTATCAACTTATTACATACACGTAAAAAGCTAAAAAAATATCTGTAAACCACCGAGAATCACCAATATATTGATAGAATTACTTCCTGTAATCGAGCCAAAATCCTTATAAGTACGTATATCATTCAATTTATTCTATATTCTGTATTTTGCATTGGATATTCTATAAAAAAATCAATACTATGATGTTTTTGATTCTGATTAAATGAACATGTATAACTAATTTCAACAACCATAAATTTGTAGCTCATAGCGGGAGTTATCTACTTATTGTTGAACAACTATTAACAACCAATCTACACAAAAGAGTTAGTCTTGGACGTAATAGCAGAGAACTCTGATAAGGTAACCATAATAATAATAACCGTAAAAATATGTAGAGAAAGTGCTGCAATTACTATGATGCCTGGTCAAATAACAGCATAATGCAATGAAACATGAATATTATTGAGTTGAGGGTCCGTTATTTATGAAGTAGCCCTAGCTTTTATTTAACCCACCGAGATTGCAAACAAAAAGACGCCAAAAAAACTTTTGCAAAATGGGAAGCAAAGATGAACGCATGGGTATTAAGCAAATATCTACAACTTCTCACTCAGTTTAAATTTTTTAAAACAAAACAAAAAACAATCATATATTAAGGAGAAGGCCATAAAATCTATCCAGCAAGCCTGCCACACCATCTTCAACATACATGTACATGGTTATATTGTAGCGAATGTGTCGTAAAAGGTTTGGTAAATAGTCAACGATGTTGTTAGTAGAACCACAGAAATTAGTACATAAGTTATGAGCTTCAAAAGCTGTTTGAACCGCAGTATTTCACACCAAGTTTCAAACCCTTACTAGCTTTATTAATATGGGTTACCGGTGAAGTAGACCGATTGTCAACGCATATAGCAGTCTGAACAGAATGTTATTTCTTATGTCTAAGAGCAATTGCCACTACTATAATACACTCACATTAACACTATCAAATATAGCAATGTACTCAGCCTTCATTGTAGAGAGAGCGATAGGTGACCAAAATTAACAGCTCTGGCTTATCAAACCAGGTTTACGGATACTGCATCTTTGCAGTCTAAGGTACTCTAACAGATTATCCCGTAAATCCGACCAGCCACTTCATAGCTGACTCCACAACCAAAAACCACTGAGTGCACCAGACAAACATTTTGCCTGTCCTATATCTAGAACATTCTTACATGATAAGAGTTTTTTTTAAATACATTAAAACATTCCTTGAATAAATACAGACATTGAATTACAATGTCAACTCATTTTTTTTCAGTCTGATTTACTTTAATTGGCATTGGCTCGGGAAATATAGTTTAGATCAAACTAAACCAAATATGAGATCAAATCAAAAAAATCAAATATGATTCATCCTACAGAAATTAGAAAAGATACCAAATAAGGGTTCTCTACGAGTGAATTAGCTTGTGTACAGTCACACGCATTAGCATGCTCTAACTCCTAGTAAAGTTGGTACCATCCTTAGCATAGAATGGTTTAGGTAGCCTTGGGCCCTTAATACATCAGAAAAGCCAATACAAGTATCATTACATCGGTCATTTAGGTTTATTAATATGATATGAGTAAGACATTTGTGCTATAAAACACACACTATCAAAAGATACCACCTCATGAACATCTGATGAAACACCTCTATAATACAGTTTATCTACCAGAGCGTCAAATGTTTAAATCATTTTACGACTGTTCTCAACTCATCACTGTAAATGGTTGGATCGGACTACAAAGCTGCATTGTTTAGCTGGTTTGACAGAGAAAAGCTTGCCATTAAGATCTGGCACATGCAGCAGATTATAGGGAGTGGCACTATAATCTTCTTAGCACTTACTCGTATTTGAAGCTGTAGATTATCTCCACCTACTGTTTGCACGCATGACACATCTGCAATAACAGCATGCTTGAGCACCTGCAGCTCAGTGTAATCACAAAAAATGATGTGATAGTCGACTAGCTGCACCGCTGTCTATCAGCCAACTCTCTGTAGGTCTGCTAGGGTTAGTCTTAGTGTTTAGAGACACTGACATGTTGCCTGAAGCACTCGCTTTGGCTTGATTGAGTTTATGGTTTGTTCATCTACCTCTAACTATTTGTCTACGGCTTCAACTGTTACTGAGACACTGTCTTTGAATATGGTCCAATGCGCCGCATATATTACACTCTCTAAAGTTACGTCTGCAATATATTGAACTGCTACTGGCTCAGAGCGGGGTGGCATCAATATTAGCTTGATTTTTTTATAATACCATGTGAGCTCTGTCTATTCTTTTGATTCTTGGTAAGCAGCATTTGTCAGACAGAATCAATCGTCATGTCATCTCCAAAAGCTCTAGAGTCTAGAGCAATAACTACTGAGGTATAGAAAAATACCTAATAACGTCACTATTCAATCCTCTTCGCAAATAGCAGCATTAAGGGCAGCGAGCTTGTTGGTTATTGTCTTTATATGGCGGAGAACGATCCTCACTCTCGCTGACCTCAGTATGAGAATACTGCTTCTTTAGTAAAAATTTTTGCAAGTTGACCTTGCCCCGAATTAGCTTGACCCATGCATCCTCAGAATTCCCACAATCAGCGATAAGATCCATAAGGTTGTCATACACAAATACCACAATATACAAAAACACATTGCCAGCTAGCTCGCTTCTGAAGGTCGGCTTTCGTAGCTGCAATTGCATCTAGAACTAAATTACAGCACCATCTGTATATCCAGCACCATCTATATATCCATAAGGTTCTTTCGTTATTGACATATGTTACAGTTTGAATTCCTATATTGAGTAAATCTAACCGGAAACATTTTTGATATTACAATAATTTCCTTCCGCGACCACTGATGTTGGATAAATTGGCTATGATAAAAACTAGGTCCAAAACCTCGTTTTCTATTTATGAAGTAGTCTAACAAGGTTTGTAAACAAAAAGGAGTAAAAATAACAATTGCATCATGGGAAAAATGAAGTAAACACACGGGAATCGAATGAACAAATCCAAATTTGTTAAAGCGAATAAAGGTACAGCCACATGTAACGAATTATTTGTTCAATCTGACTGAAATCACGAAATGAACGAATAATTTGTGACATGTGGCCATACCTTACAGGTATGGCCACACATCGGGAATTATTCGTTCATTTCCTGATTTCGGTGGCCGTACCTTACAGGTATGGCCACACGTAACAAATTATTTGTTCAATCTGACCGAAGTCATGAAATGAACAGAATTGTCCGAGCTGTGCATGCACACCGAATTAGTCGACGAAACGCTTTTAATTGGCTAAACGAGTTAATAGCAAGCATGATTCTAGCAGCTTTTGAAATTAGTATAGTCCAAGACACGTATGACGACACACAACAAAAGTACAAGTGCAATTCAACATAGCACACACGATGCAATTGCTTAGATTGGGCTATTGTTGGTTTTTATCGTTCGGACATTATGGCTACAAATCGTTTTTTTAATAATAAGAACTTGCTTTCTAGCAGCAAAAGTTCTGTGGTAGAAAGACTTGCCATCTTTAGCGCAATCAAGTCAGTTGCATCGTATTTACTATGGCGAACTGCCGTGATATTTTTCTTGCGTGTTGCTTTATGTTCTTCGGACTACGTAAATTTTAAAAGCTGTTAGAATCGTGCTCGCTAACCAACAATAGCGCAACTTAAGCAGTTTCATCGTGCGTGTTATGTTGAATTGTACTCGTACTTTTATTGTGTGTCGTGGTATGGGTCTTGGACTATACCAAGGGCGAAAACTGCTAGAATCGTGCTCGCTAAAATAAAAATTGTTTAGCGAATTAAAAGCGTTTCGTCGACGAATTCGGTGTGCACGCTCAGCTCAGATAATTCTGTGAATTTCAACCGAATTATTCGTTTATTTCGTGATTTCGGTCAGAATGAACGAATAATTCCGTATGGGTGGCCGTACCTTAATGCAAAGGCGAAAATTGTAATGCAACAATAACAGTATATTGTTGTCCAATAAACAAGTCTCTACACAACAAAGTCAGCAGTTCATGTTCTAAATACAATTGAGAGAACAATGATGAAAGAAAAAAAAGCTGATAATCAAAACACCTTCACATTTCTCACTTTATAGGGAAAGAATTATTTAGCTCACAGAAAGAGAGCACATCACGCGTACTTGGACACAGAACAGGGGGCCCTGGTATGGGCATGACCGAAACAGCTCACCTTTAATGAGTTGAGAGATGTGACGCACGACATATGCGAGTGAGTGATTCATCTCCATCTGATCATCAGAACGACATAGCTCTCCAAGCAAGCCGATCAGTTTGAACAACTTATGAGCCAATTCCATTTCCTACCAGATCGATAGAACAAACCGTAATAAACGATGTCATAAATCATACGTACTGATAGGAGAAATAAAAGGGCTAGTTTAAATATATATAAACACACAAAACTAAAGAAAACATAAACGAAGTTGCTTAACAGTGGATTTGCTTAACAAGAAATTTTTCTAGGCAAAAAGACGAGCCAAAGCTATTGGTGACAAGTCGTGTTTTCATCTAGATCAGGAAAAAGTTGCAAACAGGTAGGCACATGTACGGTGCTTGCTAATAACTGATACGCCAGTTAGCCAGCGCACCAAACTATAAATTCTTGTCAATAGGTACAAACAAGTCAAGGAATCAACTAAGTACTCAAATCTATCTCATAGAATTCAAAATCCAGGATGAGAGAATAAGTCGGAGCAAGCTGAAGTAATACTTATGTGGCTAGCAAGCAAAGCGAGTGACTATACTAGAGGCTAATAACATACAAGTATGCAGAGTTGGAAGAAGAGAACGTGTCCGACACTGACAATAAGTTGTCAGAAGGATAGGAATTGTAGGAACCCTAGAATTCATCCTGCATGTATCAAGTTTATATAGTAGCGTTCAGCTAATGCAATAAAGAGCTATTATAGCCCTGCCTTTCTATCCGTTTTCAAACAGGCGTGTTAAATTGACATGTGGGCAAAACATTGCTAAAAACTACAAGCGCAAAATGTAATGGATTTTAGGAAGTAGGAGACAGTCATCATACTCACCCCCTTATCAAGCACCCGCTCAGAGATGTCTAGAAGACACTTACAGTCTTTACTGTCTACCAAGTTCACTTGTGATACATTCCCTTGGCAAATCTTATAAAGCATGCTTTGCTTTTTCCCAGCGGCCGTGTGATAATCCTTCACCAGCTGAAGTACAAATTGTGCTGGCAAATTATTGTACATTACGGTAATAATCGGGCTATCACTGTAGCAAATGACGCAAAAAGTACAATAAAGGTACTATTGAAGGCACTGCTAGATGCGTTGACCAGATTAACATAAAATCACTTTTACTGCCTTATAATACATGTGAGAGGACAGTAACTGCCTTATGATACATGTTCAAGGACAGTACATGCCTTATGATACATGTCAGAGGACAGTACCTGCCTTATGATACATGTCCAAGGACAGGAACTGCCTTATGATACATGTCCAAGGACAGTACCTGCCTTATGATACATGTTCAAGGACAGTACCTGCCTTATGATACATGTCCAAGGACAGTACCTGCCTTATGATACATGTGAGAGGACAATAACTGCCTTATGATACATGTCCAAGGACAGTACCTGCCTTATGATACATGTGAGAGGACAGTAACAGCCTTATGATACATGTGAGAGGACAGTACCTGCCTTATGATACATGTCCAAGGACAGTAACTGCCTTATGATACATGTGAGAGGACAGGAACTGCTTTATGATACATGTGAGAGGACAGTACCTGCCTTATGATACATGTGAGAGGACAGGAACTGCTTTATGATACATGTGAGAGGACAGTAACTGCCTTATGATACATGTCCAAGGACAGTAGCTGCCTTATGATACATGTCCAAGGACAGTAACAGCCTAATGATACATGTCCAAGGACAGTACCTGCCTTATGATACATGTCCAAGGACAGTACCTGCCTTATGATACATGTCCAAGGACAGTACCTGCCTTATGATACATGTCCAAGGACAGTAACTGCCTTATGATATATGTGAGAGGACAGTAACTGCCTTATGACACATGTCCAAGGACAGTAACTACGTTATGATACATGTGAGAGGACAGCAACGTAAGGAAAATAGAACAAACCATCAACAGTTTAGCAAGTGAGACATTGGCTGTACAACAGAGGCATTCTCATAATTGATTCGTCAATCGATTTATTGCTTTTTTGTTAGTCACCCTATATATTGTTAACAAGGGTCAACCAACACAGCTTTTTCCCCATGACCTCGAGAATTTTTTTATTAAACCCTTGCAATTCTGTCCAACAAACTTCATCCTTAGTTATAGATCACATAAGGACAGGCATTGCTGAACTGTCTGACCAATAATCACGCTGTATGGAGGACTGACCAATAATAGCAATGCACTGATTGGTCAACGAAACCCTTGGCGTCGGCTAAGTGTTATCCATGCATCATGTCAAAATGAGCATGTTTGTCTACATCGGTAGAAATAATACTATTAGCTGAAATAGTCGATTCTAATAATTCGATTACATTGTTTTCCATCACAAGTAAGTTCATCTAAAATTCATTTTTGAGTGGTGATGACAATGTAGCTTCACATAAACATTTATTTATATCTGAACAAAAATAATTCTCACTAGTAACGGATATGTGAAGGTCACTAGTAACGGATATGTGAAGGTCACTAGTAACAGATGTGTGAAGGTCACTAGTAACAGATATGTGATGGTCACTAGTAACAGATATGTGATGGTCACTAGTAACAGATATGTTAAGATCATTTGTAACAGATATGTGAAGGTCACTAGTAACGGATATGTGAAGGTCACTAGTAACAGATATGTGAAGGTCACTAGTAACAGATATGTGAAGGTCACTAGTAACAGATATGTGAAGGTCACGAGTAACAGATATGTGAAGGTCACTAGTAACAGATATGTGAAGGTCACTAGTAACAGATATGTGAAGGTCACTAGTAACAGATATGTGAAGGTCACGAGTGTCCTTATTGATTAAAATCGATAAAACTTGGCTGCGATTAAAGTGGGATTGAGACTTGGAGAAATAACAAGGTCACCCAACAAGTTAATAGACTTGAAGCACATAAGGAGCTGATTATCTGACATGTTGTTGATGAAACCCGTCAGATAATTGTCAATTCTTTGGGTAATTAGTTTTGTTGAAACTTGTATTATCTGTGTATGCATGATGTGTACTCTATCTAGTTAGTACACATTGACCATAGTAGCAATATACTATGTTTATTGTCACCAGCGATTATAGAGAACACAGCTAACAGCTGAGAATCGTGTAAAGGAATTGCCATTAGTTAGTAAGTCCATAGCTATAAGTCATGGGACAATTATGCGATTAAAATACTATTAGAAGAAAGCATTACTGCGCAGCTAATCAACTACCACTCACAGCATGAATATATAAGCACATAAATGATACATGCTAATATGTATCAGAAACACCATGTTTTTTAGAGTTTAATCTATTTCAAGAAGCAAAATTCTTTTTGAACTAAACTGTTTTCAACATTAATGTGTCATGTTTTTTAAAGCAAATATATAGCAATGCAAATAGCTGCACAAGTGCTGTCGCTGTCAAAAACTGCTGATGATTAATATTAGATAATCAATGATGATATTTCAACAGCATCAATGGAAAATCCATCAAGGACAGCATAGCCTTTACACAGCTGATCGCAATTCTCATTGGAGAACCTATTTGTCAATGCCAACACACCATTTAGTTGTGTCAGTGTGTGTGTCAGTGTGCATGCACGTGTGTAGCCACAGCAAATATCTGTGCAACGAGTCGATTATACATTTGGTCAGCGCATGTAGTTAGGCTTTAATGATGACTTAATGATGACTTTACCATCCACTGATGGCTAATTGAAAACAAGAAACAAGTAAAAGAGCAGCGATGACTCACCAGATCATGCAAGAAACCTATGAAAAGTATGCTGCCTAGAGAGCCGTCCCTGTCAGTAGAGGCACTTTTCTGCAGGTCAACACAACTCTCCACATCTGGTTGGAAAACATCAGGATGGTATTTCCCATCTTCCTCTCCTTCTTCTTCCTCTTCACTATTCTCATTAGTTTGCACTTGGGAGAGGCTTTTCAAGGAAAGACCTCCTTCCATGATTGTTCTACATGTTCACCATTGCGAAAAACTAGAAATGCTATCAGTAAACAGGCTTCCACAAACTGAGTAAAACTTGGTTTTGAGAAAATATTGAGGATTAGCCCATACAATGTTAAAGGTTGACTTGCAACAAAATTCACATTACAGTTATTTGATATCAAAAGATTCACCATGTCTTATTAAGGTCCGGCCACACGTAACGAATTATTCGTTTAATCTGACCGAATCCACGAATTTCACAGAATTCACAGATTTATTCTGCCGAATATCATAGATTCGTCTGAGCTGTGCATGCACACCGAATTCGTTAACGAAACGTTTTTAATTGGCTAACCAATTGTTTTTAGCGAGCACGGTTCTAGTAGCTTTGACAAGTGGTATAGTCCAAGACACGTACGACGACCCACAATAAAAGTATGACCGCGATATGACTTGATACATACGATGCAACGGCCTATATGCGCTATTGTTGGTTCTTTCTCGTTGGTTCACCATGACAGGAACTTCTCATCGTGTATCCAGAATTTTCTTTTAGATGTTTTAGAAGCTTTGAATTATTTCTTTTTCAATAATAATAATTTCTTTTTATGCAGCAAAAGCTTCGTCGCAAAAACAGCCGCTATCTCTAGCGCATATAGGCAGTTGCATCGTATGTATCAAGTCATATCGCGGTCATACTTTTATTGTGTGTCGTCGTACGTGTCTTGGACTATACCACTTGTCAAAGCTACTAGAATCGTGCTCGCTAAAAACAATTGGTTAGCCAATTAAACGCGTTTCGTTAACGAATTCGGTGTGCATGCACAGCTCAGACGAATCTATGATATTCAGCAGAATAAATCTGTGAATTCTGTGAAATTCGTGGATTCGGTCAGATTGAACGAATAATTCGTTACGTGTGGCCGGACCTTTAATCTGCTGTGTTGTAGGTGCAAAATATGTGAAAATGTGATTACAAGCTCTTAAAAGCTAAAAAACGAACAGTTAATTGCAGCCACACGAGACCGCCGTAGTTAGGATTCTCTTTCCAAAACGGCTCAAATGTGACGTAATTGTGAAAAATGGTTTCTGTTTACACTTTCATGCAACCTTATTCGTCGAAATATTTTCACAAATATACTTCACGCATTCAATAAAACCATGTCTATTGTTCTTACGCGTCTGTTTTATCGTCATTGTAAATGCTGTCACTTTTAGCAGTGATATTTTATAACTTGCCGAAAAAATTCATTTAATTTTTTAGCCTTACCTCGAAGGAGTACATATCATTGTCTGATAATCATGAAGAGCCTGTTGGTCACCTGTGATAATCGAAAAGTGCTGCAAAAATTATTTGCGAAGTATTGGGTCACATGATCATATTACGACTTGCCAATTAAACCAGGCCGAAACAAAACTGTAAAGTAGCGAGCATCTATATTTGATACGGGGTCTTCGGTAAAACCCGAAGTGTTTGTCATAAACTAGTGCTACGATAAGCTTTATATTGAGCTTTTTAGTGGCCTTTCAATTCACGTGAGAACATCCGTGACAAAACAATAAATAAATTTCATGACTACGTCAGAGAAAGAGATTCCAGTCTACGGCGGCTTTTCATTTTTGAGCTTTTAAGAGCTTGTGATCACTTTTCCACACATTTGGCACCTACAACACAACAGAGTAAGACATGGTGAATCTTTTGATACCAAATAGCTGTAATGTGAATTTTGTTGCAAGTCAACCTTTAAGTGTTACTGTATACTGCAATGCAGCTACAGTGGACCACCACCATACGATATTAATTCATTCCAGTGCTGGCATCGTATAGCGAAAATGTCGTATAGAGGGGTATAGAAACCCATAGTAATTATCTAATGCAAACACTCCCTAGTAAAAAAACATCCAAGTTTTATGTATGTACTGTACATATTGAAAATTGGTAACAAAACGATATGTTAACTTTAGTAACCATAGGTACCTACAGTAACTGTAGCTTATTTAGTAGTTATGATCTGCAAGAAAATGTAACATTACAATGTACTCCCCGCAGTAGTACTGTGGGGAGTTTGTCTCGTCAAGACAGACGTATAACATAAACGTTGAATTTAACTTAAATGAATTTAGCTTACGAAACACATACATAAAGCTAAATTTTAGTATTAATTGTGCTCAACTAAATTTCAACTTTGTCACCGTCTAAAATGTTTCTGGTTTTGTCTTCACTATAACGAATAACGCTGAATTGAGAGAGAAAGAGAGCCAGCTTCGTATATCTCTTTCAAGCATTGTGAGAGGGATTTTGGCAAATAGCATATCGGCATCTTCGTTATTTCAACATAGTCGGAACACCAACTGCTAAGTTTTCATTTCAAGAGAAGTTTTTGTTGATAATGTGTCGCAAAAAACTTTCGCATGGTGGATACAAAAAACATCATGTTGACATTGAAAGGCAAAACTGAGACATCGTAACCCAAGGGCGCACTGTATTTAAAAGTAGAAATGGCAGAGACAGCATTTTACTAGCCAAAGAGTCCGAGAATAGGAAATCCTATGTCTTGTAGCAAGCAAATAGACAGGAAGTATACAGATTTATTTCATATACAGGTATAACCTCACAATACATGTCTGAATACAAAACTTAAACAAAAGGAGACAATTATTTGTATGTGTTGAGTCAATAGGAAATATGTTTGCAACACATTCTGAGCTTAGTTTTGTTTTGCAAAAACTTTTATAGTAATTTCTTGTTAGCAATGACGAGTCGTGTAGATGCATTACAGATAAGGAGGTTTCACTAAATGTAGATATATGGACTTGAGATGATTTTCACTGAGCAATAGTACTAATTATAGCAATTATTTTATTTGTAGCAGTATTAATAATGCCATAAGCTGTAATAATATCGATATTTCGTCTAACTCGGACACACCCATCGTCGAGGCGAAAATGGCTGAAAAAGTGTCCAAGCTCATTCTGCAACAGATTCGTGGCATTTTTATGGCACCAGCTGATACACAATTTTCTGCCGATTAATCTGGCATTAAAATTTTTATATACTGTGTGGTTCGAAAGTTATGACAATTTATACACGCCGTTGTCAAATACTAGGTTTGACCGACTATGTAACTATGTGACTATGTAACTATGTGACTATGTAACTATGTGACTATGTAACTATGTGCAGTAAAGAAGTTAATTTGGTAGCAAAAGAGTTACATGAACTTACACATCATTTTGGTAGATTTCATCAGAAAGTATCGTTATTTTTCTATCATTCGGATAGTTTCAAATACTTGAGATGATCTGATTGTCAGGATATTTCAAATTTAAAATCGATAAAACTTGATCGCAATTAAAACGCTCAGATCAATTAAAAGTGCGATTATGACACCTATAATTGCAAAGAAACCGAACAGAATAGAGACGCGTAACACATCAACATGAACCCAATAGCCGATATCAACTAAAGCAATGATGACAACTACTGTAGTGACAGTCATTTCACACGTATTTTGTTAATATTTTTATTTCTCGAAACATCAAAAACGATCGCAAATAATAGAAAAATACTAATATTTTCTAATAAAATCTAAAACTTTTTGTGTAAGTTCATCTTTAAACCAGCTCATAATCAATAGCCTGTGAACCAATATCTGTGAAAGAAACTTGGAGAGATAACAAGCTCACCCAACGGTTTTATAGACTTTAGCCGCACAAGAAACTGATACCTAACTTACTTAAATGGGTAGTTAAGTGGAGATATTACAAATAAATAAATATCATAAAACATAGGCATATATATTGGACAGTAGGGCCGTTAAATATGGAGCACTTACTGCACGGCGGTTCTCAGATACTTGAAGTAGGTTTTCTGAAAATACTCTACTTGTGACAGAGAGCTCATGTAAATCAGTCGCATGCGGCGTGTGTGACAGAGTCTACTCGGGCTAACAGCTACATCCTCACGGAGTCGCTTATTTGAAGGATTTAGTATCAGTCTACTCGCCAGGTAGTCATGGAGACTGTGCACTGCTACAGGGTCTGTGCTTGTCTGTAATAGATAAAAGAACAATTTGCAATAGCAGACAGAGAAAGGATATCTCTAGGATACAACTTCACTGTTTCACAATTCTAAATACATCACACAACAGAAAACCTTTGATTAAAAGTGTAACCAATAAACAAAAATGTGATTATAAAATATAAAATAAATAAAAAAATATTCTGCAAATTTAACAAGCAATCGGTGAATGCAATTAAAAAGAACACTGCTTTAAACCAATCAGAAGAGTGCTATTTTGCCGTCTCTCACTTTTACAGTTGCCGTGCTTAAAACACACAACAGCCACACGTCTGCTTAACCCTTTGGCTGGGGAAACGACAAAAATGTCGTTTATCGGTTGCGTGGGGAAATGACTTTTATGTCGCTTTTGATAGACGTTTATAAAGCTGTTGCCTAGTAACGTTGAACAAAGGATATGAATGCTAGTAAAATCTAAATATCACCAACAAGATATTAGTCGATAAATTACAATATGAACCGATTATCTGAAAAGCGTTGCTTTGAACTAAAAGCTACAGAAATCGTGTCTCCTTGGAAAAAATGGAAGTTGGAAAAACCAGTCAACATCAGTTCGACGTTCAAAACGGTAAAATAAAAATTTATTTGATTTTGCGATCGGTAGTGATTTTTTGTCTGATTACTATAAAAATAATTCAGATGATAGAAGTGATGTAAACTTTTAAGACTTTTGAATATACAGAGAAAAGTGATCGTTATGGTGCTCGCATGGCTACAATGTAGCGTTAGACTCTACCGAAAGGAATGCTTTCGAGCATTTCATACAAGGACAACTGTACATAGTTGTAGCTTCTTTGTAGTAGTACATATGTAAATGAATGTTTGTGTACAAAAGATTTTTTAATAGAAATAAATTTAAGTTTAAGCTATGCATGTTCTTAAAATACCGATTTTATTGAATTTTCAAAAATAAATCACACGACTTTTGGGTGTTTTTAGCCAAAGGGTTAAAGAGATGATTTAGATTAAGTCACAATCTATCACCAGATAACACCAAGCTTTCATGCCAGCCAGTCAACAGACTTTCCTTATGCTTTAACTACAAGGTAGAGCTGTGTGATTTATGCGTATTTATAGACGATCCGCAATATCGTTATTATGTAAGAAAGACTTGTAAATTTTGGTTAAAATTCATTTGTATATTTTAACTTGAAAAACACTGTTTTGTTCAGGATAATTAGAAACATTTATTTCATGAATGCTCATGTGCGTAGATGGCCTTGAGATGAACGTATTATAAGACCAGAAGGTCCATGCGTTTTAGTTCCAGAATCGCTCACTTTGAAAATTGTCAGGTGTGAGATAAATCACCATTACACGATTATATCGTTTATATGATTGGCTATCTCTTTAAAAGGCGGCAATTTTCAAATCACCCAAAACAATTAAACCGTCATACCGCGCAGCTCTACTACAGGGTCTGTGGTTTTTACCGACATGACCACAAAAAATACACAAGGTTGAACTATATCCTTTTCCTGTCTCCGCTACACCAACCTGAGCTTACCAAAAGCCTGTCATAGATCTGCTTAAGCAGCTGAGCCTGCGGATAGTGCATGCGAGATGTGCAGAGATTAAGCAACTCCAAACCACTCAAGTTTTCATGCCCATACTCATCCTCAAAATATGTGCAAATTTGTTTTTGTAAGAGAACAGGCAGCTCCTGAAGTTCCTGACAAGCACAATTACATGTTAAATATAACTAAATCGTTGCAGAAACAGAAAACAGCTAATCTAAATAAAATTTTACCAGTATATGCAAGTATGAGCGTAGGTACACTTATACAGTTTAGTCAGAGTACCAACCATAAAGTTATCTCTCTCTAGAGTGATAACATTGCCTTCAACAACACAAGCGTTTCCGGTGCCAACAAGGAGCGTTTAGGCCACGCCCCTTTGTTGTGCTAGTCAATTGTTGTGATTGACTAGAATAATAAGAATGGTTAAACAAGGATCATGAATTTCCACAGTTAAGATAGTAATTCATGCTCATATTAAAGAAATGATGATTATAGTTTATTACTCTGATACATGCTTATTATTTAAAGCAATTCAATACCTACATGACTTGCAAAGGCACTGAATATATAGTGTTAAGTCAGTGAGTTAATGCAATCAGTTACTCATAGATAAGATAGATAGTCATACTGGGGTTGTATTACATGGGTGTGATGGGAATCTAATCGACTGCCATCAACTGAAAGTATTGACTTGTATGGTGATAGAGTGATTCATTGACACCACAGTCCACAAACAGCCCTTGCATGTAATATTAGATTTCAATACATATCAATCAAATACATAGACTAACTTGAAGCAAAGATGCCCACTAGTTAGTGGACATCCTTGCTTGATGTAAGCAAGCAAAAAGTTTGAAAGTTAGAGTGGCAAATGTTGTTATATGTTAAATAAAAATAAATTATACTTGACTAAAAATTCCACTGTCATACAGCCCACGACCAAAGTGATATTGGAAAAAAGAAAGGGTACTGATAGTTGAGAAATGCAATGTTAGCAGTCAAATGGTACTCCAGTGCAATAGGATAACTGCAATGGTAGCTGCAATGTACTGGGTGTGGGTGTTATTATATACAACAAATAGCAATCATGAAAGGTAAAGATTATATGTATATATCTCTCCCCTTGCAATAGGAGAAATGCAATATTGGCCAATATTAGAAGTAAAATGCACTGGTATTATTAGAATAACCAATATTATTAATATAGTAATAATATAAAACCAATGCACAATTTTGTTTACATTTCAAAATGTCATAGCTAGCAGTATCAAGAATTGTGATATTTATATAGATTTTTAGAAAATCTGTACTACGTAGTCATTGTTTTGTAGTCATCCAAACTTAAAATTAAATATTGTAATAATCTCATAAGAATCGTTAGAAAAAAATATTATCGTCATTTCCTTTACTTACACTGCGTTGTACATCAGTTAGAACACCAAAGTACTCAAAAGTGTCTAAAATGTCAGTTACTTTGAAATCGGCATAAATGAAACGATTTCAGTACTCCTACGTTAATTACAGAAACCTTCGGCATTCGACAATGCTATAGACTGGTGAAATGTGCACGTTATTTTTTCGTGAAATGCGCACGACTTAATGGTTCTATTTTCTGTCGCTCGGCGTTTCAATTTCCGGTCTTAACTTTGATAAAAATAAGGCTTAGCAAGTTTTAATAACGATTTTCGGCCAAATAAATCTGTCTATTTGGGTATAATCCGTTCAGATGGGTAAGTTTTAAGAGACTGTCGACAATTTACAAAGACTTGGTAACATATTCAAATAGGCTTATATGTGTTTTGTATCGTTATTGTACTTTAACGACTCTACAAAACGATGGTTAAATTTGTTGATGAGACTTCGAGACAAGGGTTTGCGACTTTGTTGATGAATAATTTTCATAAGTTGTGTGCACATGCATTTATCATAAAAACTCTCAAACTTCGCTCCCGCTCGTTTGGTCGTGGGATTATACTAAATTATAATTATATAAAAATAAAATAGACTTTTTATTACTTTATTTATTAAATAATTTTTTATTGTAATCATAGCTAAACAGATTATATTTAGCCATTACTTGCTAATTATTTCACACTTACATTTAAACACATTTGCAGTTTCATTTTTCTTCCTAATTTATTTCAACAAAAAATTTCTTTCCGGATATGAAATTTAAAAGTTGTAGTTGTTTGAAAAGCTTGAAAATCTTTACAGTTGTTTCTATTTTCTCTTTTCTCTTCATTTATTTCAATTACACAAAACACTCATGATATGTAGTTTGAAAGTTAGCGAGGCAAATGTTGTTATATGTTAAATAAAAATAAATTATACTTAATTATACTAAGTTATAATTATATAAAAATAAAATAGACTTTTATTACCTTACTTATTAAATAATTTTTTATTGTAATTATAGCTAAACAGATTATATTTAACCGTTACTTGCTAATTATTTCACATTTACATTTAAACACATTTGCAGTTTCATTTTTCTTCCTAATTTATTTCAACCAAAAACTTCTTTCATGATATGAAATTTAAAGGTTGTAGTTGTTTGAAAAAGCTTGAAAACCTTTACAGTTGTTTTCTTGTTCCTCTTAATTCATTTGTACTGCTTAAAAATATTTTCTCATGATATGAAGTTTAAAAGTTAGAATGGTAAATGTTATATAAAAATAAATTTTCTATCCAAAGACTTTTTTATTACTCGGTCAACGCCGGGTAGTACAGCTCATAGTTGATGGCAGACGATTAGCTTCCCATCACACTAATGTAATACAACCCCAGTATGACTATCTATCTTATCTATGAGTAACTGATTGCATTAACTCACTTACTTAACACTATCTATTCAGTGCCTTTGCAAGTCATGTAGGTATTGAATTGCTTTAAATAATAAGCATGTATTAGAGTAATAAACTATAATCATCATTTCTTGAATATGAGCAATAATTACTATATTAACTGTGGAAATTCATGATCCTTGTTTAACCATTCTTATTAATCTAGTCAATCACTACGAATGACTAGCACAACAAAGGGGCGTGGCCTAAACGCTCTTTGTTGGCACCGGAAACGCTCGTGTTGTTATCACTCTAGAGGGAGATAACTTTATGGTACCAACTCATGACTGTCAGGTATATATACAATGTATACACATACATAGGTAAACGGATGCACGGGCATGAGCTTTCTTGCTTGACATTGCAGCACATACATATAACTTATATATTAACAGTGATAAGTGAAGCATCATATTTCAAACAACTTACTGTGAGTTAAAATAGCTGATGAGCAGACCTTTGCTATTGCATAAGCGCTTTGAATAGCAGTAAAAATTGTCCAGAACAGTTTTAAATCATGATTTATAGTACATTTATCATTACTCAAAAATAGTAATTCTTTTTTAAATTGTAAACCAAAGACTTTGCTTCCAAAACCTGAGTTACAAAAAGTTCAGTTAGCATAAGTCCATTTGTTACACACTTAAAGAAAGGTTTCTACTGGTTTCATTAGTAATGACTGAAACATCTCACAATAGTAATCCTTCTTTGATCAACAAAATGGAGAGTTGTGTAAAATATGTGTTGATTGAAAACAAAAATGATTAACCAATTTCAGCGAGTCAGCATTAACATTTTACTCGTTGTTGAAATAAGGGATTAATCAGGGATAGTGTACAGGTATTTTTATGAACATCAAAGAATAAATTACAGGTGGACATAACTACAATAATGTGCAAAAGTACAGACACTTTAAAAAAACCCTAAATCGCTACAGCTGGACAGACACCGAATGACAGATGACAAACTTTGAGATTAATATATAGACACTTAGCACAATTTAAATTTGAGAATCTCTGTTATGTTTGTCATATTTACTGGACTTCTAAAGCAATACTCTAGTCGCTAAACAGTATTCAATGTAAAATATCTTACTATTAATACCCATAAACTGATAATATCTAAAATATTCTTCAAACTATACTACTAGAGTAAACGATATTTGATCAATTAGAGGAAACATGAAATGATTTTACCAAATGACTTCATAGATTATGGATTAATGCCAACAAACCTCATGTAATTCGGTAAAATTATGCAGCAGCATTATGGAAATAGGATTTAAACTAAGAGCAATCTGAGATTGAAATGGCAAAAATTTTACAATTTAAGTTGATCATATAAAGCTTATTGTGTAGTATTATAGTAGCAAGATTAAAGAGGCTGTGAGAAGTTTTGGGAATGTGGGCAGAGGTTTAGGAAAGGCGGCTAGAGGTTTAGGAGAGGCAGCTAAAGGTTTAGGAGAGGCAGCTAAAGGTTTAGGAGAGGCAGCTAAAGGTTTAGGAGAAATGGCTAGAGGTTTAAGAGAGGTGAAAAAACACAAATATTTTCTGATAAAATTAAAATTTACAAAACATTTTGTGCAAGTTCATCATTACTAGCAGCTCCAGAGCAATCCAGAATTGGGAATTTTCATGGAATTGGGAATTTCCATGGAATTGGGAATTCCCATGAAATAGATACTATATTTTTTGAAGCATTAGCGAATATGTTAACACTTCAGAACACTTAAATTGCAAGCTAATCAATGCAACAGTCCTCTCTCTTTCAAATTAAAAGCTTCTAGAGCTCAACAGATTCACAATAAATCATTTTTAGGGTTTAACAATCTCACGCTACGCTAAGATGAGTAGATAGCTAAACCATGGTAAATAAAAATGAGCTTGAATCAGATCAGTTTAAAACTTTATAGCGAGTGAATATTTTCATTAGCCACAATCTGAATTGGTATGATATTTACCTCCTCCTGTGGTTCTCCGGTAAATTCCAACTCCTCGTCATCTATTGACACCTGAAATATGTAAAATAATGTGAGTCTGATAATATTCCCACTTGAAATAGTTTCGCTATTTCATTCGCTGATGCTAAGTGAGAAGCGATAATTCATGAATGTGCTAAGATAAATACTTCAGAAAAACTGTAAATAAATAAAAATATTTGAGTCAAGTGCACTTGGGGATAATATATGTTATAGCGGTTACGTAAATGCCAGGAAGAGTATGTATTTTAAAAATTAATGCAGATAAACCCTTTTTGACAATGGGTAGACTTGGGACCAGCAGCGGTTGAATTCCATACGGTGTCCATCTGTTTATAAAGGTAAATCACTGCAGTTGAATTTAGAAAAAACTTTCTTTAGTCCATAAATTATGAAGGTCAGTGAACAGCAAATTAAAAGAAATTTGGCACAACATGCTACCAAAATATTACGTCTCTCATGAGACAAAACTGAGATGTAAAAACTGTTATGAAAACATCTCTGAAGGAACTCACAGTACTAGTGCATGTCAGCTGCTCATGCTTCTCATACAGTGCATTTCTCTCCGCCAAGCTCAGTCTTTTTGTCAGACTTTTCAGCAGTCCCAGGCACGACTGATCTGCTAGAACCTGCTGCTCACGATCAGCTGAAAAATCTGACCCACTGTCAGCTTGCTTTGATGTCACAGCCACCCGACTACTTTTTCCTGTGTGTTTATAGGCACGGTTCAAGATTTGTTCTGGATTCTTTTCTACAGTTATGCTGCTTCCTGTTGAAAATTTGCGGGTCATATTTGAGTGTTGCGTTTCCTGTCGGCATTGAGGCTTTGACTCAATGAAGCTCGTATCTGCTGGCCGTTCACCAACTACATGTGTAGGCTCTGTTAGCTTTCTTTCAACATTTGTTACGGTTACAGTGCTAGCTTTTGCCTGATTGGGTAGTTTTTGTTCGATAGAACACTCTTGCGCAGTGAGAATAGTTTGTTGCTGATTAGAATAAAATGCTGAATGTTCCTTCCTAGATTCTAGTATGACCGGATTAATCTTAAATGGAGTCGTTAAACTTGACCCTGCAACAGGAGCCACCTCTAACGGCACTTCAGCTTGGGTGTCTAACCGTGGCACCTTAGCAGAAGTACAGCTGCCGCTGGATCCCATGCTGCCAGACTTCCGCTGCACAACTTTAGGCGGTGTCAGCAATAAAAGCTTAGAATACTTTTTCGTATTCAAAGGAAAACTTGAGTCCTCTCTGTTTCCAAACCTCTTAGACGGAGTACTTGTAAAAGGCCCAGAATGATTGTGATTGGAAAGAGCCTTACTCGCCAAGGATGTACTAAAAGCATCCACTTTTTGTTCGGATGATTTTTGGGATATTATGACACAGCTATCCTCATTGAACCCATTAGACACCTGATATGTGGTTGAGCGGATAGATGGCTCACCAGACATGTGGAGCGATGGTGAGATGGTTGAAGGCCGACCAGACATGTGGAATGTGGGTGAGGTGGTTGAAGGCCCACCAGACCCATGGTATGTTGATGAGTAAGTAGAAAGTCCACCGGACACTTTGTGAGTAGATGGGAGGATCAAAGGCCCACCAGACTCATGGTATGTGGATGGTAAAGTGCTAAGTGTACCAGATGGAATGCCTAGAGATGAGTGGGAGAAAGGTCTGCCATATACATCGGATGTAACTGGAAGGGTGGCAAGCCGACTGGGGTTACAATATGAAGACGAGAAAGTAGTAGACCCGCCAGAGACATGACACGCAGAACGGAAGGTAGTAGGAACACTCATTGTGTCGTATATGGAAGGGATGGTAGTAGAATGATCCAACAAGTAGCTTCTGGAAGAACAACGAATGGGGACACCTGATGTCTGGCACGTGGAAGAGAAGGTAGTATGATCGGCCAACACGTGGCATGCGGATGACATGACCGGTAGTGGATTACGTTCTTCTTTAAATGAGCAACTGCTCAACTGGCCGTTGAGACTTCGATTAATTGAAGGTTGCGGAAGAGATCTACAAATAAAACCAAAAAACAATCTAGTGGTAAACTCGGTATATTATGAACTGTTTTGGTATAATTCACAAACTGAACGAACTACAGTACCAATACCTTTGCCTCCAGCCGCTCAACAGTAACCCGCAAACCAACAACTTAAGTGACGAACAGGTGTCTAAAGATAGATGCTAAAACTGCCAACACAATGGCAGAATCTCACCTTGCAGCCAGCCTATCAGTTTGGGTGCAATCTCCAGCTTCTTTTTTTGGAAGAGGACAGTTGGAACGATGTGACTTAACTGGAGATGACCATGACATGATCTCAATATCTGAATCACTGAATAACAATTACAATTATTAGATTATCATTTGACACAGCAATTTTGTCAGGCGCCCATACCTGAATGCAGAGAGATGCCAGTTCTCAACTGACACAGTAAAAAGTGCAATATCAGATCATAAACATAAAAACAATCTTATGGAAATTAAACATCAAGCGAAGTCTTTTTGGATGCCTTCTAAGTTTCTAACAAAAGATTCTAGGAGAATGTTGAAAATTGCAGGACATACGTCTCATTTTTGTTCTGCTCTTGAATAAGGGAGCTGTCTGACACGACTGGTGACCCAGTTAAGTCTATCACTGGACTGTATGGTACAACGTAATGATAAGGCTGAGGTGGCTTTCCCTAAATCCAACAAAAATACAAAAATCATATAGGCTATTGTCACTATAACGTACAATGAGACATCTCATAAATACGATAAGTCAGGAAATGATAATGGTGGAGATATTTATATTCCGAAGATGGTATATAAGCGCTAGGTTTTGTGACAGTAGCAATACCATAAAGGTATGTGACCATACCATAAAGGTATGTGGCCATACCATAAAGGGATGTGGCCATACCATAAAGGTATATGACCATACCATAAAATTATGTGGCCATACCATAAAAGTATGTGGCCATACCACAAAGGTATATGGCCTAAAAGACTTAATGCTCAAGTTACACATTTCATATTTGTAAGAGTTTATAATAAAATCCCAAGGTGGAAACAACACATTTTATCAAGAGTAGAAACATTCTTGAAGAAAATCTTTATAAAACTCCATTTGTACAAGCTTGGCATAAACACAAAACTACCGAGTCGATAAAACAATATGAATACACATAATACTAGAACTTAATCAAGAAACCGTTTTTTTAAAGTTGTTATAGCCATGTGAAATAGGCTTCAAGAAAAGATTTCATAAATTTTTCAGATGAATAACTTCAGCCAAACATTCATTAGGTAGATTATCCTTGACACTAATTTAAGTCTTAAATATGTTATAAAACCGTAACTTTTGGATTTCTTTTTAAAAAGCTCAATTTAGTAAGTTGCCCATAGAGATGTCCTGTCATACAATTAGTTAATGAGACTCATTCATAATTTCACACCTACTACATGTGAAATTCAACTAGGAAGTAGCTAACATGCTGCACTTATATTAATTATAAAAAAAAGAAAACCAGGAGAGAAGAGAGTTATTATATATAAACTACCAACAGCATTAAAAACTGCCTACAACATTCGTAGCATATAAAGTAGTTTTTAGTTTCTTTATTTGACTCCATGTCAAGGTCTTCTGCATAGAGTTCCCTTGGCCATTAGACTTGTGTGTGTGTGTGCGTGCGTGCGTGTGCGCGTGTGGTGTGAGCATGTGGTGTGCGTGTGTGGGTGGTGTGTGTCCAATTTCACTCAAACTTCACAATGCTCTATATCAAATATTTGGTTTCAAAACTTGGTGAGGTTCCTGAGAACCAGTCCCTTAAACACTAACCATTGACTTTCTGATTAACAACACAGAGCTTACTGCTAGTCTATATACATATAAATTCAAACTTTATCTTTTGTTTGTTTTTTGTAGGTCTCTGTTTGTGTGTCTGTGTGTCCAGTTATAGCGACAAGGTTTTAGAAATGAAAAATCCACTATGCACTGGATTTCAACTTGGAGCCTCCAGTTTTGCAGACAGGCATTTATCCTGCAACTGGCTATACTATGGAATAAATTGTGCACATACTCATTGCACATGCCAATATTGCATGGCTTCACGCTTAACACTTCAGTTAGCATTATGCTAGAATTGTTGGCTAGAAGAAAAAAGCTTAAACTCACATGGGCGGCATGACTATTGTGATCAGTATAGAGCTGTAGTAGGCACTGCAACTGGTACAGTATGAATTACACAGAAATAAACACAGTACACAAAAATAAACAAACACCTTCTAAAAGCTAGAATCGCAGATGTTGCATATGTTACATATGTTGATTAAAAGTAAGTTTTTTTGTGCAAAAATCTTTTTTATTATCCGTGCATCGCCGGGCATTCACCTAGAAACACATAAAGCAGTTTTCAAAGTCACTTTATTCCACTCCATGTTAAAGGTTTTTTGTTTAGAAACGCTGCCATAGCCATTGTAATTATCAGAACTAGTAATAATTTGAGTAAAATCTTCTACCTCTACTTTTTATTATTATCATTCGTATAAATCTAGGTGAGCTATCAGTAATCGACACTATAACTTAATCATTTACTACCAAAGAAATCAGTTATTGCCTTAGCAGTATATTCCGTGAGACAAAAGCGACTCTCCAACCGATAAAGTTACACAATAGTGAACACACAGTGGCTGATATAATATGAGCAAACCTCGTGTGAATAAAATTCAAACATAATGTTGCTTTTTGTGACTCACATTAACGAGGAAGTCTCCCATATAGTCAGCAATTACACAGTGAACGCTGCTGCCTGCTATAATATTGAGGCTCCGCCCCTTATGATAATCATCGGTGATGAGGTGGGTCAGTCCCATCGGTACATGCTTTGCGCTTGTCACGTTATCAAGGGTGATGTTGACAAGACGAGCACCTCCAGCAACGAGTATGCTGTAATAGTAGAAGGAAATAACTGTCATACACATATAATAACTGCCATGTAGGCTACATATAATTTAATATCCAGTAAAAATAACATATAAGTAAAAATACAGTAAAACAACATTACCGTGGCAAGAATAAATATTACAATAATGATCTCTAATCTCATGAGTTGGAGAGGTCACTGACACTTAGTTCAAACTGATTGCGATGTCGCAAAAGGTTTTAACAACAGCAATTGACTAAGAAGTCAAGTGTATATACATGTTTTTATTGACAGAAAAACAAGAATTAGACAATGGCAAATCTTACTTAACAATATGGTCTTAATAAGAGAATAAGTAATAATCGCCAAGCTTAAATACAATTACATAAGAATACTGCCGTTGTCTGACCCCTTAAGAACTAGACATATCAAACCAGCAGTAGTCTATTTCAATCACAAAATAATTTTTTATAAGTTTTGGGGTTTTCTAGCTGCAAATCTGTGAGAATGTGGTCAATCTAGATGCTACCAACATGAGTAGGCCATATTACATAACCACGCAAAAATATTTATAGAACGAACCGTTTGTATACTGCGCTGGAAACTGAATCTTGCACAACAACGGCACAAGTCCATTTGGAAAAAGCCTTAAGTTGAGATGATGTTCCCATTGACATCACACGATAAGGAGCAGCAAATAGCTCTACCGGACCGTCTTCAGCTGAATAACAGCAACCATGGTAGTATTACTAGACTATTATGCAAAATGCAGTTTAGAGTAAAGAGGTTTCAAGACAAGCTGCATTTCAAGCTTCAGGAATAATGATGTTTAAGAAATTCTTATTTGCGATAGATTCACTCAATTATCGACGTAACTATAAAAAAAATTAACAGCGATTTAGCCATCACAAGCATACAGAAAAACTGTTGTACTGGAGATAGGAAGTAGCACTAAAGAGAGGTAATATTCCAGCAAATAGGCCATTCAATGTATGGAAATTTTATGTATGGAAACTGACCACAAGCGTAGGATAGAACAACTCCCAAGTCTAAGAGAGAGAGATGCCTAGTTTATTCATTGTCATCAATAATTAACTTGAAGTTTTTATAAACTAAAAGCGATATAAATTTCTTGAATAAGAACGTATTTAGATAATGTTAGATTGCCATCATAAAGCTTAAGTCAAGCTAAATTTGCGCTATCTATTCTAATATAGCTAAAATATTCTAATACAAGTAATGCTTTTGTTTAGCTATTTATTAGATAGCCATAGCTGAGGCTTATATAAACTAGGTCTGGAAGGCAACAGTACAATACATACTATGAGAGTGAATAAACCACATCTTGTGTTATTATTCATACAGGTAACATTTATTACTGTTATACTTTCCTTGTTGTCTCTACATGTTAGTACAATACATACTATGAGAGTGAATAAACCACATCTTGTGTTATTATTCATACAGGAACATAACAGATAATGCAGTGAATATTATGCTGGTCACATATGTTATGTTATATATCCGGTGAAAGCAAATTCAATTAATAGTAAAATTCTGTGGTGAAGCAAAATAACCATATAATTTACATACAGTGGAACCTTAATCACGAAAGACTACAAAAAAGTTTCCAAGTTGCAAAGTTTTTCATAAAAATGTTGCTCCGAGTAATGAATGATGAATCTAGATATGAAAGGCTAAAAGACCGTTTGTATTTTGGTCCATTTGTTTTGTTAGTTTCCTTCGGATTTTGACACGTTTATTTCCTGTTGGCACGTAGAATGTGTCTCTCTCGGTTTCATATTTGCTAGTGAAAGTGGGTGAAAATTAAAAAACTACAATAAAAACAACAAACAGAAAAGCTAAAATAAGGAAATTTCAATTTTACTGCTCATGTTTATTTTGAATTTACTGTGTAATAGTGTGTATGTTCTGAATTTACTGTGTAATAGTGTGTATGTTCTGAATTTACTGTGTAATAGTGTGTATGTTCTGAATTTACTGTGTAATAGTGTGTATGTTCTGAATTTACTGTGTAATAGTGTGTATGTTCTGAATTTACTGTGTAATAGTGTGTATGTTCTGAATTTACTGTGTAATAGTGTGTATGTTCTGAATTTACTGTGTAATAGTGTGTATGTTCTGAATTTACTGTGTAATAGTGTGTATGTTCTGAATTTAGTGTGTAATAGTGTGTATGTTCTGAATTTAGTGTGTAATAGTGTGTATGTTCTGAATTTACTGTGTAATAGTGTGTATGTTCTGAATTTACTGTGTTTATTTTCATACATTGCGATCTCTCGCAGCTAGACTACTGCCCTTCCCTCCCAGAGGCTTTGCTTATCGTAGTCTAGTCCAGCAATTGTAAACAATCATACAATTAGTAATTTTCATTTTTTATTTTTATTTGCTTTCTTCTTTTCATGTACTATTTCTATTTATGTAACAATATAATTTTATCTGTTACAGGTTTTAACCACGATTTATAATTTATACAAATATAATATAAACATATTACATTTTTATATAATATGTTTATATGAATAACAAACATAGTATATATATATATAATCCTACGGCCAAACACGAGCGAAGCGATTTTTCGGGAGCTTTATGATAAATGCATATGTGCACACAACTCACGAAAATTATTCATCAACACCGTCGCAAACCCTTGTACCGAAATCTCATCAACAAATTCAACCATTTTTCAAAGGAGTCGTTTAAGTATAATAACGATACAAAACACATATAAACCTATTTAAATATGTTACACAGTCTTTGAAATTTGTAGACAATATTCTAAACCTTACCCATCTGATCGGATAATACATAACTAGACAGATTAATTTGGCCTAAAATCACAATTAAAACCTGACAAGCTTTTTTTAATCAAAATTAAGACCGGCCAACAAAACGCCGATAAAGCCGTGCGACTGAGAGTAGAACCATTAAGTCATGCGTATTTCACGAGAAAAACGTGCACATTTCACCAGTCTATGGCATTGTCCAATTGCCGAAGGTTTCTAATATCTTTCAGTTTTTAATATCTTGCAAAAATATTAAAGTATAAGAATAATTATTAGATTTTTATAAGATTTAATTATAAAAATAATCCTTCGAATTTATTTATCCAAAGGTTTCTGTAATAAACGTAGACCGTTTGAGGCGAAGACCGATTTACAGGTACGAAATTGTGGTAAACAGTTTATCAGCCTATGTTTTTTTGTCCAATTACCGAAGGTTTCATTAAATTATTTAGAATGTTACCCAAAATTCTTTACATCTTATGTACAAGCTAGCGGCGAACTACAAAGCCCCTTTATGACGAGAACATTTTTTTATTTTGCTCCAGTTTGCAGAAAACTTCCAGACGCGTGAATGCTGATGCTCGCTTTCTGTTACAGATCGCTATCAAAACCATTCAACACAACCAACTTTCAAACTGTGTATATTACACAGCAGCTTGCCATTTTACTTCTAATATTGCATTTCTCCTATTGCAGGGGAGAGATATAAACATAATCTTTTCCTTTCATTATTGCTGTTTGTTGTACATAATAACACCCAGTACATTACAGCTACCATTGTAGCTACCATTGCAGTTATCCTATTGCACTGCAGTGCCATTTGACTGCTAATATTGCATTTCTCAACCAGCAGTAGCCTTTCTTTTTTTCAATATCACTTTGGTCGTGGGCTGTATGACAGGGGAATTTCTAGTATTATACAATATTATGTTCGGGTTTTGTTAGGAACAGACTAGGACATGAATATGATGAAATCGGTTCCTATTTACAAAATTTTCTACTTGTGAAACAGCTTCCAGAATGAACTAATTTTGTAAAAAGTTGTCCCACTGCATTTCTACATAGTTTTACATAATTTGGGTTATTTCAGTTTAGACAGATTAAGGGGCAGATCAAGATCTGGATTGCTGGACTAATCTTTGTTGAACTTGTTGTGAAGCGAAAAGCAAGTGACACTCGTATGTCAAATAAAATGAAGTAATTCACCCCTTGTCAGATTTAGTTTGGTATTCTAGTTGCACCTGCTCATTGCTTATACAGGTTCCACTTACCCGCAAATGCTACTATAAAAATAGAAGTAAGCCCAATGCTCAGCAATGTGTGAACATGTGTAGAAGTGAATATTTGTTTACTATGATTGTATAGAAGCAACACCTAGGCGCAAAATTGTTAACTTACAAAAATAAAATACCCTCTGGCCTATTTTGACTATGAGTTTTTTTTCCATCCTACACCTCTGCTACTTTAAAAAAAGTAACTATGTGCTGTTGCTAATATACAAAAACTGTTTCTTTTGAGCAATTGTATCAAAAATGTGATAGTTGCCAGCATCAATGGAAGCAAGAGTAAAAATATTTAGTAGACAGCGAAACAAGAGAAAACAATGATTATCTTAATGCAGCTGAGAACGAACAGAGCAAGTAAAATAGTACGCTTACCAGATGGTCTGTAACGCCAAACATAGTTCTCTACATTTTGCCAGCAATTATTCTCATAGCTGTCAGTAATGTAGTCAGCTTTCACAATTGGAGTGCCTAAAATGCAACGGTGATTGCATGGTACTAAAATAAATCCCATTATATTGTGCTTTCAAAATACATGTACTTGCAACATCATGAAAAAAGCATTCATGATTACATTTGAAACTGTGGAAATAAAACGAATAAATATCACAGGGTACACCCAAAGAGGATACATGACTTAACACTGTGTCTTAGAAGCGATTGACTTACCAGTAGCCAGTGCGCAGAGAAACTTCTCACTTCGGCAAGGCTTTTTAATGACCAGTACATTACACTTGTGATGGAGTTCCTAAAATTAAGCTTAATAATAAGCTTAATAAAACTTAATTGATTTAATAAAAACTAAATGTATTTAGAGTTAACTATAGCAATTTGAAGTTTCAAATGGATACGAATTCATCTAAAACAACTTTTATTGTACTAACCATCTGAGGGTCAAAGGTACCACCTAACTTGTTGATTTTGGCAGCCAATAACCTTTTTTCTGCTTTACCAAAGCCTGAAAGCTGGATGACATGTAAAGGAGAAACCATGCCCCATCGGTAGAATCAACTACAAGAGAGGCTAATGAAAGCGGCACAACCAAGCCTTGATGACTTCAAGAATATATAAAATACAGTTAAATAAAACTGATTCTATGTATTTGAAACAGTGACGCATCCAAAAGCATCAAGAGCCCAATTATACTATAACTAGCATACAGCCTGATTATGTACAAGTATAGCGGATTAGTTTCCATTACCACTAACGCAAGGTCACGCTGCAGTTAGGACTTAATCAACTCAGTAATATTGTTTGGTTTCAATTAATTGGTATTTATAATTACACGTTATCACCAAGCTTTGTCTTCACTTATTGTTATTCTCAATGACGTAATCTACGCTAAAGAGAAATTAAGTTGACACTGACAAACACTCTTGGCCTCGACCCAGACCTGCCAACCCAAGAGTGGGGCAATGCGTGAGATTTGGTTTTGGGGCAATTGATGTATCAATGATAGTATATATAAAATTGTGGAAATTGGGGCAAAAATCTCACGCATTTTCATTTTTTCTTTGGGGTGATTGCGTGAGTCTCACGCCCAATGCATGAGAGTTGGCAGGTATGCCTCGACTTCTACGTAGGCCGTGCTACGCGTGAATTAGGGTTCTCTTTTGATAGGCATAACTTAGAAAAATCTAGAAGTTAACGAACACTTTCATTGATGTTTTTACATACCAAGTTCAATCACGTTTTTCTTATGTTTACATCGTGCGTTTTTGGGTAAAGTCTCGTCAGTTTTTGCAACATACCTTTGGACATAGTTTAGCTTGAGTGTTTATAAATAAAATGATCAGAAAAGATCACACACTAATGCAAAGCCATGAAATGCAAACAATAAAGTGCACAATATTCCTGATATTATAGTGACAGGTTTTACATGAGCAGTGAGAAAACGCTAAAGCTCGCGAAACCCACAGCAAAACAAAATAAAATAATTCTGCACATAGCCGACTATAATTTACCGAATGTTGTCATACTCTCGAATATCCAGGTTCAAAATCATATCAATGTAGTTCAAAAGTCTTAAAACTCCTATGAACCACAAAGCATATGTTGTCATATCAACAAAACACTTACTAAGTATCTTCAACTTTTGGAACTGAAAATGACTACACTTTCGACAGAAACAGCGTAAATTTCTTCATTGAACGGTTCCCTAGCTTACAAACCTACCTTAATGTAGCATTACGGCGCGTCTGGTGTGATGCTTCTATTCAAAATTTATCGATACTTATCTAACTATCACAATTTCAAATTGGTGTACTGTAATTACACGTGTAAAACTGCTCTGAAACAATCACACTTAATCATTACACAACGCAACAGCTTGAGCAAAATTTGTCAAATCTGTAGCATTACATACAAAAGACTTCGTTCAAAAGCGCGTCCAATTAGATTTTGAAGTATGTCACGAAGTTGTGCACTCGCATTTAATAATTGGAGCATACAACTACTAAAATGGTAAATTATATCGAATACTAAGTCCAATTAGGATTGCCAGATGTCCTGTATTTGACAGAATTATCCTGTTTTTTGTCTGTGTCCTTTATTTGACCCTAACTGTCCGGTATTTGAGTTTTAGGAGAGTATTATTTTTTATCTGTAACTATTTTTTTATAAATACATGTACATGTAATACATATACCACAACCCTTGCAGCTGTATTGGCTATTGAGCCAACTGGAATATTATATAATAATAACTATGGATGATTGATAGATATATAATATAGTATTTATGCATATAAAAATAGCCAAACAAACAGCAGAAATTGGTGGAGAATTTCCCTTTTATCTATTGTGGAGTTGGCAATGGATAGAACAAAAATTCCCCTCCTCACACCACTGATTCAGGAAAGTCCCAGCGAGTTATGAAATTTTCAGCCACAGCCCACAATAAATTTGGTAGTTCATCAGTCAGTGTGTCTGAGGCTAGTTCTTTGACAGCTGAAGATCTTCATAATACTCCGCCAAAGAAATCCAAGCGCTTGAAAGTATAATTTAGCAAAACATGGGAAGAGAAATTCATGTGGATAAAGCCTTTGAGCAGAGATAAATACAAAGCGCGCTACATTCTTTGCAACAAAGACTTCTCCATCACATCAGGAAGAGCAGCGGACCTTAAACAGCATGAAGAAACCAAGTACCGTACGAGAATTGTAAGCTTAACTAAAGATAATCAGCTGTTGTCAAGGTTTTTTGCTTCTACAGAAAGCCCTCAGCAAAATCAAATATCTGCTGCTGAGCTTACCAAAGTATTTCACATAGTGAAACATAGCTTGAGTTATAATTCATTGGACTGTGATACAAAACTGGATAGTATTACATGTACTCTGGAAGTGTCGTTGCAAAGCGGATATCTTGTGGACCAACAAAAGCTGAGGCTATTGTCAAGAATGTGTTGGCACCATACAGTGTATGCGCAGCCGTGAAAAGACTATGACATAGATGGTTGCCATTTAGTAATGCGAGTGATGCTAGTAATAAGGGAACCAAAAGATGTTTCCAGTGATGCTGAGATTCTATACACCACGTGATGACATTCAATCTGTTTATTGGATGTTTATGAAGACCCTAAAGAAGGTTCTATAAGCATAGCTTAAGCTATTCAGGAATCGCTAGCTAAATTCAACATTGATATGTCGAAGGTGACAGCGTATAGTGCTGACAATGCATCTGTGAACTATGGAGTGCACCATTCTGTTTACCAACATCTGACAGTAGAACACCCAAACTTACTAAAAGCTAACTGTTGTGCTCATCTCGTGCATAATTGCTTAAAGAATGCTGTTTTTAAATTAGATGTGGAGTTAATAGTAATATACGGGTTTTAATCATTTTTCTTCTTTAGCAGGCCGAAGACAGCAGTTCAAGGGTTCTATGTATTTCTTGATATAGAGTGGTGTGAGCTACTAAGACATGTGCCCACAATATGGCTGCCATTAAAACCTGCAGTTGAGGGATTACTGAAAGTTTTACCAGCAGTGAAAAGTTATTTTATCTCGGGGATGATTGCCCAGCTACTGTTAAACAGTTACTGAAACTCAAAATGGACGGGATTAACAATCCTCAAGCAAAGGAATGCATTGTGTAACTCTATCTAAGCTTCATATCAAATATTACTCCTGTATTTGAGAAGGCTGTTCTGTAACTCGAGAAGGACAATACTACAATGATGGAGCTTAACTGCATTATGAATGGACTGAGAGGCTCTTTGAAAGACAGAATAGAAGACAAGTGTTTTGGTAGCACAGCAAAGACAATATTGTGTAAATTGAGCACCAACGAACACCGGGTAATCACCACAGATCTTTTCGGCTTCCTAGGCAATGGTGTGTATGTATAATGCTGTATACTATGATAAATAATTACTTCCAAAAATAACAGCCATTTTACGTGACACTTTTTGGATCTGGAGAAGTTAGAAAAAGCGTAATGGGTCACATACATGCATACAGCATACAATACAAATAATGCAGATTACCAAATTGTTCCTGTTTTTCAGCTATTGCCTACCTAGAAAAATAGTTTGACTTCACAGAGGACTCTTCTTCGTACAAAGCAACTCATTCCGCACTGATAGAAGGCATTCCTAACTACCAACACATGCTTGACTTGAAGATTGATCTCAATCTAAGCCATGTGGATGAGGGTGTATTGTACTGGGAGCACAGGAGTATCAGGAGAATTCCCTGGGATAACATCAAGTTCTTAAGCTCCCCAGCTGATAAGTAGAGTTACATCTTGAATAGCACACCACTATTCCCAGAAACAACTAAGCTTGTGTCATATCTCTATACCAACCAGCAATGCCAGCTCTGAGCGTGTATTTTCACTCATGACAGCCAAATGGACAAAAGAAAGAAACAGATCATCAACTTTACTTGTAAAATCATAGCCGCAAGTGCAATATGAAAATAGACTGCAAAGCATTTTATGCTGCTGTATTAAAAGATAATGCATTGCTTAAGAAGTTTAGACAATCAACAAAATATTGTAAGACTGAAAAGAAGAAGAGGCAATGCATACTAAGTAAGGTCTAATATACACTACCGTACAGCATTATATGCATGTATATCATTATTATATTAGTATATATATCATGTCACCATATCAAGCAATTACCATATAACTACATACAAGACACTATACACTTTCAAATACAGAACCCACTATCAGCCACAATATGTCCTGTATTTTTGTTCATCAATTTGGCAACCCTAAGTCCAATACGTGAAACGCGCTTTCAAATGATAAAGGATTTTATTTTGCCAGAGAAAACTACTCTGGACTGTTGATAAAAAAGGTAATTAATGATAGGCTACGCTTTCTGCCACATACGGTGGTCTTTCTAAAGATCAAACCGCTGTTTACAAGACAAGTACATGTACTTTAGATCAGGTTTGAATCAGTACTATTTATCAATGTATATATTAAATACTTTAAAACCAATCACAATATCTAAAGTACCCAGGCTAATGCAGGTTTCTAAACCTTTCTCTGATAGTTTCTTCAAAATCGCAATTAAGCAAGTTTTTGAGGATAAAAATTATTACAAAATGCAATTGATGTCATAAAACATTCCAGTGAGAAGAACATTCATGACTAGTTCATCAAACACACAATGAAAATTTTTTTTATAATAAACTTATTTTTATCAACAGCAACTTATATGAATGATCAAAACAAGCGTATGAAGATGAAAGAGTTTTATAGAACAATATACTCCAACAGCCAATTGTATTTAGATCAAAAACGTACAAATATATACAATAAGTGCTATGACAAGTTAACTGTGATTAACATTCAATGGACAAGTAGAACACAAGTTTGGGTAAAACTTGTTAAAAATCATCATTGAAGCCCACTGTAGTGCTCCGGAAACAGACTACAGACATTCTAGAAACATATATATAATTTAGAAAACAGATTTCTTCTTTTTCGCAACTGACTGTTGACCATATTTGGGTGCTGCCTTGGCTGATAGCCATATTGGTAATGAGCGTTTGTTTGCGGAACTAGGTTCATCTTTCCTTAAAGGGTGGCTCTGAGATTGTGATTGTAGAGTACTAAAAGAAAAGAATGTGTTCTCAATGAATGGCAGCAAAGAAGTGACTCTCAGAAAGTATGTACTTGGGAGTAATGCTCACCTGTGACCATTAGTGTCAGACTCTGTCTGTATGTCTACACAGAACTCGTATTTGAGAATAGCCAAGGTCAGCTTGATCTGGTCATAGGTCACATAGTCTGGAAGGTTCTCCTTGATGGGAGTTATTCTAGATATATCTGTAGAAATAAAATTCGGGACAAGGTTAGATGAAGTCAGCATGGTTAAAAATAATAGCATGATAAAATATAATAGATTCAACTATAGAATCTAAAATTGTTCTAAAAGAGCCAACTATGCAGTTATTCAACTATGCCTCAGCTAATAGCCTGCATAGCTTCTTCAGAAGCCTATAGATTAGCAAACTAACATCCTGGCATACTTGCCAAGTAGTGGAGAAATAAGCGTGAGATTGATGGCAAATGTAGCAGTTGAATCTGAAGCCTAGATTTCTTTGTGAAGTTTTTTTTTCTTCATTGGTACCTACATAGGAGGGGCCCTTGCACAATTTTTTTTAATGTTCAGGTACTCTACTATCAATGTGAGGTCATGGTTGTTTGTCAACGATATGTCACAGCTCCATGTATAGTCTTTGTTTATTGATGAAAAACTGTAGAGCAAATCGTTAGACATCAATGTTGCTAAATCTAAATAGCCCAGGTTTTATGGCAAACATACGGTTTAATAGCGATCTGTTTCATTGTTGCTAACTTTGTGTGATGATGAGGGCTCACAACTAGTAAACAAAAGGAAAACGGCAAGTAAAAAAATTAAACCACTACTTTTATCGAAGGAGGAAAACGGGAGATTTTGTGCAAAAGGGAGACTGACTTAAAAAACTGGAGGGTTTCGGCCAAACCGCGAGACTTGGCAAGTATGCATCCTGGTCTATTGAACTATTATAGGGCAGCGTTCTAGCCTTGAAGATAGACTTACACCATTGATTGAAGTGATGCAAATGAAAATGATATCGATATAAAACTATATCGATATAAAACTATATCGATATAAAACTATATCGATATAAAACTATATCGATATAAAACTATATCGATATAAAGCTAAGACATCACGATTCAACTTGATGAAATCTGTAAACAGGTAGACCTAGTAGTCGATATCAATAACAAGAGACAGGCAGCCGCACAACTAGTGACGTTTTCTTTGCATGCTTTTTATTTTTATATCCTTCCTGAGTGTTTTAATCGTGATCAAGTTTTATCGATTTAGATCTTGAAACATCCTGGCAGTTAAATCACTTCAAGCATCAAAAACAGTCTCAAGTGATAGAAAAACAGCAATAACTTGTGATAAAACCTACTAAAATACTGTGTCTAAATCATCTTTAATAGCAATGAGATGGCAGATAGCTATGAGATCACAAGCATGACCTATAGGAAGCGATATTATTACACACCACTATTAACTGGAGACGCCCTAATGGCATCGCTGACTAGCTTTTGGGTGGTTGAGGTCAGGCCGAGTCGTCTCACGTCTACAGGAAGTCCCGCTTCAATAGCCTCACAGAGATGACTGACTACAGTCGAAGATTTGAAACCTCGAGCTCGAGCCACTTCCTCCTGCAAAGAAACCGTAAAGGAAGAACATGATGGATGATTTGCTTCAAAACACACCTACAACCATATGGCAATATAAGATTGTAAATACATTCCCAAATTATTTAGAAGTCTGACGATGAGAATGTGTGAGCATGGATTTGGTTCATATACAGAGTGATAGTCTCAGGCATGTTCAGGGAGAGGGTAGACCATAGACCTATTAACTATACTTTAATAGTTAATAGTATAGTTAGTATATATGTATAGTTAATAGGTCTATGGGGTAGACTGTTGAACTCTAGCCAGCAACAGTGTACAATGAATACAGCTACATAATCAAATGCTGTTAAAAGCTAGAGCAAGATATAGCTTACCAAGGATTTAAGTTCTCCCTGGTAAAGTAGGTATGTATTTCGGGGACTGTCCTTCAGAGTCCACAATGCTGACGTTTGCACGTCTGAAAGACTCTGTAATGAACATGCATCTTCATAAAAAGAAACGATTTCCAATGATCCTGAACTTACACTATGCCAATGCGGATTTATCAACACCAACTATTTGAGAGAGATACCTTTTTGTATGTAGGTAAAAATGAACATACGAGGTCTGATCCAAAAGTTCTCGGAATGGAGTTGTATACTTGTGCATATTCACACGATGGAAAAACCCATTACAGGGTTGGCTGGGAAACACCTCTGGAGTGTTGTCACAAAATTTCAGGTTGCTATGACAATGCGTTCTCATGTGAGCTAACGATATGTCAAGGTCTGTTCGGTGCTTCCGTCTGTTTAAAAAAAAAATTTATCATCATGTCTAATAAACCAGAACAGCGCATTTGCATTAAATTTTGTGTGAAATTAGGAAAAACAAGGATATTACGACCTTTAAAATAAAGTTTTGATCATTCTTGAAAGCTTCCTTAAAATCGTTGCAAGCGTGCATCCTGAGCGCGTTTTGGTCATCAGTCAGCAAGCTTGGCACGAACTTTGCTGCGACTCGTTTAATTTGTTAAAAAATTGTTTAAATTGTCAGTTAAAACTTTTTGAACAGTTCCAAAACTAAGTCCAGTCTCTCAAGATATCTCTAATGGTTAAACGTCGATCTGGCATGACTAGTGACCTCACACTGTCAATTTACGAGCAGGTTCTTGCCGACGCTGGTCTGCCAGACCTCGCGTCATCTTCAGTGCTGTCTCTACCTTCACAAAAACGTTTGTACCACTTAAAAATTTGTGGTTTTATAGACCAGCATCTTCGAAAGCAATAGTTAACATTTCAACTGTTTGAGTACTTATTTTCCCTAATTTCGCACAAAATTTAATGCAAATACGCTGTTCCGATTGATTAAGCATGACGATAAATTTGTTAAAAAAAAGACGGAAGCACCGAACAGACCTTGACATATCGTTAGCTCACATGAGAACGCATTGTCATAGCAACCTGAAATTTTGTGACAACACTCCAGAGGTGTTTCCCAGCCAACCCTGCAATGGGTTTTTCCATCGTGTGAATATGCTCGAGTATACAACTCCATTCCGGGAACTTTTGGGTCAGACCTCGTATTAAAATAATTTCTAACAATCTGGATAGCATAACACGAACAGATACATCATTTTTATGTATAAAAATGAAGTTACCAAATACGCCACTAAATTTCAAGAGCGTATAGGAATCAGGCTATTTATTTATAGAACACCGGCTTATGTTGAATTTCGACATCACTTAGTGCATGACCACATCATATAAACATATAATGTGAAGTTTTTCATGTTATCTGAAAAATAAGATTTGCAATGGTCAATATTTAAGATTGAAGACCACAGATATACAAAAATGCTTGAAAGTAGAGACATGTAGAGTATAAGAAAAGATATTGATGAGGTATTGAAATATGCTGTTATGAAGAATCGCTATTTCCTGCAACCACAAACTATTTATTTGCACTTGTGTAATGTCGCCAAGCTATAGCTCGGCTCAATATGGAGCCAGAACTAACCTCTAAAAAGGTAGCTTGAGTGGATTTAACTTCGAATACATCTGTGGCCAGGCCATTGGACTCGGCAAACTCTTTGATGAGTGTGAACACTTTGTCTTCTAGCAACTCTGCCCGTTTCTTAGGAAGACTGTCAATTTTGAGCAGGTTATCCAAGTTTGTAGGCCTACAACAAGTTGTATATACCATAAAACCTCTATTTGAATACCACCTTTATTTGAATGCCACCTCTATTTGACTGCCACTATAGGAAAAAGGTTACAAAATTGAGCACCACCCTTTAATTGAACGCCACTTTCATTTGACCGCCACATTCATTTGACTGCCACTTTGACATTTTTTGATCTTTACGAACCCATAATAGAAGGTGATCAGTAAAAAACTGTCCACAAAATCGTACTAGTAATGACTGTGTTACATCAATAACAATTCTTTTGCTCTTTCTGTTCGTATCGAAATCCAATTTCCAACTACAAAGCTTTTTAGTTTTTTAGTTAAAACTTTGAAAGCAACAACATAAAAATAATTAGTGACCGTATCAGGCTAATAGTAAATCCATGTTTAATTAATGTGGTCTTGATACCTCGACTTATGTGAAAAACAGTTTACATTTACAATGTTATATGAACAACTAGTTTTAGGTTAAAAGTTGTGCTTAGCGAGCCAAACTTTAACGTGTTGCATTTGTGCGAAATGCAACGCGTAAAAGGTTTGCTCTGCTAAAAATTGTTTAGACAGTAATATCGACTAGTTCAGCAGTGCAAAAAAAAAGCTTGGGTCAGAAGACATTGTGGAAGGTATTGGGCAGTCAGTAGAAAATGTTAGTTTCATCGAAAGCAACAATCAGAACGCAATTGGCCTAGCAAACGATGGAAATATTTTTGTTTCAATAATGCTAATTTTGTTTCTGCATGTATTGTAAGTATGGTTCATTTATGTCACTTGTTCATGAACATATATTTGTACCTTTTGATAGATTATTATATAACTTATAAACTTGCAGATTTATACATATCATTTGATAGCATCCTTACAGATATCTCAACTCGGCTTACAATAGATTGACACTCATAACTTCTCTTCTATTGCACATAAAAAGTCAGTTTTTGCTGCAAGCTGTAGCAAACATATCAATGAATGCAATGGGCCTTTATGCAATGTTGTTAAATATAGTTATAAAATAAAAATATGCCTTCAAATTTAGAATGCAATAAAAAATTGAAAGCTATAACAAATTGCACAGCAGGGCACAGGCTATAATATCATTGCAGGTTAATTGTATGCAACTAGAGATGAAACTAACATTTTTTACTGACTGCCCAATACCTTCCACTACATTATCTTGCACTATGCAATAGATATAAACTGGTAAAGATATTTCTCTGATTCCCAATGCATATTTATTTAGAGATCTAAGGTAAGTTCACAAATTTATTACATCCAAAAGGGTTGTCGCTCCACCCGAAGAAGAGTTCAAAATTTAGGCGACATTCGCTTCACCTGTAAAATGTTATATTGCTCTTCCCAAAATTCTGACGAGCCATTTGAAAAATACCTCTATTTGACCGCCACTATAGGGGAAGGGTTGAAAAATAGAGCACCATGGCGTCAAAATAGAGGTCTTAGGGTCTATATGTTTATTAAACCAGTCACACTTTATGACTACACGCTATAACTAAACAACTCTATAGTAGTAGAGTTGTCTTTACTTTACAAACCTTGAAACCACCTCTAGTTAAGAAGTACACAATGCGCACACCGCCTTAGCACCTAAATTAACTTCAAAATAAACTGCTTGTTTTCATAAGGATTCAAGTAATAGTATGATCCAGGTGTGTGATTAGTTGTTAATGATCCTAGCCCTTATATGACAAGTAATACTCACACAAGTAAAAGAGATAATGGGTGGATAAGCGCAGCTTTATAGCTCAACAGATCTAATAGTCATGGTATAAATTAATTTTATTAGAATGTCAATATAATAATATCAATTTGTTAACCTGCAGATCCCATAAACAATGCCGGTTTCCAGCTTTGCTCAAAGACATCCACATAGCATAGCAATTGATTGAACTAGTAAGTAGAAATAAATTTATCCGACAATGCTAGATTCACAGATACTCCATTAGCATCGTTTAGCTTGATTCAAAGATGACTTCCTCTTGAAAGTTTTGCTACAGGAGTTGTGTTACCTTGAACGCATTATGCTATCATAGAGTTATGTCAACTTGTTAAGCGATCCTATAGGAGTTATAGTGCGGTGAGGTACAACATTTATAAGGCATACCTGTATTTGGCCATGTCAAGCAAGTTTTTGTTAGTAGCTATCATGTAAGTAGAAAGTCCTACTTCGGATTCTTCACTTATTCTTGTTCTGTATGCAAGCAGTTCATCATAGAGTTTATTCTAGAACAAAAGTTTTCATAGTCATAGGCCACACCCTGCTGGCAAAACACCGTGTGTGTAACTCAACTATACTGAATGATAGACAGTACATGTATTGCACTTCCATGGAGAAGAGTTCTAAAATTTATGCATGACACACTAATATACTCACCGCCATGGGTTTACATGGCATTAACATTCCTACCACTATCATCGTACATCACACTAACAGAATCACCACTATGGCTGTACATCACACTAACAGACTCACCACTATGGTTGTACATCACACTAACAGGCTCACCACTATGGCTGTACAACACACTAACAGACAAACCACTATGGCTGTACAACACAATAACAGACAAACCACTATGGCTGTACAACACAATAACAGACTTACCACCATGTCAGAACAACACACTAACAGACTCACCACTTTGGCTGCATCCTCAGTTGAATCAGCCAGAGGAGTGTCCAAGAGCCGTATCGAGTGTATAAAGTTCCTCTGTTTGATTTTTGGTAATATTCTGTCAGTAAAACACCAGATCACAACATATGTATAACAGAAGGTATCACATTGATTAATATCATATAGCACACTAAATAGGCTTCACCCAGTCTACATTATTTAGTAAAACCTAAAACAGCAGCTAATTCGGACCAGCTCAATTTATAAAAAAATGTAGCGTGACTATTTATGTCCAGCTAGAAATGATAGAGACACATTGGTATAGCAGACTCCTAGTTGGGGAGAAGGGTGTAGCCGATGAAAAAAGCTAAAACGTTGAATATGTCAAAGTTAGATGACCAAATATACATCAAAATAGAGGACCAACTACCGCATATACGGATATATGCTATATATCCCGCATATATGCTACCCAAAGCAGCAGCTAATCACAAGTTAGGCTAGTCATAAAATGTCTTTCAGCAATCAAAGCCTTTCTTCGTAAGAGGGGAGACATTTGAAAAAACTTTTTTTTTCCAAGCAATAACAGATTCACAAAATTCTCTAAAAATTGACTTGAATGTAATAAAAAACACAAGAAATACTATCGATGATCTAGAAATAACTTAATTGACTATGTAAAATCTGGAACATCCTGTTGAAGCAAATTTAGGTTTTTTTTCACTTTTGTATCGTACCTAAAGTCTCTTACATTCCTTCCCTTTCCCTAAACCTCTCCCCCCTCAACTTACCACAACACATACACTACCATTAGCCATCTCCCCCCTCAACTTACCACAACACATACACTACCATTAGCCATCTCCCCCCTCAACTTACCACAACACATACACTACCATTAGCCATCTCCCCCCTCAACTTACCACAACACATACACTACCATTAGCCATCTCCCCCCTCAACTTACCACAACACATACACTACCATTAGCCATCTCCCCCCTCAACTTACCACAACACATACACTACCATTAGCCATCTCCCCCCTCAACTTACCACAACACATACACTACCATTAGCCATCTCCCCCCTCAACTTACCACAACACATACACTACCATTAGCCATCTCCCCCCTCAACTTACCACAACACATACACTACCATTAGCCATCTCCCCCCTCAACTTACCACAACACATACACTACCATTAGCCATCTCCCCCCTCAACTTACCACAACACATACACTACCATTAGCCATCTCCCCCCTCAACTTACCACAACACATACACTACCATTAGCCATCTCCCCCCTCAATTTACCACAACACATACACTACCATTAGCCATCTACTCAAGGGTAAATGTATATTATGACCCATGATACAAAGAAACATGGCACAAATGGGAAAAAAAAATTGAGAATAAAAGATTTGAGCAATGGGCTTTACAAAGTGTTGCTATTTATGATTCAGTGTAACTCCTCCAGTGGGAATAACACAAGGACTAAAGCGCTTTTTAATAAACTGAGTGCTCTTCATAAATATATTTGCTATAAATATATATTTTCTCTTCATAAATATGATATTATTTATATAAATATATATTATATATTATAATATGCTAAATATTAAGTGATATCTTTATATACGAGCGCCTCTGCACATGAGATATTTAAGACGCGAGGTTTCTTGAAAACAGAGAGTTGGTTTGTTACGCATAGAAAATGTAAGTTACAAGAACAACCAAGCATTCATCTCTAACGTTAGAATGAAAAAAATCACATAAAAAATTAAATGCAATAAAAAACTATTTTTGATTTGAAGCGCACGTTTTTTCAAGTTTTTCTCTTTTTTTTCAAGTTTGTATCAGTAATTGTCGCTGACATTCGTTCGCCTCTCTTCTCCCAAACCTCTCTCCCTCACTTTACCCTACAGCATATGTTACCGTTAGCCAACTCCTCCAAGGTAAATGCTTTATCTCATTCTATTAGGGAAGTAAACAGAGCAGTAACAAATGGTATTTGGTCTGAATATTGAATGAGATTAACATGTTGAGCTAAAAACAAAGAGAGAGCCATATTGCGCTTTTCTCAACAGAAAGTCTTGTTGCATTGCCTTCTTAAGCATTGTCTAGTAGTATCAAATCCAACATAACTTTTTGAATTGTATTCATCTCGATAATATCGTGTCGCTTATCTTTTCATTGTTTGCTATGTTAAATTACTTGAAATTTAATTGAATTTAAAATTAATTGAAACTTCAATAATTAACGATAACTTAACTGTTTAATAATCAAGAAAATTTGTATTATAATTACTTAGCACTAAATTGAAAGACATCTTAAACCCTGGAAGGTATGAAGTAGTTTTCAGCAAAAATCTTTAGTAAAACTTGGTTCAAGCTAGCGGCTGTAGATATCAACAGCAGAACGTACCAACAAATGCTCTATAACAGGATAATGTAGCTTATTGATTCAACTAACGTGGAATGTGGCTGGTTGGCAGAGACGACTGTGACCACCGGTACGTAGACATTATCGACCTTAGAAACAACTTTGGTGTATTTGAGAAAAGGAGCTAGGGCTGCACTAGGAGTTATCTCTAGCAAAGGATTTAGCCTGTTAATCTCCATCCACTTGCTGCCTGGAGGGCTCACAGCGATTGTTGTCCCAAAACCACTCGGTACTGGAGTCTCTTCCAACAATTTCATTAACAGCAGCTGCCGACCTGCGAATGCAATCTAGAGTTTAAAATCATGTAGTATCCCAGATTTAGCTAAAATCTTAATCAACTACAGATTGACTTTTCATTAGATTTATACCAAACATGCTGCTACATCAATCAATTTATATAGACAAGTCTCAATGTTTGTCCATTTTTGTCATCGCTATGTCCAGTTATAAGGATTAAATCTATAAACAAATGATCGTTCGTCACTGGAATTAAATTGGCGACATTCAAATCATGTCTACTACCAAGCATCGTAACCACTAAGCGAAGCCGTTCTTATAATTTTACACGTTTTATCTACATGTACTTCTAATTGAGAATGAACACGATAAATATGTACTTTTTATTATTAATTAAGGTTACCCTTTGCGTTTGTTTTTCTTTTGAAAGTTTTCTAAAAGTCATTTCAAAATCCAATACCTTTTTTTAAAATTTGTAATTTTCCCATGTACCGTTGTTGTATGGAGATACGGCGAAAACAAGATACCAACATGGAATGTAGCCAGACCACAAAATAAGCATATAATACATACAAGCAGCAAGACGCCCAAGGACATTAAAAGATTCAATAATTAGAAAATGTCAAAAGCAAATTAGAAACTTCAAATTTAGAAGAAACCAATCATAGAAATTGCGTCAACACCAGATGGAGAATATGCCAAAGGGAAGTCGAAGCAATTAAACCTACCAACCACCATCATCAAAAAGCCACCAGAGAAACATTAGAGACAAGTCAAATGAGTCACATACAGATCTGCCAATGTCAAACATGACCTAGACACCAGGAGTAAGTCACAAGCTCCATTCTACATGCGGACACCATGTGTACCAGCTGAAGCCTTACGCAAACAAGATATCTTCACACGCCTGACAGAAAGCATTGAACCTTAACACTAAACCTACACCCACAGGCTAACCATCCCACATGCTGAGCATCTATAAAAGAGAACAGCTCCAATGACTTAGCATCTCTATCCCCATCTCTATCTCCTGCTCTAACATGAGCACTGGCTCTCTCTCTCTCTTCTCGAGGGCCTTCTTGGACGCTTTCCCATCCGCCTGCTGAGGAGCCTCTCTCTCTTTTCTTTACTGATGGAGCCTCCTTCCCCTTCATCAGCTGAGCCTCTTCTACACCACTATCTCAACTGCTGACACTCTCTACCTATGGCCTCTCACGACTCTCGTTTGACTGTCGAAACTCACCGCTGTACAGGACTGATCAACAAGTATAGACGACCGTTTGAGTAAGGATGTAATTTTTATTAGCTCTTCTTATTGTTTGTCATTAATATTATTGTTTTAGAATTTTGTTGGTTGTGTATTTCATTGTTTGACTTATAGAATAAAGAAGTAAGTTTGACTGGTAGATATTAGTATTGCTTACAATAGTTTAACACCTTCACTATACCTGAACCAGCAATAATTAAATTAGTTCCCACAAGCTAAGCAAAAGTGCACAAACTAAACATAGTCAAAATAGAATAATATGACAAGCAAATTCAACACTGATGTTGTGTGTGAATTCGGATTAATTATGCATAACATAATTTCTCCACAACCACACATAACACCGTTACAATCCTAAATCTGATTATTTACGTTTGTACCAGTATCGAGAGGTACCAGTATCTTTTATTCAAAATTTTGATGGGTAGCTTCTGGTGGAACAGTAGCCCTTTTCATACACACACTTCTATGTACTCAATGTGTATTAATAAAGCAACACATTCATAATTTTTATTTTGTTTGCTGTTTTTATTAATTATATCACTATCAAATAATTTTTCATTGTGGCAAAACTGAATTTATCTAGCCATTACTTGCTAATTACCATATTTCACATTTGAACAACCTAATACTTGTTTTATTTTTTCGCTAAATTTATTTGAGCTGCACAAAACACTTTTTTCATAATATGAAGTTTAATAGTTACATTTAGAATGGTAAATGTCATTTATGTTAAATAAAAATTAAGTTTCTGTGCTAAAACCTTTATATGCCGAGCAACACCTGGAATTCATCTTGTAAATCTACCTGTATATATAAAATCAAGTGTTTGCCTGTATGTCCAGTTAATATCAATTAGTCAAAACACGCATGCTTTCAGTCCAGTGCGCTATGAGAGATCAAGATGTGTAATGATTATAAAGTGCTCATTCAATCCGATGTTAGTCAAATTCATTGAAAAAGAAACAACCAATGACAAGTACATTACCTTCCACAGTCTCAATGGCAACTACATTACCTTCCACAGTCTCAATGACAACTACATTACCTTCCACAGTCTCAATGACAACTACATTACCTTCCACAGTCTCAATGGTAACTACATTACCTTCCACAGTCTCAATGGCAACTACATTACCTTCCACAGTCTCAATGACAACTACATTATTTTCAGACTTCAGACTTAACATTAAGTTCAGACCATCACAAACATACCTCTTCTCATGATGTACACAAACATCACTAAGATCATCACAGTTTCTCCAGATTTGATATACAGTTACAATAAACCCATGCTATCTTTTGTAACTGGACAGATGTATTATATCATCAGTCAATGATCGACAGAACATCGCTAATACTAATCAGAAACTCAAAACACACTGGTTTCAATGAACCCTAATTAGACAACTATCAAGCAGTTCAAATGCTGAACAATTGAATCAAAAACATGCCTGTGTATTACCAGAGGAGAATGAGCCATAAAATATGGCTGAAATGAGAATACAAAATGAGCTTAAGGTATAACAAAACACTTACCTAAAGCCTTCCAGTACCCTTCTGACTTGCTTGAACCCTGCCCATATCCAGGCCTCTCTGTCAGAAAGGAATACTTTGAAGTAAACGTCTTATTCTTTGAGCCAATTATGAAACCACAGACAGTGACCATGCCAAATCTAGCACATGTCTGCAAGAGAAGAATATTATGTATTACACACTCACACGCACCACTCACATGCACCACTCACACCCACCACTTACACGCACCACACACACGCACCACACACACGCACCACACACACGCACCCCTCACACTAGCATGTCTTGACAAACTGTTGTTTTTGCGAAGTTGTCCCCCGTCGAGCGGGCGAGCAACAACAGCTTGCCACAAGACGTACTGCACCTGATGCATCAGCTGCACTTATAGGGAGTTGTTCTTTTCCGTCTACCCGGCTTGGCCGCGATATTATGTCGGTCGCTCCATTGGTAATCATAACGGATTTCACGCAAAAAAATTATGTAGAAAAAAACAAGATTACAACGTTTAACCAAAGACCAGTCTCTGTTGTACACGTTAGTAGAGTTTAAGAATAAAATAAACTTAAAATAAAATCAATAAGAACAAATAAAACTGACTGATACAAAAATGAAACTGACTGAGAGCACAAATAACAACATGTTTAGTCGCTGTTGTTGCCTATGTTCTCAAATTCTACTAAAGTTTACTGCAGAGACGGGTCGCTAAGTAAACGTTCTATCTTAATTTTTCTATATAAATTTTTCCGTGAAATCCGTTATGATTACCAATGGAGCGACCGACATAAAATCGCAGCCAAGCCGCATAGACGGAAGAGATCAACTCCTTATAAATGCAGCTGATGCATCAGGTGCAGTACATCTTATGACAAGCTGTTGTTGCTCGCCTGCTCGACGGGGGACAACTCCGCAAAAAACAGCAGTTTGTCAAGACAGGCTACCCTCACACGTCCCATTCACACGCACCCCTCACACGCACTCAACAAACTATACCAACCACTAGCATAGATTAAGGTACAGAACACACCTGCGTAGCTTTGAGAAAGATCAGTGCATCATCACCAACATCCAGCTTGGCTGAACTATCCTCTGGCTCTCCACCCCGGGCTAGACTAGAGAAATTCAACTTATAATGAAAGAATTCACATGTAGTCTGCCTAGTTACATAATGTACAATTAAAAATAACAGTTATTTAGTTACACAGAGCTAGAGGTTTCATCTGTAGATGCAATAATATCTATCTTTAGCAACCCTGATACGTCTCAGCCGACATATTACCTATTATTATTATGTCTCAGTCTCAGCCGATATATTACCAGCCGACCTCACACGAGTGATAGTATCGACATGCTGATCATATTCAAGCCTTACAAAATATAAATGGAGATACACTACAACAAGGTTGGTTGTGTTCTCATATGAAGCCAACATAAAATGACAAAGCTATCGTATTCACCTCCTTCGACAGTTGTCACAGCACTGCTCTGTCCCACCCACATTGGCAGCAACCACTTTGTCTTCAAAATGCTCGATTATCTCTCTACAACATTAAGCCTCGTCTTTAATTTAATACCATACGAAATGTATAGAGTTGTTGAACATTTTAAACAGTATTTCTATGAATGGTTATAGACATTAAGTGCGCAATATAGCCTCAGTTTCTTTGTAAGATGACTGCTCCACAAATCGTTACTTTTTGTTAATAAAGCTATTATACCAAAAAATCGTAAATTATTGCTAAAAAAAACCCGTACCTTCTTCGACAAGATGTTGTGGAGAGGTAGGCTTCCATCTTCCTCAGCATGTCTATTTTGTGCTTCAAAAATATCTTATCTTTAATCTCTTTTAAAAAATATCTGCAAACATATTATTCATGCTTAAATGCCCAACCGTTACAGTTTTGTATGCAACCAAATACTAGTGTAAGCTGTTATTATTACATAAATTCACCTGCTTGTGTTGAAATCCGACTGTGAATAGAATGTGATGCACTCGCTGCTGTTGCCATCTCTGCCAGCCCTACCTATTTCCTGGTAGTATGATTCAATGTCCTTCGGTGCTAAAACCCATTTCAGACCTACTAGTTTCAGCAAGAGTACTACACAAGGCAGTATCTGCTAGCAGTAAAAAAGTGAAACCATAGGAACCAATAATAATATAATCTGTGCAATAAGTTATTAATCAATAACATAATAAATGAGAATATAACAACCAGCTGAAAACTACATAAGCACTGAAGTTGTCGGCACATGCTGAGCAATGACCAAGTAACCATAGATAAATTATTGACTTCTAGATTTATCTCATCAATTCAGTAGATTTTTAAGTCTGATGCTAAAGATTTATTTGTAATTGTGCTGGAGTTATTTGTTTTAAGTTTTTAGCAGCATTACTTTTGCGTTACAAATAAGCTTCAGTAATATATACAATAAAAGTATAATCTTGTTTATTACATGAGAGGCTCTTGCGTAAAGCATGTGAGGTGTAACAGGTACGTAGAACGATGATAATGTGAGGTTATTAAAGCCCCTCAATGTGTGAATCTTCACCATTGATACTATTGATATTTGGAGCTTTAATACAAAGAGATGGCAAAACTCTTTCTTAGACTGATCAGTTAATATAACTCGGGGTTTATCAAGATTCATTGCTTGCTGTTTTGTTAATAACTATTGCTAGCAACATAATTGCCTCTTTTATCCTTGTGCCTTCCGTTCTAAACAGTCCTAGTTCGTTTAGACCTTGTCACTCTTAAAATTCCTCACATCTTTCTCCCCATTTTACTTCCTTTCATAGAAAATTATTATAGTCATGTTGACTGTAAATTCCAAACTAATAAACTTTTGCAAAACTTAAAAGCAAAAGTTGGCAGTTTGATGTTATTGTGCATCTCAAACTTATCAAGTATTAATCATCAATATTGTTTGGCCTTCCTCTATCCAGGCATAAACGTTGACTACCTTTTCAAAAGTCCAACAACAATCGCAACCTCTGTTTCTAAGTTAAAATAGCTTACTTTTGTTAAAAATGTTCAAAACGTTTTGTGATGAATAGTAGCCATCATGTCAAGTCACACAATTACTATCAATTGCAGAAAACAATCTTCATTGCAGTCAAAACTCGTGTAAAAATATAATTTGTTATATTAAAGTGAGATAAATTCACTACTCATTGAATGTATAATAATAAAAATTTATTACTTAAGTATTAAGTAAATTGAGATGAAAAATCAGATGCCATATTTTCAGGTTATCTCCTTTCTACTAGCCGTGGTTTGCATAGACATTCTATGGGGGTCAGTGACAAGTAAAAGTGAGGTATTTATCATCTTACCGATCAGGAAATACTCTAAATACTTGAGAAAAACTAAGAGGTGAACAGTGATAGATTATTCATTGTACAAATGAAAATGTAGACTTCATATGCCACTTCTATTTACATGTAAACTCAGCATATCGGGAAAGAATGATTTCATACTTACCCGATATGCTTCCAAATTTTAAAACGTTTTTGTAAGGTAATAATTTTTGTCTAAATGACATTTAAAAATAACGCAATTATTTTATATTTAGTTTTCTATTCTCTATTTGATGTTGTAATACACGCCATAATAATGATAACAATAATAATACTAGCAACAGAAGTGAGTGTTCATTCAGTATAGAATATCCGATTTGATAAACATGAGAGTAACATCAACACTATATGTACAGCGATTCCTCGCCACTTCGCAGTTCGGCTTTTGCGACTTTAGTAGGTGAATATTATTCAATAAAAAATTAGAAATCTAAGAAAATAATAAATATAAAACTGAACCCGCGAGACATCATTGCAGACCTCAGCAGGCATCATTCGGATAGTAGTCATCACAGTTCATAGTTTACTTATAATGTTTTATAAAGTATAAAAGTACAGCATGCTTGTGACACCCTTCATCATACCTCTTAAATGTCCTTGACCTTCAAAATTGTCTAACAAACTTTCAAAAAAAGGGGAATACTGAAAAAAAAAACTTTATTAAATATGTGTTCGAGTTGTTATTTCGCAGATTCTAACTTTTTGCGGATGGCTCCGGTCCGATTAATACCGAAAACAAGATACTGCTGTATATGATTACTGTATAGACTTGTGTAACAGCTGACATACCACCATATGCTGTATATGATTACTGTATAGACACGTTTAACAGCTGACATACCACCATAGTGAATAACCCTCCTAACATCAGGCTTGTCAATGCCCATTCCAAAAGCGACCGTAGCTATAATCACTTGAATCTTGTCATTCACAAAATCCTTGTGGGCCTTTCTCCTTTGATTGTAAGGCATGCCAGCGTGATAGAGCTGACATTCGACACCCATTACTGAAATCATGAAATATCTCTGATAATATAGCAAATAATAACAAGATGTTGAGTTTTTGACATAAGTTGGTAAAATCTGTATACCGTCACATGGTTAATGAGCAAAAACAAACAGAAAACATGCACGATTGTCACTGCAGAAGACATCAGGCACTAAAGATTAATATTGATGACATTGGAAGGTAAGTGGTTATTCCAATCCAAAAAATTAAGAAAACATTTTATATGAAGTGCTAAAAATGCATCAGTGTTATAACTTGACCTGCCTGTGGGAGTTTCTATAAGCAGAGCATGTCATGAACCAATATAGGAAGAGTAACTAAACCTTGTAAGACAGACTGGCAACTCTCCACTTGCTTCCTGGTTGGGCAGTAAATGACTGTCGATCCATCAAAGCTGTATTTGTTTAAACTGGAGGCTTTCATAACAGACCGCAGGTCATTGGCCATACTTGGTGACTTCGTTGTGACAGATAAGTACAAGTTAGGTCTAAAAGGCAATAGAGTCTATGAAGTGAGGTATTACAATTGAGCTAAATTTAATTTGGTCAGCAAGTAAGATGATTGTAAAAACATACACCATCAAAAATCATTGATGAAAGTGTCATCGAGGTGCAGGGTTCAGTTGGCAAGCAGTAGGCAGGGTTTGGCTGACATGGATGAAAAATCGCTGCAATTTAAAAGAAAATGGGGACAGTCCAACGACGCACGGACTACTCCAGTCTTGACTACAGGTGCCGCTTAAAGACCATTTTAAGTATATTAGTGCTTTTGACTTCCAGATTTTGGAAGGCAGCCGATTCCATGTTCCTGAGGCTTGTTATGAAGGCTGACGATGTCCAGATACTGAAGTAGATGTTATCAGAACAGGCAGTCAGAAGTCTGTTGAATCTATTTAGGCAGACTACCTGATACTTTTGCAGAACAAGCTTTTGTGATGACTGACCATAAGTCTGAACAAAGTGGCTAAGATACCAATATCATGACTCAAAAAAGGACAAGATTTTCTGAGGACATAGGCCATAGAGCGTGCCAGAAATGTTAAAATACATACACTAAATTCCAGACTCTAATATTAGTCACCTAATGTAAACTACGTAGGTACAAAAAGGGCAGAGTTTTAAAGTAATAGATACCTATCAAATCCTGTACAAGTGACTATTGGTTTATTTAGCTTCAGGGCTTTGCAGATGTCTTTGCGCACAGGAGGGGTGGCTGTGGCCGTTAAGGCCAATACAGGCACCTGAAGAACACAAATAACTCAATCAACAGCAATAGAAAGCTTAACAATGAGAAGGAATTTGGAGTCATCTTCTCTCCAGCAACGATGACACATTCAGAAATAAATCAGAATAGCTTTTGTGCAAAACAGCAAGTGATTAGTTAACTTCAAGAATCCACTTCAACATATGAAAAACCAGAAAAGAAACTTATTCCTAAATTACAAAGTCAGAGTGTTTTACGTCACACAAACTGTAAATATCGTCGGCACTATAAAGAAGAAATTGCAGCACTGCAACACCAAAACATGGCACTAAAAAGGCTAACTATTATTTTATGTACTTACAATCTTACTGGTAGCCTGATTCGCCTTAAAATGTTTAATAAATGATGCATGAGATACATGCGGTTGGCAGCACCAACCTGTGGCAGCTCTTGCTTGAGTTTACACAGAGTCCGATAGGCAGGTCGAAAGTCATGGCCCCACTGAGACACGCAATGTGCCTCATCTATAGCTATAAGATCCAGCCCTGTAAAAATCCGCATGGGCAATCGGAGTATCCAAATCATAGAAGTAACACTACAATGTTTTGGAATGTAAATAATAGCTATCAGCAAGTCATCCAACTATCTTATAAGCATAAGTACTGATAATGAAGAACTGACCTACGGATCTGTGTATGTTTGCAACGAAGGCCACATCCAAGTCAATTCTTTCAGGTGTCATGTATACTAAGCGATACCGACCAGCCAGTATATCAGATTGTATGGCGGTGTTGTCAGTCTGGGTAGAGCTGAGTTGACACGCAGACACACCAGATGTCCTGCACATTCATGAAGCTTGAATACGTTTCACACAGCTGAGCATATTGCGACATTTCTATACAAACTGGAAAATCCTTGCAGATGTGAAGGATAATATACTTCAAAAACAATGCACAAACCGCAGAAATGTGAGTTGTTATATGTAGCAGTTGGACCTAACGAATTCCTACATACATTAAAGAAAGAACCTGATCTTCCATCAGAGAAAGGAGAGGAGAAATAACAACAGTCACTTTTCCGGAATACACAGAACTATACTGGTAACAGAGACTTTTTCCGTAGCCTGTGGCCATGACAACCAGCTGGTCCTTCTTGTTATTCATCAATTCATCTATAATCTTCCATTGCATTCTGTTCATAGAAGAAAGGAAATGTAAGACGACAGCTGAGTATATACATCCGCGATGTTACTAAAGATAAATACTTTGAGGACAACCTACGGTTTAAAATTGGCAAATCCAAAATACTTCTTAAGAACATCCAAATATTTCTTGTCCACTTCTTCCATTTCAAGTACCTCTAAAAGTAAACATCGTGATAAACATCACCTCGAGAGTAGAACACAATGACAACATGTGGCCATCACTTTATGCATTTAGCTTAAGGATTTGGTTACAAAAACTTCACCATACAAATAGTTCATCAACAAAATTGATCAAGGAAAGATACAAGTATTCTATTGTACAGCCAAACAACATATTAAGGAATTCAATGCCTAATTGTTCTTACCATCGTTAACCGTCACATCCCCATTAAAGCTCTCCTGAGAATTATCAGAGGCGGGAATGTCCTCTCCATCAAGCAGACTCTGCAAATAGCCAAATATACACAATTTTGTATCAATATTTGGTTAAATGATGGGAGTTGCCCTCTCTTACAATTCTCTGAGCAATACAAATATTCATTAAATGCTGGCCACCAAAATATGAGTACGTAAATGCAATAAAAGTTTTACAAACTAAGTGGATGTCTTCTTTGAAAATTTCAACGCTTGTATGTTGGACCACATATTCTTATTAGAATACACTGCAATTTGTTTTAATTTGTTCCACAGCCCCAAAGCTTACTGCAACTCCTTGCTATACGCTGCAGATAATTCACATGCAGCATTAAAACAACTGCATTATATAAAAACTATGTAAAAATGAAAAAAATTAATTTTAGGTAAAATACAATTTCAAAGACTAACAATCAATAAAAACTTTACCTTAAAGGTTGACTTGCAACAAAATTCACATTACAGTTATTTGGTATCAAAAGATTCACCATGTCTTACTCTGTTGTGTTGTAGGTGCCAAATATGTGGAAAGGTGATTACAAGCTCTTAAAAGCTCAAAAATGAACGGTTAATCGCAGCCACACGAGACCGCCATAGTCTGGATTCGCTTTCCAAAACGGCTCAAACGTGATGTACTTGTGGTAGATGGTTTCTACTTATATTTTCATGCAACCTTATTCATCGAAATATTTTCACAAATATACTTCACGCATTCAATAAAACCATGTCTATTGTTCTTACACGTCCGTTTTATCATCATTGTAATGCTGTCACTTTTATCAGTGATATCTTATAACTTACCTTAAAAATTCATTTAATTTTTCAACCTTACCTCGAAGGAGTACATATCATTGTCTGATAATCATGACGAGCCTGTTGGTCACCTGTGATAATCGAAAAGTGCTGCAAAAATTATTTGCGAAGTATTGGGTCACATGATCAGATTACGACTTGATGATTTGATCAAGCTGAAACAAAACTGTAAAGTAGCGAGCATCTATATTTGATACGGGGTCTTCGGTAAAACGCGAAGTGTTTGTCATAAACTAGTGCTACGATAAGTTTTATATTGAGCTTTTTATTGGCCTTTCAATTCACGTGAGAACATCACGTGACAAGACAATAACTAAACTGTAATGACTACGTCAGATAAATAAACAGATTCCAATCTACGGCGGCTTTTCGTTTTTGAGCTTTTAAGAGCTTATAATCACATTTCCACATATTTAAGAGACAACATTTAACAGAGTAAGACATGGTGAATCTTTTGATACCAAATAACTGTAATGTGAATTTTGTTGCAAGTCAACCTTTAAAGACCCATGAGTAAATGCACAGGTTCTGATAGAGGTACTAGGTGAAAGTTAAACTGGATCAACTTTGAAAATATACTTGAACTATTTCTAAAGATGATTCAGTTGGGCATGAGTAAGAGAAAGAGCTGATCAATAGCCTCTCAATAGATACTTACTTATCTTACTGTATAAAAGTACAAAATCAACTGAATACAAAAAAAAGCTACGCTATCGGTCATTTTATAGTCCATTGCAGAGATTGCTATCACAATTTCCCACTTCAATTAATGCACCGCTGCAGTCACAGAACCTTGCTGATACAACACGGTTCCAAGAAAAGAGCTGCTCAGTGCATTAGTATTATTTCTTTCGAGGGCCACCTAATGAACATATCAATTATACCCATTTGCTTTACTTTCATATCTAAAATTTCAAATAGAGATATATCTCTCTATTTGAATATTAGAATATATCTAGAATTTCAAATAGAGAGATATATCTCTCTATTTGAATATTAGAATTTATCTAGAATTTCAAATAGAGAGATATATCTCTCTATTTAAATATTAGAATATATCTAGAATTTCAAATAGAGAGATATATCTCTCTATTTGAAATTCTATATATAAAAGTAAAGCAAATGTGCATACTTGATAAAACATTAGGTTGCCCTCGAGAGAAAATGAACTATTGTGCAGAGCAGTTGTTCACCTGAAACCATGTTGTATCAGATGTAAATATATCTGATACAAAATTGTTCTAAAACCATTAAAAAAAAAATTTACATGTGGTGTTACAAATAAATCAATAAATAAAATGGTATTGCCATGCGGTGTCACAAATGGAAAAAACAAAGACTTGTACAAGAGTTAAAACTACTAAGTTTATGTATACATCTTATCAATACCGATCTTAGCAATTGTTGAGTGCATCTTTTGGTAAGCTATAGAATGTACAGTATGTAACGCTGGAGTCTTGCATAGCACTGAGTGAGAATGACTCCAACTCAATGATGCATTAACAGTGCTAGTGCAGTGGCCAACTTGAATTATGCTGCTAAATACTTCTGAAACTATAGTAGTGCTTAAACTGTGCTTTGTGGTTGATTCGTTTATAACTACGACAAAGCTGTGGTGAAATGCGCTCGTTATTAAAGGAGGCATAAATTCCAATGATCCATAGCGTAGTGAACTAGTGTAGCGGTTGGCAGCTAATGTTTGAGGTTGGCAGCTAATGTTTGATACACGTCCACTCTCTCTTTGTCTACCCATGTTGTATTTATCTAGCTGATGATGCCCTCTAACAATTCCTTCTGTGAGCTGTTATATATCTAATATAGTTTTAAAACCAGTATGGAGAGGTACCAGTATGGAGAGGTACCAGTATGGAAAGGTACCAGTATGGAAAGGTACCAGTATGGAAAGGTACCAGTATGGAGAGGTACCAGTATGGAGAGGTACCAGTATGGAGAGGTACCAGTATGGAGAGGTACCAGTATGGGGAGGTACCAGTATGGAGAGGTACCAGTATGGGGAGGTACCAGTATGGAGAGGTACCAGTATGGAGAGGTACCAGTATGGAGAGGTACCAGTATGGAGAGGTACCAGTATGGAGAAGTACCAGTATGGAGAGGTACCAGTATGGAGAGGTACCAGTATGGAGAGGTACCAGTATGGAGAGGTACCAGTATGGAGAGGTACCAGTATGGAGAGGTACCAGTATGGAGAGGTACCAGTATGGAGAGGTACCAGTATGGAGAGGTACCAGTATGGAGAGGTACCAGTATGGAGAGGTACCAGTATGGAGAGGTACCAGTATGGAGAGGTACCAGTATGGAGAGGTACCAGTATGGAGAGGTACCAGTATGGAGAGGTACCAGTATGGAGAGGTACCAGTATAGAGAGGTACCAGTATGGAGAGGTACCAGTATCGAGAAGTACCAGTATCGTCGTATTCAAAGTTTTGATGAGTAGCTGAAACAGTAACCTTTTTACACAAACACGCACACACGATTATTATTCATTCATTATTATTATTCACATATTATTAATTCAATTCAAAATATTCAGGATTTTTATTTTGTTTTCCAAGTTCGTATTAATTGTATCATTACTGAACCATTTTATATTGTAACTGTAGCAAAACCAACTTAATTTAGCTATTACTTGCTAGTTATTTCACATTTATATCTAAACCCTTTTATAGTTGTTTTGTTTCTTAATTTAATTGACCTGCACAAAACATTTTTCTCATGATATGAAGTTTGAAAGTTAGAATGGTAACTGTTGTTATAAGTTAGAATGGTAACTGTTGTTATAAGTTACAATGTAGAATGGTAACTGTTGTTATAAGTTAGAATGCTAACTGTTGTTATAAGTTAGAATGCTAACTGTTGTTATAAGTTAGAATGGTAACTGTTGTTATAAGTTAGAATGGTAACTGTTGTTATATGGTAAATAAAAATACATTTTCGGTGCAAAGACTTTTGTTCACTTTTGTCAGAGTATATATTTAAATATTATTGATTATTACCGACAGAATTATTTAAAAATGTAATATATTTGAACCAAGATAACAGTTTTTATGAACTATTAAATATGAAAAACAGATAATGGAGATATCATAATTTATACATCTTTTTGACAAGTTACAACTTTTTTAGAAATACTGAATTATTTTATGTGGCTTCATGTTTTTGCAGATAGCATTATGTAACAAATTGCTTCCAGTAAAAAAAGATAGACTTAACTTACCTCAAAACATGACTCATCTAACTCATCCTCCTCAGCAAAGGGATCTCCCTAAAAGAGATATGTATAATATTACTGCTGGGCACCCTTTACAGCACAATCCAATTCCTATAACCTATTTAAGATAAAAAATTGATGAGATGTTAGAGTCTAACAAGAATATTATTTAATACTCTAGAACACACCTCCATCGCTGCAACCGGGCTGGCTGTTCCTTGAGAATCTGTGCCATCGGCGAGCTGCTTGGCAAGCTGTATCTCACTGTCATCCAACGTAACTTCTTTCTCCAACTGAATAAATGCATCAAGCAATACATAATGCACTCGCACACACAACGAAGACGCCATACATTGACGATGCAGAAAGTGAAAAATTTAACTCACATTGATAAGGATTTGTGTTAGTTTTGTTTTGACATCACGAAGATCCGTACCGATACTCTTCTTGAGTTTCCCCGTACTGCCCGACGGTTGCTCTGACAATATATCAGTGGTTACAAGAATCTTGTCGATTATTAATGAAATATCCTTTACAGACTGTTCGACAAAGTGAACGGTAATCTTAGACATGATCATCCATCGACTATAACAAAAGAATGATTTTGCATTTGTTCATGAAAAATAGGATCTGTAGTCATGATGTAAACGGTCATCTGAAGAGGAGTTAGCTGCTCTTTCACTGTAAAAGTAAAATTAAACGACGATGTAAAACTTTGGCTAATTGCATATTATAATAAACTACCTACTTTTAATAGGCGCCATGGGTTTTTAGCTCAATTAATTACGCATACTCGCATTACGCTAGGAATAAACAGATTTATTAAAGCAAAGTGATTTGATTATAATAAAGTGATTTTAACTCGCTTCTACCATTCGGTTTATTGAAGTTTTGCAAATCAATTCTCCCAAGCCACACCCTATATTGGTGCAACACTACTGCAGCAATAACAAGTATCAGCCAAATATCTGGTAGAGGAAACGGGTTGTTTTACCATTAAGAAAATCATAACACGCATCCTATAGGGCCAGTTTATCATATAGCTTTTCACACAAAAGCAATTTCGAAATTACTGAATAGGAGATAAGCCGGAGCAGTTAATCTCACCAATGCATTACTCTGAATGAATAACTTCTGTATGGTGGTGATTTACCTTTAATTATTGTAAACAACTTGTTTTGATAAAATCGGTAAAAGTCAATTGAAGTCAACCAAGTCAATTAGTTGACCATAAGGAGGCTCTGAATGATACCAGCAGCTTGATTTAAGCAGAGTACAACTAGTATAGGCACACGCACACATATACACAGATATACATTATACTGTAAAACTTCTAATTGAACGCCAAGGCGCTCTATTTTTCAACCTCTCCTCTATGGTGGTGGTCAATTGGAGGCGGCGTTCAAATAGAGGCTGGCGGTCTATTTTTTAAATGGCTTGTCAGAATTTTCGGAAGATCAAAATAATCCTATTATAGGCGAAGCGGATGTCACCTATATTTTGCCCTCTTTTTTGGTGGACCGATTTTAAAATTTTGAATGCAATAAATTTGCTAACTTACCTCTAACTTGTCAAAGATCTCTCAATAAATGTGCATCGAGAAACTGAGAAATATTTCTACCAGTATATATCTATTGCTTGCAATTGACCTGCGATGATATTATAGTCTGTGTGCTTCTTTGCAATTTGTTGGAATTATTAAATTCCATTTCATTCTAAATTTGAAGACATATTTTTATTTTATATCTATATTTAACATTGTTGAATAAAAGTTCATTGCACTCACTGATATGTTTGCTACAGTTTGCAGCCAAAACTAGCTTTTTATGTGCAATAGAAATGGAGTTATGAGCATCGATCCATTGTAAGCTGTGTTAAGATGGCTGCAAGCATACTATTGATAAACATGCTATAAATCTGCATATTTATAAGTTATACGACAATCTATCAAATGGTACAAATATATATTCATGAACAAGTGAGATAAACGAACCATACTTATATTACATGCAGAAACAAAAATTTACGTTTTTAAGACAAAAATATTTCCTTCATTTGCTCGGATAGTTGCGTTCTGATTGTTGCTTTTGATGGAACGAACATCTTCTAGTTGTCCAATACCTTCCACAATATCTTCTGGCCTCAACTCTTCTTCTGCACTGCTGAACTAGCCGATATTAGAGTCCAAACAATTTTTGTGGCAAAGCAAAACTTTCACGCGCTGCATTTAGCACTAATGCAACGCTTAAAAGTTTGCTTGCGTAACGCTTTGGTCCAAAACTTGCGAACCGACTTTTATATGCATGTCCTTCGAAGTATTAGGACTGCGTTAAACAAAGAACTACTATTAGCCTGAGACAGTAGTTATTTTTATGGCGTTGCTTTTAAAGTTCCATCTACCATCACAAAATTTGAACCGTGTTTATACATGTATATGTACATGTGCTTTGAGGTACCAGGACTGCGTTAAACAAGGAACCACCATTAGCCTGAGACAGTAATTATTTCTATAGCGTTGCTTTGAAATTTTATTATTTATAAATGTAGGCTACTTCGAAGTAGATAGACCGCGTTAAACAGAGAGCTACGACTTGCCTGAGACCATTATTGATTATCACTACGGTGTTGCTTTCAAAGTTAAAACGAAAAAATGAAAAGCTTTGGAATTGGACAACGAGAGAGTTAAATGGTATTAATATAAACGATTCACTACTAATACGATTTTTTAGACACTGTTCTACTGATAAGTTGATATTATGGACAGGAACAGATCAAATAATGTCAGTGGCGGTCAAATGGAGGTAGGGTTCAATTGGAGAGTGGCGGTCTATTTTTCAACCCTTCTCTCAGGGTGGCGGTCAATTGGAGGTGGTGTTCAAATAGAGGTGGCGTTCAATTAGAATTTTTACGGTATATAAATATATAATATACAGCTGCATGGTTCTAAGCTATGCTTACTAACACCACCTCTACGATCAAAACCAGAAATTGTGCAGACAGTGAAACAGCTAGCGTAGTAGCCTACAAAAGAGTTGAGTTAAAGACAATTGTAAGAAAGTTTGATAAATTTATGGTGAGTGCATTAGTAAAACACTACCCAGTAGATTGGTGTTTTACCTAAGTTACCATAGATGGTCACCGGGGACTTTTAGTTTGAAGACATTGTTGTTTGCGGCGGTAAATTACTACCTCATATGTATTGAAGCTCCCCTCCCCACCTTATGGTCCAATGTCTAAAACGTAATATAAACAGTATATATAGTGATCTGATGGTCAGTGGGAAAAATTCAAGATGTACTACTACTAGGCTAGTTTTTTTCTGGCTATCTGTAAAAATCTACAATGAATTGCACCTTAGCGATGCTTGCTTGGGTCAACCAGTATGCTAGAGTAGAGGTGGCCCTGTTCTCAGTATCTACCACTTCTGGAACTGTCAGATTAACCAGAAGGGATGCATTTCACAACACACCCAGTCTGACAGAGCCAGGTAGTCATTTCACGTGCCCAATGCGTGAACGACAGAGGTGGATCTTTAACGTGCCCCTGACGTCAGTGCGGTATAAGAGGCCTCCAAGTTATGGTCTAGATCTGAAAGACCCAGCAACTTGGGTTGAAAGCTTGCTGAGAGCTTTTTGTCAGATCAGCATTAAGCAGGACTCGAACCACCAACCTCATGGTAGGTGGCCTACCACTAGGCCACCCTGACAGGCTAGTTAGTGATGTGTGAAATAGACTAGAGCAATATGATTGGTGACGACAATGATGCAACCATTAAAGCAAAGTTTCATCTGCTACTACTTGTGAGCAGCCTAATCCGGACTTTTTATATTCGAGGCCAATTGTTTTGCTGTTGTTACTACATACATGTATATGGAGTGCACGCAAACAAACTCTGACGCATTCCGTGTGTTTATTCTATATCAAGTGCTGTCTTTGTTATTAACCATAAGAGGGCATTTAAATAATTTTTAGCATGCATAAAAAATGCATACAGTACAAAGCATAGTGGTGAAAAAATAAAAATAAAGCAATAGATAATCGAAAAATATGAATGTGGTGAATGATGAGTTATTGATCTTGCAGGCGGTAAAACCAGAACACATATGCTTCTACAATTTATACCAGATGCTGGCTAAATGAAATAAATGTTAAGTTCAAGTTAAAACTGTCATTTGGTTTTTGTAAATAATCGTACTTTTTTTTGTTCGTTCATGCTATAGCAGCAAATGTTTTACGTTCATAAAACATTTGCCGCTATAGTTGTTTTTTGTCATAAAAAATGGCCTTTAGGATTACTCTTCCACTTTTACCTCCGGTTGCCATATTCGTCTGTCACTAAGATAAAATGCTAACCAATATCCTTCCCTTTTATAATAACTTTTTTGCTTTTATTAAAAATTGGCAAAGTATGTAAAGTATTTATATAGTGTTTTTCATGTCTGGAAAATACTAACTCGATTTTAGTTATTTTAAACGAGATTGATTCAATTGACATACCGAGTTCACTGGTATGCAAGCTCAATTATGGCAAAAATTAAACTCATATCTAAATTTTTACCTGTACCCAGCATGCTTCACTCAGACTAAAGAACACAATTCTAATATATTCTTCCAGGCATGCTTTGCACTCTAGGAATGCAAGTAAATCTATGCTGTACCATCTGACTTAACCAAATAGTTAAAAATTCACTTCGAGTAGTGTTAGTGTGCCAAAAAGCAGAGACTGGGATGAGCTGCTTCCACAGATAAGGATATGGAAGCATTTTCATTTTTCCATAGAAGCCTCAAGCTATCTGATCATGGGCAGAGACAATTGTCTATCGCCCAAACCTATGTACCCCACCAACCAGTCAACATACTCCACATCAGAATATGCATGTGGAACACCTCCAAGTGCGAATGCAGCAGGCTAGAGCATAACTACGTACAAAGCTGAATGTGCTTTCAAAAGAAGGAGCAGAGACCGAGCCAGTTTCTACTTGAAGTTCACGAATGGCTGAAATGCTTTTACAAGTAAAAAGGTGCGAAGTTGTATGTTAAACATGTGGGACCTTAAACTGTTGTACAAACACATCATTATCAAGTGTATGAGTGTGCCTGTAGCTGGGTGTGATTATCTGCTTGAAGTTTAGACTGCTGCAGTGCTCCAGTGTTAGCCATCAACTTGTTGGATTGCTCTATTATACATGTTTGGAGATTAACTCATAAACTGGTAGGTTTGTGTCGGCATAGCATTTAGGTTAGTTGGCGCGCTTGTCTTATAGTGTCAAGACCTGTTTTTCTAACTGTCTGAGTTTGGATGGAGCCAAAGGGGGTAAGCGCACTTGAATCCAAATCTTCTATCATCTTATTGTGACAATTTGAAACAAACTTTTTATAATCGTACATATATAAATGTTTTGTATTTATCTTTTTATAGTAGTTTTACAGCGTGTTTGAATTTGTAAATTGTAATCTGACAAATAAAGTTTATTATCCTGTCAACCCATAAACCAACCCATGGCAGTTACAATGAGGTTAAACATTATATAACAATGGTCATACAACATACAAAGCAAAGTAAACTAGACAGAAATGCTGGGATGATGCTGGAACCGAAAGCAATAGAAAACCTCAAGCAGTCACTGCAACACACGCTTAGAAAAAGTCAAGGTACAGACAAGAATGACTAAGGTAGGGACCAGACAAAGAGAAGCCAAGAGCCAGGCCTTAGAAACAAAGATCAACATCAGAATGGGCAGATAATGCAGGCCTATGAAACGTTTAGACTGATTAAAATTGAACTGGTATTTAGGTGGTCAGAAAGATTAGGGAACCATAATTATGCTAGGAGGATTATTGAATGTACCAGATGAGATTTCGCGCTATTTTGTAAGATGTGAAATGGACTAGATAGACTTCATTGGCAGTGAAAATGGCACGATCAGAAAAGAGAGGTATCATCTGCAACGCCATATATAATTTCATTTTATATTATTAACTAAAACATCAAATACCAATGATCTAAGAAATAATTGCACGCTTCAAAATCGACACGGAATTGACACATGTTGAGACTTATCAAATTAAGAAATTGTTTTTTATTTAAACAAATTAAAGCATGCGCTTTCATTCTCTTTTCACAACAGAAGCAATAGAATTCATGTTATCAAGTTATCTCTTCAGTGTCATATGAATCCAAATGTTGTAACACCTCACAACGGAGAGGGACATCAGCTTATCCATCCTCACATGGATTAAAGTTTTCAGTGAAAGATTGTAGCAGATGTTAGATTTTTAAAAAAAGGTTTTCACTTAACCATTAAATTATGGATGGAAGCTGATGAACTGGATGAGAGATGTAAAAGAGAAAAAATTATACACTCCTGTATGCCAAGACCATACTCTGGTACATCTTTCCCATAGAAACTGTTGCAGAGAATGAAAAAAGTCAGCTGATGGTAAATGTGACACTTTCAACAGTCAGAAAAAAGTTGCTCGGAAATGGGCAGAGAGAATACAAGGCAAGAAAACCAAAAGTTATTGAGAAACAGAAGGCACGATTGAACTGGGCAAAAGAGCATGTGACATGAATCGAGAAGCAGTGGGCAAAGGTCAAAACCTGGGACAAAAATACGTTTACAGTTTAGAACTGTGTAGGTAATAATTATGTTAGCAAAACCCCTACAGAGTGAATATTGCCCTCTATGAAAAGCCTGCCCAGTGTTATGGTTTGGATGCCTTAACTCTTTGACCGGGTGTTTCAAGATGACAAGACCTTGCCATTGTGCAAGATTATTGAAAAGATAGATGGAGTAGACTGAATATGGCCACTTCCATCTCCAGCCCTAAACACATAAGAACAGTTGTTCCAGAGAATGAGCGCATTATTGCAAAAAAGCCCATCATAAAAACACTGATTAAAACAATAGACACTACATTGTGGCCATAGAAGAACTGAAACATCTGGTCAGCAGTATGCCAAGATACTGTCAAGCCAGCATCACGAACAAAAGCTGGCCAACTAAATATTGATGGCAACAATTAATGGCTTTTTACAGTGTCACCCATGTATTAAGTCTATTAAGGTCAACCTGAAATTCTATACAGTCCTGTTTTGATATAATATCACAGTAAAGCAAGACATTATCAGCATGAAACCTGCTTTTTGAATGTTTAATCATATTAATTATGTCATTTATGCATAGGATAAATAACGTTGATCCTAAAACAGGCCTAAAAATAATCCTAAGCAGCAGTGTGCTGCTCTCCAAATCATACCCTGACTCAAAACAAACCCAATAAATAGAGGCTTCCCTTTAGATTTAAATTAAATCGCCAGGAGGTTCTACCTCGTCTGAGGTAAGAGAGCCCCCTAGGAACTCTTACCCATTAAAAAGTGTTAAGTATGAAGTTTTTTTCATATGGATTGCTAAAAAAATTCTACATTTAATAATACAAAGTTTTTGGTGGTTTCTAGCACGACTAAAACAGTAAATATTTGCCACCAGCTACTGATCTCCTAAAATGTGAGGCGTTCTCATAGTTTCTGACAGCAGAGTAATAGCAAAACAACCAGTGCATCTACAATATCAACAGTTATCTCTGTCAATTAACTACTATACTATAACACTTTGCAACCCTATATTGCTTGTTATGCAGAGGTTTTAAAATGTGTCACAAGAGAATGAAACTTGCTACTCTTTCTACAAATGAGTTTTGTTCGCGGTCTTTCAAGCTATAAAAATTGACCAAGTCGAGACGAAATTAAACAAAAACAGCAGACGTTATCGTCATAACTATACATCCATAGCAAACATGGTAATCAGAATGTCCAAAAGCGCGTGTTTTGCTACGATTGCAGCCACTACAAAATATATCATCATCTTCACCCGCGCTGAACAACTTGGACCAGAAATCTTAACGCTTTGGAGGGACTTTGCAAGCAGACAAAACAAGCGCGTAGTTGACTAATGCTATTGTAGCGAGTACAACAGAAACATTTTATTTTCTAACCAAAAATTCTTAGCTTGAGCGCGTAATAAAACTTCAAATAACGCGCTGCGCTTTCGAACGCTTGTGATTAAAAACTTTGTGACATGCATGTCAGCACGTAATATGCGCTTTCTGTACTAATTCGGCCTCGAAAGCAAATAACTAAGGCTACGATAAGAGTGCAATCCGAGATACGCAAAGATATGATTTTCCTACGAGGCTGCATCAACGTCTAACTTTTTTCGGATTACAAGTGGACCACATTCATTAAAGTTCTATGCGTACATTTTAAATTCGTCGACTTAGTAAGTTTAAACCTTTCCTTCTAAATTGTGCATTATTTATGTTAAAAAATAATTGTTTTGCCAAAAATAATAACTTAGTTGCTCATGATTTTCTCTACCAAAGCACTCGTAGGATCTAGAAGGTATTACCGTATTAGCATGGAATATATTAGTTATCGACCTCTTGTTTTGATCGATTTTGACTGTTGCTTTAGCAGAACTGCAGAAACTTTCAATCAATATAGTAGTGTTTTACTTTGACTTTCGGTGTACCACTCATTAGGAAAACGAATGTGATACGAATACCTTATAAATCAGTTGGGTGAATCTAGGTCTACAATAGCACTGCCTTCAAAAAGAGATAATGCTTGCGTTTGTTTGTGATTTAGTCCAACTGTGCTTATTTCTCATTTGTTGTGGCAAGTATCTTGAATTGTCATCTATCCTCAAATATTGGACGTGCGATAATGTTATAAGCCACTTTTCTCGTTTTGCTATCTGCAGTTTTTTTAAGACGTGTAATTGTATCAAGAAATCTGGTACTTTTAAAACAACAGTGTTAACATTTCTGTGCTTACGTCGCAACTCCACACCCGAACGGGGAATGAATTTTACATCGGTTTATTACATAAAAAATATATCTTCTTTGAGCTTGGTTCTCCCACACAGTGAGCTGAGAATTTTTTAATACTAAAATATGTTACCAATTCTTTTCTCAAATGCCTATATTGGTAAGGTCGTTTTGTAGGAAATTGCTTATCATGAATATTATATCACAAAGTTTCATTTGCAAATTATCGATGGTAGGTTATTTATGGAGATCTATAACAACAAAGATCCCAGCATTGATTTTGGTTGTAAATGTAATAGAATTACATAAAAAAAAGTTTAATATGAAAGTATGTGTGCTTTGAAAATATAACAAGTTGAGATGAGCCTTTGATTTGTTTGCTTTGTAGAGTAGGCTAATTCATAATCTTCAGTTAGGCCCAACTATCAGATCAGATTGTGTTCTCACTGAGAGCCTCTGAAGGCAAAAAGACGTGAAAACCCAGTTTCAAGAACTTTTTTGTTTATTTTTTACTTTTATTTATTTATTTATTTTTTTTTAATTCTTTATTATATATTTATTTATTGACATATATACATGTATATATGAGAAACAAAATACTTACTTTTGATAAATAGCGTTTTTGTGGATTACATATGATAAGTATAACAAAGTCTAGAATGGTTACGCTTGGGCCTGTATCTTTTTAACGGCGCCTGAAACCTAAAAGAATGCAGTAATAAAAAATCAAGCTTACGTACAGCAATGAAAACAATTATTGATGACATGGTCTTATTTATTTATTTTAGGCAATTATTGTGGGTGATGGTACAACATTGTTTTTATTTCTAAAGTGAAACCCATTTTTATGGAGTATTTTTTGTTTTAAATCATGTTAGTGAAATGGCTGCCTCACAATCTTGTTTTAAAAAAATGGATTGATGTGTTTGATTGTGTTGCGCCTTGCGTATATTTGATTTTATTATACTGATGTCAGTGGATTTGCTAGAGCATGACTCTCACTCAAAGTGTGAACATAACCTTTCAAAACGATGTTTAATTTAGGCAAACGGCTGTTATGTCCAACAGCGTTTAAAAGATAAATTTAAAATGTTTGGTATTTGCATTGGCCAATTGCTGCTCTCTTTAAAGCTCTGTCTTTGTGCATTAGAGAGAAATGTAATGCCAATAGCCTGAGAGCGAGTGCCTGTGTTTGGTAGCTGATCAACTCAAATACAGCCCCAACTTAATTTCGCTGGTAGAGAGTACAATGTAAGATTGGATATTCCTTTCGCTACTTCCATCGACCTTTCCTAGGACTTTTCTTAGATACAACAACCACCATGGTGTTAATATAAAAGCTACAAAACAGACATCTGTATCGTTTCACATATGGATTGAGGTGATCATTGAACCAGAACGGCATTAGACCGAAAGATACATTGGGAAACAGTCCCAACATCGACAAGTCCGAACCTAGACAAGTCCCAATCTCGACAGAGGTCGGTCCGAATCTCGACAAAGATTGGTCCGAACATCGACAAAGGCTGATGCAGTTTTACGATAATTTAATCTTCAACAAATGATAAATGTCTTTTTGCAGTTCTATCCTCACTTCAAAAAATACAAAATCAAAGCTACTCACTGAAGTTTAGATTTCAAATAAAACATTTTGCTAGCATAACAGTCAACCATATTTATGATTGTTACTTGTTTTAGCATTCGTTCTATATTTAGGTTGGGCAAAATATTGTTAGGCCTACATAAGCTGGGGAGTGCTGCATCAAATGGATCACAAGATATTTTTGCGTAAATAAATCTTTTACATATAAATCGCTCATTTACTATAAAAATAGTAGATGGTAAAATAGTAAAACTGCTGTCGAGATTGGGCCAACCGTTGTCGATATACAAACTCGTCGAGTTTCAAACCAGTCGAGGTTCGGACTATAAACCGATACATTTGGCTGGTTGAACTGCAAATTTGAAGAGTTTGCCAATGAGTTTCTATGATAAGCCAATTATCCGATCCATTAGTGCTCTCGCTTACGTTGAAATATGCCCAGTTCAATCTGTCACATCTGGGTACCAGACAAGACTTTCGCGCGTAACAACGTTACACTAAAAACTTGTCTGCTGTGGTTCAGTCTTTTTGTTTGTTATAATTACTCTGATATGTCACATCTTGATATTGCTTTTACAGTCTGGTCTGGAGTTCTTGAAGATGCAATGGCTGCAGTTTTAAATCAAATGACTTTAGATATCAACCATGTTGATTTCATCCTTGAATATGTGTTTCACATCAGCTGTGCTCTCTATTGTCGCACTACAAGGTAATCTCTATTCCTCAAGCAACTAATGTGAGTGTTCTTTCAACTTCTTTGTGGTGTCGCTTGTTCAACAATGGCTAGTTGGATGAATCACAGAACTCGTTTTTGACTGACACCAGTATTTATTTGTGATTTTATATGGCTTGCTCGGGCCGGCTCAACGAGCTGAACCCTGGCTGAGTCGCTGATTAGAAAGATCTGAGCAGCCACAAATAAATTGAGACTGAATCATGTGAAGAACATAGAGCTATTCTGTTTTTAAAGATTAGGTGTTGAAGGTCAATACTCCTTATCTTGTTTTCTAAGTTAACATAGATTATACCTTGGGTACATGAGTTGTACCTGAGTAGTAGTACTTGCGTTAGTAGTAGTAATAGTTAGTAGTAATGAGTGTTGTACATATACTCGGGTTTCCGTGTACCATGAGTACCTTATATGTCATTTATCCTCACACTGCCTAGCCTAAACATTTATTCTGCTGTCTCAAAGACCAAGAAATAATAAAACCTCTGTTTACTTTATTAATTTGGTTTTTACTTATAATTTGAACTTTTCATTTAGTTTTTTAATTAGCTGTGTGTTATGCATTTGTTTTCATGTCATATGCGAGTATTTACCGTTGTTCTTTGAGCTTAATAACGATGTATGTAATCGATGTGTATGTCAATGTTTGACTGAAATGATCTATGTTAGTCTCGTGCGGTCAAGGGACTAAGATATCATTAGTCATGCACAACCTTTGCTACATTTATAAATAAACTTCTACTACGTATTTACAAAAATATACAAATAGTACTATTCTTTAATTGATTACTTTGATCGATTACATTGATTCGTTAAAACTCATGATACGCTGTAGAATTAGTTCACAAGTCTGTTAGGCCTAGTATCTAGAATTCACAAGGAATACTTTGTGGTGATGCAATTTGTGCTGGTATACAGCTATGCTACATTATAATGGGATTCATATGACAATCTGAATATACCTGTATGCTAGAATACATGTATATGAATGCCTTCCGGGCAATTGCGTGTACCTTGTTGAGTGGGTAAAGGCATCAGAAAGGGATATATGTAGAAGCTAGAACCTGCATACTCACAAAGCCAACTACATTTGACCAAACCCTCCACCCTTTTGACCCTACACCCCACTTGTCTCCACACTTGCTGATAGTTTGAAGAGTTTGGGTTACTCAATCGTAAAAACAATTTTTACAATTAATGCTAATGAGAAACATCCAAGCAATGTTATAGTGCTTGTACTCTCTCCTTTTCTGACCACATACCATTCTCAGTCATAATAGTAAGAATTCGGTATTTTCATTACAGAAAACGAACAGCTGCTTAATGACCACCAGCCCTTAACATTGTCCTTAGCACAGCTCATTTAAATTTTGTTATTGGCTTGTAAGATTCTAACCTGAGGCTCGACCAGGGTTTCACATGGCCGGCACAATATTGAGGATGTCTAGTAAAACAACCTGAGCGTACCTTTTCCGGTACTTCCTTTAACATAAGTAAACACACACCCAAACCTAATGTTTTACACATTCATATTTTTATTATATTTATATTGTTTATTATAGTTTTTATATTTCTACAATTTTCCTATCGTTTGATAGCATAGCTTCAGCACCAAAATTAGAATCAGCCATTTTTTTAAACTGTAGGTGTTTATCGAATTCATTTTTATCATTTTTTAGTAGAATTATTTGTTGATCTGTCAAGCTAATTACAGATACAATAAAATATCGAGTATGTTTTGGTATATGTAGCTGATGCTGCCTGCTCTGTAACTGTGAATGGAATACCAGCTACCCCTGAGAAGCATTTTGGTGTCCCTGATGGCAGTATCTACTTATTTCAGACGGTCTACGAGTTCAACAAAGTATTGGATATAAACTTCATTAATAAATTTGATTCTTGGGTGAGTTATAACTGGTAGAAAGGTTTAACACTCTCTTACAGGCTTTTCAGTTTTGTTGCTATGGTTAAGATCTTCAGGTATTTTACGGTTTTGATCAACACTTTCCATACGTACACAAGGTTGTGACCTTGTGTACATATGCTTACATTACACAAGGTTGTGACCTTGTGTACATATGCTTACATTACACAAGGTTGTGACCTTGTGTACATATGCTTACATTACACAAGGTTGCGATTGTGACCTTGTGTACATATGCTCACATTACACAAGGTTGTGACCTTGTGTACATATGCTTACATTACACAAGGTTGCGATTGTGACCTTGTGTACATATGCTCACATTACACAAGGTTGTAATCTTGTGTACATATGCTTACATTACACAAGGTTGTGATCTTGTGTACATATGCTTACATTACACAAGGTTGTGACCTTGTGTACATATTCTTATATTACACAAGGTTGTGACCTTGTGTACATATGCTTACATTACACAAGGTTGTGACCTTTCATTACCCAAGGTTGTGACCTTGTGTACATTTACTGACATTACACAAGGTCGTGACCTTGTGTAATGTCAGCAAAACTTTTACGTCAGTTTGTTATTTGCTTAAGTTGCGCTACAAAAATCCCGTCCTTAAAATTTTTCTTCGCATTCTGTTAAATTGTGTGTTATGGACTTAACTTGATATTTTTATTGAAACAATTTTTATTGAAAGTATAAAAATATTAGTTTAATATTTGTGTTTAACTAGAAAAGTTGTTTACTTTTAATTGCCTAATGTCATACCCACTCGTGAAGGGGAAGTTCCGATGACTAATTCTTTGACTATCATTGTTTTGCATCGTGGATTTGTAATTATTTTATTGTTATATTTTTTCTTCTAACGGCAGAAAATGTTAGTGATAAATTGTACTAAATGTATGACATAATGATAAATTTTTGCTGTGAATAAGAAACTGTATAAAAGATTCTCTAAAAATTAAACATGACCAAATGTAGAACATGGAAGCGTGGCATCCTTTTTGGCGGTCGGTTGGACATTACTATTTCACTTGAAGTGTAGTTTAAAGAGGCTTCGGGTAAAAAATTGGAATCATCAACGTTGACATCATATGTGTCTACACGATGCACTGTACCGCGATTATGCCAGCTATAACCAGAGTTGTCTTTTTTTTAATTAGACCTTCTAATAGGTATCTAGATAGACAAAATCACAGAAGCATTTTTAATTTTGTGAATCTTATAATTTGCTTTGTAAATAGGCTATGTACAGTCGTACAGCTTTTTATACTTAGCGTCTTATTAATGTATATTCAAGTACACTCACTATATGTATTGATTAGTACAGTTGAGGCTACTATAACATAAACCTTCTATAACGTAACTTTGAATAAAGAACTCATGTAAAGTTTTTGCTTCGCATTACGTAATAAATTTCATATAACCGGTAAGGTCAGTGTAAGTTCTCATATTCGATTTGAATATCGAGAGTGGTGTAGTTAGCATCAAAAATATCATTTTCTCTCTTGCCACACTTGGGTGAGAATACGACATACAAGTGTATCTTTATTATATATAGTATTACCCTGGTCGTATAGTCTGCCGTGAGAGATTGTCATGTGTGCCGAAAAAGCGCAGAGAATAAGCATCTGTACAATCATTTAGGAATGCCTAAAGTTGGTCAATTGGTCCTGATGTTTAGTGTCAGTTTATCAATCTGAATGTCATGATCCGGAGTCTCGTTGAAAGTGATCCTTTATATTAACCTATAATCTTGGGTTCGTACAAACAGGCAAACAAATACTATTTTCACTATAGCAAATTTATATTTTTGTTTTACTTTATTTTAGACACGTTAATTTTTTATGCAGCATAGACCTAGCTGTCTAAAAAATATTGAAAAGTTGATGTAAATGGACAATGAGAGTGTTCGCTCTCCTGAACTTAATGTAAAATTGAATGTGAACCCTCAACCAAGTGAAAATGATAAGATAAAAAAGAAAATTTGTTGATAAAAACCAATAGTAGTTATTCAAAAAAGTCATTAAATTACAAAGTCAAGTTTTTTCCTATTTGCCAAAGGGAGAGTTCGCGACAATCTTGGAACGGATTAGACAGTTTAGATGTATTTTACTGTTTGTTTGTAGTAAAATTCCTCAAACGTAAACACTCCTGTAATGGATTATTTACATGGTAGAATTATCTACTGTACTGTCAAACTTGCTTTTATGATAAATTCAAGTCGTTCTGCGGCCAGCTCTGTGTCGTAAAATTACTGTATGTCGGATTAATTATTTCTATAAAAGTTCACTGTTATTTGTTTTCTTTCATTTCATGGCACCAAAAACCTACAATAATTTCATAATAGATGTTACCAAAGATAATTACACGTAATAAGAAACATAAAAAAGAAACTAGTACAGTAATATTCAGTAATAAAGATGTTTGTTGTTACTTACCTAAGAGATGGGTGAATGGAATTGGAGACATATCCATGCAGTTACATCGGTGCGGAGGCAGATATAATATCAAAGATACGCCGCATAACTTACTGAAGGGAAGCGAAACTTAATGTAGTTTTTCTATTTTAGTTAATACATTACCGTTTTACTTGTCACCTTAAACGTAATCATAGTCAGGGATTGTACTGTACTGTGAAATATCGCAAATTATTTTCGGCTGAGAGTCAAATTATTGCTCGAATTTTACGTTGTATATTGACTGTTATAAATAGGGGTTTATCATATATTTTTATCATTTTAGTCACAGTCAACAGACTCTACATAGTTTGTTGCGTGTGGACAACTAGGCGACAGTGTTGAATGATTCAATTGGCACTTGAGGTTAGCTAATAGTGAAGCATTAAAGCGGCTTAAACTGTCTTAGTGTCAGATTTTAACCGTTCCAATGTCAACGGTTACATGGAACCAATTGCAATATATTTATTAAAAGATTAGTGTGCTAAAAATGTGTCATTCCTAGAGTCTGACTATCCTAAGGATACTTGTTGTCTTTGCCGATGGACACTAGCGGGTGGCCACCCTACCAAGCTGACCTTTGTGATGTCATAAGATTTTGATTGGGCGCTCAGCAAAAATGGCCGAAGCTGAAAAGACTAAAATTGAATGGTTTCAGTCATGCTCTATGATGTTCAGACAGGTGTCGACAAACTTTGAATTCAATTACACGATTTGATGCCAGTTAGTGAATGCAATTGCCAAACTCAATTTTCAATGACAAGTTTCTACACGAATGACCCGAACATCAATTAGGTACCAAGTGGATTGATCATACAACGGGTTAGCAATGATTTTCAGTAAGATTGCTTGACCTATTCAGTAGTTGGTAAAACAGTTTTCACATTTCATTCTGCCGACAATGTTCCTTGGTTCAGCATTCTGTGCCACCTTATGTTGAGTTGTTCAGAAAGGACAGTTTAATCACTAGTACGCCCTTCTCAATGTGAAAGGATTTACTCCAATTTAGTACTATTTTATAGTACGTTCATAAATGAATGAAGCGTTTTTTAAACCATGACATTTAGGCAAATGCAATACAGCATTTTTCCATGATCTGCTTTATTCTTGTTTTATGGATGATCATTGATGCTGCGAACATAAAAGTTTGATAAATATATCTTTTTCTTTTGCAGTTCTACGAGCTCTCCAGCCTTTACATGTAACTATTCCCTTGCACTGTCTATCCTAACTTTCACCCATTGTAGATCAGTTTAGAGTCCTTCACATCTAGTTTGTCTCTTTCTTTTCTCTTAAAGACATCTATTTGTTAGTATGTATATATTTATATATAAAATATAAAGAGCACTTACCTGTTAGTCAATCATTGACTAACAGGTAAGTGCTCTTTATATTTTCTATTATAGTATAATTCACTCTATGCTTGGTGTATTGAGTGCTTTTTTATTATTCTTTATAAAACTAGTGTTTGTAAGGATAATATATATATTTATATTCTGTAATAACCCAAGTACGTATAATGCTGCCTTTTTCATCCAAATTTTAACTTAAAAATTTGCGTAGCATTATACGTGAGCACATGAAAAATCCCAGTTTTCAAAATCATCTTTTTGTAAGGGGAAACCAAATTATGTAATAAATTTTATTGGTACTTGTCAGGTATTTTATCAATCAATATAATACAAGAAGGGAAGTTGCACGAGTCAAAAAATCTGCCTGCGTACCATACTTCCTAGGATGTAAGAAGTATGGTGCCCAGGCTATACTTCTGAGCTTATTCGGTACGTCTTAGGTTGCAAGAATTACCGAATAAACGCAGCATCATTTAATATACGGTGGTGTGATAACGGACCGCCCTAGAATTGTAACCAATTCCAATTAATATGGTGTCATAGTTGCTAACCAATTTTTTGAAGTTGTAGCCTACTTATTATATATCAAAATAAAGCTCTTTATCTGAATAATATATCTGAATGAGTCTCCTCCATTCAGATATATTATTAAAGACACATTTGCAGTGGTTTACCACTTAAAATGCAGACTTGTGCTGCTTGCTAGCACAAAAATTGAAAATCAGTAATTTTAATTTTTAGCAGCTTCAAAGACAAAGTTTTCTATTCAGCAAACATAATGACATGAGGATTGCTTTAAACAATGTCTTTGATCTGACTAACATCACTGCTTTAAGTTTCAATGCAAATAAAATACCGGTTTAACTCGAGTGAAAATGTTAAAAATAATTGCTAGTTTTGATTCTCCAAAACTCATCTAGCAATTTGTTTCAAGCTAAAATTAATTTTATTAAGTTCTACTCATGTTAAGATTTTTTTAATCTACACTTTTTAATCTACACTTTGGGTTCTACTCAACAACAAGAGTTTAATGACCTCGAGTGCTGAACAGTAGCGATGACTAAGTTTTATAGGGTGATCCGTTTCTTTTTCACACCACTGTACATGTCAACCGTGGTCATTGTTCACGTGTATGGCACATGAGACCAAAAGGTCTTAGATCATAAGTGAACAAAAGTTGTGTTGAATAAGTCAAGGTTTATTCAACTGATATAACTCTCAATGATGTTCAGTTGTAAGCTAAGACAAATAATTATATAAAACCATTGCTCAGTTGGAACCCAAAATATATCATTGGCTGCACTCTTTTTTTGCTAACATATTCGTACCCTTCTTATAACACGAAAATATAACTTATAATGTAGTATATAACTTAATATAACTTATAACACTCATGCAAATAAAACTCACTTTATTTTTTAGTTCATTCTTTGTCATTCAAACTTGATCTTTAGTGTCTGAGTTAAGTCATTGTTGTCACCCTTGTCATTATCGAAGTCGGTCTCGTCGCTATAATCGCCTGTTCAGTAAAAGCTTTAAGACACAAGAGACTGATACATTGACTCAGGCATCCACGGTTCATGGACAAATAGTGGCATAACTCACCCCGAGTACCACATCAAAGCTGAAAACTTTATGGAGCGTTATACTTGGCTATGTCAAAAAAGACCAGTTTTCCGATTTAAATGTTTGAGGGAGTATTACACTCGGGTGATTACAGTATATACCTATATATATTTATATACATGTACATCTGTGTGTTAACATAGATATTATTAATATAATCAACTGTGTTTTAGCGTTGATATTTGTGTGTTAACCTAATAATATTTGTTCGCCTCTAGTATAATAGCTGTAGCGCATAGCTTGCTTTTCCAACTAGTTGTAGCAAAGCATAACATCGCACATATTCATCCAGTTGCCTGATATTCCATCAGATTATTAGATTTGTGTTATTAGGTATTTGTCAAATGGATTGTATATGTATGTCTCGAGAGAAGTATATATTCATTGCTATAAGAACAGCAGTGTATTCTTACCTATTTATAAAACCAGAAAAAATAAGTAAGGTTGCCAATGTTTAAGGTTTACAAGTTTTGGTGAAGCTAAATGAAGACCTTTGTTTTGTAGTTGGCATAAAGTGAACCTGTTAGCTTTATATACTAACTTTACAAATAATTTCTCACTTTTGAATAGTTGAAGCTAGTTTGAGTAGGGAAAGTTTGGTTTTGCAATGTTAATGAAATGTCACGGACAGTAAAATCTATGGTGATGGTTTCTTGCTATTCCATGAAATGCGTCAGTGCACGCACCTCAAGCTATTCATGAAATGCTTCAGTGCACGCACCTCAAGCTATCCATGAAATGCTTCAGTGCACGCACCTCAAGCTAAATTACTTGTAAGCCTGGCAATGTTCATTTATCAGTAGATGAGCTTAAGTGAGCTTAAAAGCTTTTAGCCACAAATAATTCAAATTAACATTTCAATAATTTGCATGTAATCTCTTGAAGAATGTATCTATTGGTCACTTTCTAAGACCATAGGATTCTATATAGTAGGTTACAAAAGTCAGCATAATGTTATGTTTGTGAATAAGAGGACATAATACTTCGTCAGATGAGGGAGAGAAATGACTTTGTGTGCTATGAAGAACACAAATACCAGAGATGGTCTAATAACCAAGTAAATTTGAATGGTGATTCGTTGTACAAATATCTGAAATCTATGAGAAATTTAAAATTCACAGGGATAAAACTGACAACATTTGTGTTTTTTTATATTAAGTATATTTCTATGAAAATACCATTTTACAATTAATCTAACACCGTGTAGAACATATTTATAGATAAAAGAAGCTTGAAATGCAAAATTAGGATAGGAGGAAATTATGTTAGCAGTAAAGACTATTATTGATATATCAACAACTGTACTGAATGACTCAAGTTATAAAGAACCAATCAGTGAACGCTGTACTGATTGACTCAAGTTATAGAGAACCAATCAGTGAATACTGCGGACCACAACAATTAATAGTGCAGTGCATTGGTTTTGCAAATAAAGTCATATTCATGAAAATAGTCTTTTGTTATGTCTTTCCTGTTGATTTAGTTTTTATGGAATCTTTTGCTGAAGATAGATATTTGCAAGGTTAAGTGCTCCCTTTGCTGGCCTAGTAGTATTTGCTTACATTTTCATAATTGAATAATTAGCAACTTTATCAATTTTGTGCCCGTTTTAGATTGTTCAACTTGGAGTTGACTTTGGAGTTTTTAGTTGGAGTTTGATTTAATTTGGCATACCAAAAAGTAAATTTGGTTGTAATTTTGTTTTGAAAAGTGTAATTAGGTTGACAAGTAGTAGATATGACACAAAGCCTGTAACTGGAAGGATTGCGTCAAATTCACGATTCAGTTTTTGCAAAAATACCTAAACTGCAAAATATTGCATCAAAGCCATTTGCTTGCCAAGTCTAACTTGGCGAGTGAAATGTTACCATGTCAGCTGGTTATTATAAATCACAGCTGAAAAGATGACAGACTGCCCATAGTAGTGCTGGGCCTTTTTTCTGGCCGATGGGTTTTTCGAGTATCGGGTTTGTTGATACGGATTTTATGTTTAAATTTTCTAAAAATTAGACATATCTTAAAATTTACAAAGCAATCATATTTCTATTCAATTTATATATTATTTTTCACTGTTTTTATCCACTGACATTTGTGCTCACAGCGTTAACAGGCGGGTTGTTGAACAGTCAAGAGCGCAGAATGCAATAGACAGAGTTTTTGTTCACACTGCTCGGCGGATCCGAGTACCAAAACCCGAACTCGAAAGTCAAAACCCGTACCCGCAAGATCGAATTACTCGACGATTCTATTACCCGAGACTCGAGAGAAGATAAACCCGCGAGTTCAACTAGTATTATTACCCATGCCCAGCACTAGCCCATAGTTGAATAATAGCATTATCTTGTGCTTGTAAGGTTAGTGTCAAATTATCTTGTGCTTGTGAGGTTAGTGTCAAATTATCTTGCCCTTGTGAGGTTAGTGTCAAATATTTTAGATAGGTGAACAGTCAGCAGACAGGAAGAAAGAATTGCTATAGCATGTTCCATTAAATTGGGACCTCGCATTGTTGTATGATCATACTCACTGGGTTTGTCCTATAAAATAGAAGTAGCCATTGAGTTGAAAGATCTGCCGAAAAATATAGCAAAAGGTTACTATTGGATCAAGATCTGTCATTTGAACATAAGTAATAGTTGACTAAGTGTGTGCAAGCAGTAGTCAGTAGTTATCAAGCTTGGATCGATCGGCGTGGCTCAGCGAACTCTCAGCCCATTTTTCAGCTTACCATGCGTGAAGTAATAAAAGGTCATTTTGAATTATTAGTTCTTTGATGTTTTTAGTTGGAGAATATAGCGGTGCCAGTACACAGCTAGAGAGTTGTCAAGTCAGTAGATGGCCTGCATGTATAATTCAAAATATATAACCGTGTAAGAGACAATTTGGTCTTGCGGTCTGTCAGTTTTCCAGTTGTTCGCTGAATCCTGAGCCCGCCAATTCATGACTCGAATGGAAATCTAGCAAAGAGAAGGGGGTTTCTAAATATATATACGGTGAAAAAGCTTTTAGAGTTTTTAAGGCTGATCCGTTCTGAAAATTCTAGTTTAGGCTAAAATGACGTTTTTTTGTAGTATGGAATTGACTTCTTGGTAGAACATTTAGCACTATATGATAAGTCCAGTAAATATTCTATGATATCCTTTAGCAAATGCTGGACACCTTTGCCAAAAAGGCTTCAATAATAAAAATTTAGCGTATTCTTCTTTTATTCATTGCGTTTAAAATTCTTGATTGCAGTTCATTTACAACATAAAGTCAGTATTTCCATGGATGGATCTTTCATGTTCATATACGCTTGTACAGTGAAATACCTCGGAAAATTGCTAAGTTTGTATGGGATTCACATGTACGCACACTAGCGATCTGTAAAAAACTTTCTAACTTTTCAGTTTTATTAGAACTTCATTTAAAGCAGATAATAGTAATAATGTACTAATGTTACTAATACTCCGTATATTCATTTGTTTTTAGCAAACAGTTGTATTTAGATTTATCAAAACTTCAAGAGAAAACACAACGTTATAGGTATAATTTTAATACATTACAGTGATCCTTCCTACTTCACGACTTCACCTATCGCAGGTTTTGTTGGCCTTTATTTGTATACATGTGCACTGACATGTAGAAGGACGTGTACGTGCATAGTATTTGTTAAAGTTTAGAAACAGTTAATGGTTTAGAAATGTTAAAATTATGGCTTATATTTAAAAATATCTAGTTTCTATTTCGCAAAAATCTCTATTTCATGGGTTGATCTAGAAAGTAACCTATGCAAAGTAGGAGGGACTACTGTATTCCTTGCAGATTTGTCTGTCAGCGCAAAACAAAAAAGGTAATTCCTGTCGGTTGGGAAGTTATCGGCTAGAGTCATTCATTGTACACTTTATCATTGTACACTGTATCATTGTACACTTTATCATTGTACACTGTATCATTGTACGCTTTATCATCGTACGCTGTATCATTGTACGCTGTATCATTGTACGCTGTATCTTCCAATTTAAACATGTTTTGAGATCATTTTTCACGGCAACTGTAGCAATGTGGAAAAGGTGAACTACGCTGATACTACTAATAAATGCCTGATAAATACCATAAAAACTGCAACACACATTTCTTTTTGACGAAACCAATTAGACCAGCAATTTATTCGGATCTGTCTAATAACAGTCACAAAAATCATTATTTGTTCTTTGTTTAGTCTGTACTAATTAACGTGTCATAGGCTTTTTATCAAAGTTATAGGATAGACTGTTAAAACTTATATCAGACAATTTATTTTGTTGCTGAAGTAGACTGCCTTTGCCTGTTTATGATCTAACCTTGTTTACCTGATTACCTTACAGGATATAATTGCCTCTATGACAGTGAGACTAATTAATTTTTAGTAATGATAGTTCATCCCAATTACCTAAACTACTGGTATAATTTGGTCACTTGGTCTCCACCAAGTGAACGCTAAAGGGGCTATTGTTTCCATAACGCCAACATTGTGCACCGGACTCATTTCTAGCATCACTCACCACGGGCAGGCAATTCCGTGTAATGCTTTCTTTACATTAGTTGGGCTAGAGAAGGGCATTCTTTTTACCTTTTATATGTGGTGTTTGATTTGGGCTATTGCTGTTCTAGTGTGCTTATTTTTGCTATATACTTTGTATCTGCATGGATGCACTTGGTGGTCAATTAAACACAATTTATTTGTGTGCGAGCTTATTCTCCCTTGGACAACACTAATAATGCTATGAAAGATTTTAAGTAGTCATTAGTTGGTGCAGTTTTCATAATTTTAGTAGTATTGTATTGTATAAAAATAGTTTCTTTGTAGAAAGAAGAATCTCCACAAAAGTTTCAGCTCCAAAACAATTCTGCCGTTATGAAATCATGCCGTAAAAATGAGTCCTGTACAATAACCTACAACTACACTGAGCCTTCTTCACTCTTCATGCTCAACCGCTTCACAAGTCACTGGGAATGCCTAATTGTAGTCAGTGAGGCTCGAGAGATCTGCCGACTGAACCTCATCATTGGCAGCAGTAGGTGATGAGTGCAACTGTCTTATGATCTTTAAGGGAAGACAACTCTGATGTTAAGGTTTTCTGTTGTTTTAGTTAGTACAGTCATACTTCGACTTACGAGCTTAATGCGTTCCGAGACTGAGCTCGTATGTCAATTTACTCGCATGTTGTTGCAATTTATTTATATATAGAACAATTAAATATATATTGATTGGTTTCCATACTCTAAAAAAATGCAAATAAAACACTCAAAACAAGATATTGTAACAGAAAGAACATGTTGGTTATTGTCCTAACTTACCATAAGCTTTTAAAAAGCGACAAATAAAAAATAATGCAAGAAAATGTGATTAATTAAAATGTAAAATTAAATACATACAATAGCAGCTAACGCTAGCATTCGCCAGAGAGGGAGTTATAGAGAGTTATCCTTCATTACAACAGTTGACTTTGATAAATTTGGATTTTATCAAAGTCTTAGAAGCAAACCTAAAAGCAAACTTTCATTTTTAACTTAACCTAATTAAAATTTCTTCAGCGTTCATAGTTTGAAGTTTCTCGCTAGTTAGCTAATTTTTCCTTTGTTTCGCTTTCATGACTAGCCGGCCGTTCTAAGATAAACCTATTTAAGTACGTTTGCCTTTGTTGCCCTTTCAACATGTTGCGATTAGGACGAACGCAGGTGTCGTCACAAACGGTTAATGTACGACCACTAGCCAACTTGTCCGAATGTTTATAGTTTTGATAGATAGCACCGGCCTTTTCACATAGCATCGTTCAGTTACGCTGTCACCGGCCAATTGTTGATCTTTCATCCAATGCCTGAGCAGTCTCTCCATCAGCGGTCGTGAAGATCGCTGCACCGTTTAGAAACTATGGTTAGTCCTTTTGTGAACTAAATAAATGCCCTGAATATAATCCTCTGTTTGATAATTGTGAATGTATTTCTGTCATATTGCTGAGCTAGCTCAATCACGCATACACACTTCGCACATTTTTCAATAATTTTCCGTTTAATAATTGGTATCATTTGCTTTTTCTTTGCATTTCATCTTTCATTTTACTGGCAAACTTTCGGTCTACGCGCAGTACTTTTAATTCACGTAATTCTGCACGGAAAATCGCGCACAAAAAACACGGTACAAAAGTATAACCTGAGCAGTTGAAAAATACAGAGTGATGCTGTTCTCATAAAACACCTCCGGCATACTTGGCAACTGACTCACGTGCTCGTATCTCAAACATGGCTCGTATGTTAGTGCTAAAACTTGCTTAAAAGCTGGCTCGTATCTCAAGTTTCTCGTACGTTGGAGCACTCGTAAGTTGAAGTATTACTGTAGTCATTAGATTTCAAAAATTTTTTATGATGTTTAATTATATATTAATTAGGTACGAGTTATTACGGTCTAAAGATTTAGCAGTTTTCACGATGCCCTACAATAAAGATTAAGAATAATGATAAGTTTAACTTCAAAATTAAACTGCTTGCCCCGAGTGTAATAATTATTATCGGAGCAAAAGTTGGCGGAACGAGAATTATTTACTGCGTGTCTTCATTTTTTTTATTTATGCTTGTGCAGTTCTATATATCAGTTAATATGATGACAATTAAATTTTGACAAATGTTAAGCACAACTGTTTATCCAAATACATGGAGCAAGATAGAAAGCTGTTTTAGCAATGGCATATTAAGTAATACATGGAGCAAGATAGAAAGCTGTTTTAGCAATGGCATATCAAGTAGTACATGGAGCAAGATAGAAAGCTGCTTTAGCAATGGCTTATCAAGTAATACATGGAGCAAGATAGAAAGCTGTTTTAGCAATGGCACATCAAGTAATACATGGAGCAAGATAGAAAGCAGTTTTAGCAATGGCTTATCAAGTAGTACATGGAGCAAGATAGAAAGCTGCTTTAGCAATGGCTTATCAAGTAATACATGGAGCAAGATAGAAAGCTGTTTTAGCAATGGCACATCAAGTAATACATGGAGCAAGATAGAAAGCAGTTTTAGCAATGGCTTATCAAGTAGTACATGGAGCAAGATAGAAAGCTGTTTTAGCAATGGCATATCAAGTAATACATGGAGCAAGATAGAAAGCTGTTTTAGCAATGGCATATCAAGTAATACATGGAGCAAGATAGAAAGCTGTTTTAGCAATGGCATATCAAGTAGTACATGGAGCAAGATAGAAAGCAGTTTTAGCAATGGCTTATCAAGTAATACATGGAGCAAGAGAGAAAGCTGTTTTAGCAATGGCTTATCAAGTAGTACATGGAGCAAGATAGAAAGCTGTTTTAGCAATGGCATATCAAGTAATACATGGAGCAAGATAGAAAGGAGTTTTAGCAATGGCTTATCAAGTAGTACATGGAGCAAGATAGAAAGCTGTTTTAGCAATGGCATATCAAGTAATACATGGAGCAAGATAGAAAGCTGTTTTAGCAATGGCATATCAAGTAGTACATGGAGCAAGATAGAAAGGAGTTTTAGCAATGGCTTATCAAGTAGTACATGGAGCAAGATAGAAAGCTGTTTTAGCAATGGCATATCAAGTAATACATGGAGCAAGATAGAAAGCTGTTTTAGCAATGGCATATCAAGTAATACATGGAGCAAGATAGAAAGCTGTTTTAGCAATGGCTTATCAAGTAGTACATGGAGCAAGATAGAAAGCTGTTTTAGCAATGGCATATCAAGTAATACATGGAGCAAGATAGAAAGCAGTTTTAGCAATGGCTTATCAAGTAGTACATGGAGCAAGATAGAAAGCTGTTTTAGCAATGGCATATCAAGTAGTACATGGAGCAAGATAGAAAGCAGTTTTAGCAATGGCTTATCAAGTAATACATGGAGCAAGATAGAAAGCTGTTTTAGCAATGGCATATCAAGTAGTACATGGAGCAAGATAGAAAGCTGTTTTAGCAATGGCATATCAAGTAATACATGGAGCAAGATAGAAAGCTGTTTTAGCAATGGCATATCAAGTAATACATGGAGCAAGATAGAAAGCTGTTTTAGCAATGGCATATCAAGTAATACATGGAGCAAGATAAAAAGCTGTTTTAGCAATGGCATATCAAGTAGTACATGGAGCAAGATAGAAAGCAGTTTTAGCAATGGCTTATCAAGTAATACATGGAGCAAGATAGAAAGCAGTTTTAGCAATGGCATATCAAGTAGTACATGGAGCAAGATAGAAAGCAGTTTTAGCAATGGCTTATCAAGTAATACATGGAGCAAGATAGAAAGCTGTTTTAGCAATGGCACATCAAGTAATACATGGAGCAAGATAGAAAGCTGTTTTAGCAATGGCATATCAAGTAATACATGGAGCAAGATAGAAAGCTGTTTTAGCAATGGCATATCAAGTAGTACATGGAGCAAGATAGAAAGCTGTTTTAGCAATGGCATATCAAGTAATACATGGAGCAAGATAGAAAGCTGTTTTAGCAATGGCATATCAAGTAATACATGGAGCAAGATAGAAAGCTGTTTTAGCAATGGCACATCAAGTAGTACATGGAGCAAGATAGAAAGCTGTTTTAGCAATGGCACATCAAGTAGTACATGGAGCAAGATAGAAAGCAGTTTTAGCAATGGCACATCAAGTAGTACATGGAGCAAGATAGAAAGCTGTTTTAGCCGTGGCTTATCAAGTTTTATTTGTTTTGGTGATTCAATAAAATGTGAGGTTTTTGCAACCAAGGTGTTTGTTGGAGAGAAAAAATATATTAAAAAAATTAAAATTAACTGTATTAGTGGCTTTTTTGAAGTAAATATTTATTTAATTTTAAATTAATAACAAAAACATTTTGACTACTTTATGAACCATAATATCATGTAAATGATATATACAATGTACTATAAAACATGGTTTTTCAAATGACCTGGTTCATGGGTCAGGAAATATTGTTCAATCGTGACTGCTAATTTTAGCCAGTGTTCAGCATGGGTTGTTTTCTCATATGATCGCATTAGTCAGTTCTTGGATTTGTCTTCAATATAAAGTATCCTACTTTAGCCTAGATACTATATTTTTAAATATTCAAATATTCATCTCAAAGACCTAATATAACCCTTGATGTTCGTCTACCTCGGTAAACTAGCCTATGAAGTAGTGCATTTGCCTTATTCAAGTTATTCATGGGATTGAAGAGATTCATTTGTGAAACCTGACAGTTTTACTGGAGCACAGAATTTATTCTTTTACAAACTGATTTCACAATTTCCTTAGAAGCTAGTTTTAACCCTTTGGCTACGGCGCGCTTACGGCTGGGAAAGTACGAGCGTACGGAGGCAATTACTAGGGAGATTTGCCCCTTCGACATGACTGCATTAAAACTACAGTAACTTACATCACAATTGCGTTAGTTGCATAAATTGGCATGCATAAGAAAGCGAAGAAATTTCTCTACAAGCTGATATTTTTTTATGCAAATAGCTTGCAAATGCTTTCCAGCAAAAGTGTCAATTTGTTGAAGCAATGGTTTATTTTATTTTCATGCGCCATTTTTCATTGTTTATTTCTAATTGATAAGGGTAATTGACAATGTTGTATTAATAGTACTTGCAAGGATTCATAGGTTCACAACAGTTTGCAAAAAATTGGTCGTCTAAGAGCATTGAAAGTAGAGTTATGAGCTCCGATACATTACAAGAGCGCCACTCGAAATTTTCAGTGCGTTAACCAAAAGACCAGCGAAAAATGGAGGCCTGACATGGTCGTCTACACTTCGCTATAACTTACATGCAAATTGGCATGGAGCTATAGATGAATATGCATTGGAAAGCTTAGAAATTTCTCAACAGGCAGCCATTGATTTCCTTCAAATAGTCTGTGAATATTTTAATCAAATTTCTGATTTGTCGAAGTTTTCACCTTTTTACCATGAAATATTGATGAAAAATACATTTTTAGAAGCAATAACTCTGTGAAAATGGTTTATAATAAGCATCTGGACAGTGTCATATGTTTGCAAGAGTTTGCAAAAAATTGGTTGTCTAAGTGCATCATAAGTAGAGTTAGGAGCTTCGGTGTACTACGGGCGCAGACTTTCGAAATGCTCATGACGCCATGTCGATAAACAGTGCAGCAGCTACCCGACAAGGCTGCTCAAACTCTGCTATAACTCTCGTGCAATTTGGCATAAAGCTGCAATTGAATATGCATCTGAAAGCTGAGATTTTTTCCTTCAGACAGCTTGCGAAGACTTTGCAATTTGAGATCTATATATTTGCTGTTATGAATTTGTGCTGTCAGATTATTATGTATTTCTTGAAACTATAGATTTATGTATCAATTTTGCATACCAACTCATCGCACAGACTCATATGTGCTACAGCAAAGATTAACTGTTTGTGTACAAGAAGAATTGAGTGGTGAGCCTGTATTCACACATTTGGTGAAGCAGCATAAGGCAGGAAGCAACATTTATTATGAGCAGAAACAGCAAATCATGGAGAAATCAATCTGCTAGATTGCAGAACATGTGAACTGAACTCTTTGATTAGGTGGTTGCCCTGAAAAGGGCAGTGGGCAACAAATACAACATCAATGTAATGCAGAACAAATACAATAGACTAGATGACATTTCAGCAAATGTATGTACAAAAGCTAAAAATACAACGCAATGAAGCATTTGCAGAAACTAAATAAAATATAAATTGTAAATGAATTTATTTAGCATGGTAAGGATTAAAACATGACTGCACAAAGATACTCCACATGCTAGGCATTCAAATTTAGTTTCGCTTCGCTTATGGGTGCCGTCATCATTTCGCCTTGGGTAGCGCTTACAAGTTCTATATTTTGCTTGTTTATTTTTTCCTTGACTATTTAGCACTAATCATAGAGGGGAAGAAGTTGAAGCGCATGGAATGTTTTTGCGGCAAGATCCAGTGTATTCAAATATCTGATCAATTAATTTTTTTCGAAACTCTAGGTCAGTTATTTTACAGCCGCTATGGACTCTATAAACTATGACTGCATTGTACACACAAATATCTAATAAATGAAAGAATAGTTTTTTGTACCATTTCATGGTTTTACGTGCAGCGTTATAATAATGCAAGTTTTGATCAGATTTGTCAACTCCCCCCATGTATTTGTTGTAATCCAAAATAGCAGCTGGTTTGCAAACTTTTTCCCCTTTATAATTTACTTTGTCTGTATCTACGACTTCCAAGTTTTTATGCATAGTTGAAATTACGGAAATAAATTTTTTATCTCTCTAACAGCCAACCATACTTTCACCATTAGAAAAACTTGTCTCACTTTTTAATAGTTTTTCCATTACACAATTTTAAATCTTTAGGAACACCTTTTCTGTTTGCACGCAAAGTTCCGCAAACATGAGTGTTGTTTTTTATAAGTTCAGCAGCTAACTCTGGCGAATTATAATAATGATCCATATATAAACAACGACCTGTATTCAGCAAACCATTCATTAATTTCATTACTATATTGTGGGTGACTCCTCTGCTAGTCCCTTCAGCTTGCTCTCGCTCATCACCGTTGTACACAGACAACTTGTGCACATAGCCAGAGACTGCATCGGAGACAGCAAATAATTTTATTCCAAATCTAGACTTTTTAGATGGAATATACTGAATGAAGCTGAGCTGTCCTTTCCAAGCCAGCAAGCTTTCATCTATAGATATAAATTTACCAGGCAGTAAAACAGAAGATAACCGCTCACATATCATGGGTAAAACATTGCCTAGCTTGAACAATTTATTGCCAGCAGGGTTTTCAGAATTGTCAGTGAAATGTAAACTGTTTAAAATCATTAGAAACATGTCTCTTGAAATCCCTTTTCTAAACGTTGGCGTAGATAACCGGGGATTGATCGACCAGTAAGAGTTTAGAGTAGGCTTTTTGACGATACCCATGAGCAAGACTAAACCAAAAATTCGCCAAATATCTTTGTCATAGACAGGCTCCCAGGCATCGCAATGTTTTTGAAGGCCATATCTATTTGTTTTGTTAACTATTACATAAATGATGGCTGATGTAATGAAGTCTTGAATAACCAAAAATACTTATCTGTCCAGGAATTCGTCTTTTTATACCTGCCAAGCTCTCATCAAAATGCAATTCTTTGGGTTCTAAGTCGGCGCTTCTTTGAAATCCGTAAATACTCCCTCTTTCATCGCCGGCCGTTTCACTCTCACTTTCGCTATCAGATTCACCCTGTTGATCTTCTATTTCACTTTCATCGTCTTCCTCACATTCTTCTGGCCTGATATTCTCTTCTTCACTTCCAAACCAGTCGATGTCTTCATCTAAACGTACTTTTTTGGCTGAGCTCGAACAATCACGTTCGTTCATGTTGAATAGCAAATCCAAAAAGGATGCGCAATTATTTGCAATGTGTTCTTCTTGCACATGCATATTAGGGATCATTTATCGCCTCAAAACATTAGTATAAAACCTACCGAAATTGATGAAATAACTAATTTTAATTTTATTACTTTTTTATTAATAAATAAAATATTTAAAAAAAGGTCTATCGGAGACTGAATTATTTCGGGATCCGTATGCTGAGTCATTGTTTGTTTTACGGGCTTTGGATCGAAAGAGTTAATAATGGGTCTTGTGCATGGTAGATGGTCAGATTTCACTTTGTCCTTTTATGTCCTATAAATAAACTGAACAGGATTATTTTTAATGTTACCAATGTTAGTAATGTTGTGAATGTTAGCAATTTTAACATATGAATAATGTTATTTTTAATTACAGTTGATTTGTACATGATGTAGGGCAGACAAATCTAAATATTCTAGTAGTCATCACTATAAAAAAATTTAATCGCGATCTAAAGTGATTGCAAGTGCCAGTTAGATAGCATTATTAGTGAAGATTTGGCTCTCAGGATGGTGATAGCTCTATATTTCTCTCATGTATTCTTTTATAGAAAAAGAAAACATAGACTTTGATCTTTCTTGGGTAAATAGATCATCCGCATATGAAATGGATATAGCCTTGAAAAAAGGATTTCCTGGGCCTTTTAACTACTTCACATCTTGCGAAAACACACCCGTCACAAATCTCTCCAATGGTTTGTATTCATTGTGTAACTGCTGCTTGCTTTCTCGTGAGATCATTTATAACTGCCGCAAAAATAACAACTTATTCAAACGCAGCAGGATTACCTTTAGCCATGTTTCGGTGTGAGAAAATGCTATATGTTTCAATCATCTGTCAGCCTGAACAATTCTCTCTCAGAATGCAGTTGAGCTTTTGCTATTGGTGGTTGAGAGATGCAAAAGTTACTGTCTACTGGATAGCTAGGATAAATTGCTAGGAATGAGGCGATAACTATCGAGATCTGAATAGTTTAGTGAAAGGTATTGGCTGGTTTTAAGTTTCATAGAGCCAGGCTTAATATAGTTATGAAACATAGTTTGCGTTATTAAATTAACTGCGAACCTCTTGTGAAGCATATAACTCATAGTCGATGAAGGGTACCATAGTTTAAGGGAAATCATTATATTGTTCTTTCTTCTAAAATGCAAAACGTATGCCTTCAATCGAATGCTTCTTTTTATAGAAAAACAGTTTGCTGCCATTGCAGGTGCCGTTCTAATCCTAACGAATGACCTTGACGTAACTGGAATTAAAAAATGTTCCGTGACAGTGAGCAGCCGTTTCGAGGTAAACTCATTAAAGAAAGAAATTCCTGTGCCCAGCAGGCCATACTTCACCAATCAATACTTCTACCCCTCCAGCACACAATCAACAAGTCATTTTGTAAAACCTTGGAGAGATAGCACGGTGGCAGCTGCATGTATTATTGTTATTCTTATGATTGCTTTCATAGCTGCCATCATTTTTTTGCGTAAAAATATGTGCTGCCAACAGAATGTCACTTTAAATAACCATGTGGTCACAGAGTCAGCGGAGAAACCTCCGGATGTAATACAGCGGCATAGTCCTTCGGTAGATGAGGACTACGTTAGTAGCTTAACCGAAGACTCCGAGCTGGAAACTGACGGACCCTCTCAACGCAGGAAGCGGACTCAATCTACCAGCTCGTCAATTTCCATTAGCACATCTGCGGTAGCTGCTATTGCCATGTTTCCACTACATAGCGAGACACAAACAGGAAACGGCGACACTCCTCAGGAATCTTGCTCTATTCTTGTCTATCCAGTAGAAGAGTCCCAAGGGGTTAGTAAGCCTGGCCAACTTGATGAACTTGCACATGTCGGTTCTGATGGGAGTGCAATTGTATGACCAGCTGTGCTGGAGTTTTCTACTCCTTGGGAATTTTTGATAAATCTACATTTTTGATGCCAGTTGTATCATATTTTATTACTATAGTTATGCTGAACACTGATGCTATTGTACATTTGTGTCAATTTTCGTCAAGGTTTACCGAAGGTATTGGTATATACTATGTAGGCTCTTTTTGCATTTCCAGTTTAAACCAACTGATAAACATGTTTTTAATATTTGTCAATGTGTATCTCATATTATTACTATTATACAAATGTTGCTTATAATCCTTGAAGCGTTAGATCAACTATCAGTAATGTATTTTTAATCGAGATTTACTGATGGATTGTTAAGTTTTGCTTGGGAGAAGAGCAAGTCGCATTGCTGCTAGTTTGACCATTACAGATTCACCAGATTGCTATGAAGATTATGGTCCCTGTTTAATAAATATACAGTTACATAAGTAGGCCTACTGTATTAGATGTTTGAAAAATATCTATAAGCTTTTTGACAGATTGGTAAATTTTGTCGTCATTAGTATATAGTTCATGATATGTGTAACTCGCATGCCAAAAATGCAGACAAGCTATCTGGTTTTATTTTTTACATTCATAGCTGAGAATTTGTAGAAATTTACTTCATGCAAACAAATGTAATCGCTGAAACTATCAGGTTGTATCATTCTATCATTTCTCTCAGTGAAATTTAAACATGTTAGAACTGCCTTTACTGCCCCATAATTTAAAGTTATTCAACAGTCATGATTACTGAATCAATTATGACAATGTAATACCTTCATCACAAAACGTTACACAATGTAGTTGGTAAAAAAGGACCAAGATTAGTTGCCTCCGCTTGAAAAAAAGCTTAGGCTTTGGATCAAGTTGAATCAGTAATTTACCAAAACACAGATTAATGAACTCTAGTAAATCAAAATTCAAGTCCGAAGCAAAGTACAAGTAGATCAACTTGGGTATGTATCGGTGCATTATCACGCTATTCATACATTGCAGTGCATACTAGTTGTATTATACATAGCCTGTTTAACTATTAAACTGCCTCTATTTACCGTAAAACCTCTATTTGAACGCCATGGAGCTCTATTTTTCAACCCTTCTCTTATAGTGGCGGCCAAATGGAGGTGGCGTTTAAATGGAGGCTGGCATTGTATTTTTTGAATGGCTCGTCATAAATTTTTTGGGAAGATCAATTTAATCCTTTTACGGGCAAGCGAATGTCACCTATATTTTGTCTTCTTCTGGTGGAGTGACATTGACCTTTTTTGATGCAATAAATCTGATCTCTTACGTCTAACTTGTCCACAATCTCGTTATAAATATGCATTGAGAAGCCGAGCAATATCTCTACCATTTGATATCTATTGCTTGCAATTAGGTAACCGGCAATGAGAGTATAGCCTGTGTCCTGCTGGGCAATTTGTTGGAGCTCTCAATTTTTTATTTTATTCCAATTGTGAAGGCGTATTTTTATTTTATAACTATATTTAAAAACGCTGCATAAAAGCTTATTGCATTCACTGATATGTTTGCTACAGTTTGCATCAAAAACTGGGCTTTTAAATGCAATAGAAAAAGTGTTATGAGCGTCGATCCATTGTAAGCCAAGTTATGATAATGATAGGAAGCTATCAAACGATAATGGGGTATAGACAGCTATAAATCTGAAAATTTATAAGTTATATAATAATAATTTATCAAATGCTACAAGTATATATTCATGAACCAATGATATAAACGAACTATACTTATAATACATGCAGAAACAAAAATGAACATTGAAACAAAAATATTTGCATTGTTTGCTTAGCCAGTTGCGCTTTGATTGTTTTCGATGGAACGAACATCTCCTGGCTGTCCAATACCCTCCACAATGTTTTTGATGTTAACTTTTTTTGCACTGCTGAACTAGTCAACATTAGCACGGAACAATTTTTAGCAGAGCAAAACTTTTAGTCGAAAACTAGTCGGTCATGTACCATCGTAAATGTTAACAGTTTTTCAGATATGTGGAAGTATCAAGACCGCATTAAATAAAAAACTACTATTAGACTGATACGGCTATTAATCATTTTCAGTGTGTTGCTTTCAAAGTTTTAACGCAAAAACCAAAAATCTTGGGAAATGGAAAACGGACTTCCATACGAGCAGAAACAACGACAGAATTGTTATTGATGTAACCAAGTTACTGTTGGTACGATTTTGTGGACACTTTTCTACTGATCACTTTCTATTATGGGTTCTTGAAGATCAAAGAATGTCAAAGTGATGGTAAAATGGAGGTGGCGATAAATTAAATGATGTCGCTCTATTTTTCAATCCTTCTTCTATAGTGGTAGTCAAATAAAAATAGATTTCAAATAAAGGTGGCTTTCAAATAGAGGTTTTACGGTATTTCTATGTTCTTTATTACTATTAACTATTAATGATAGATTTCTGTCAGAGAGAACTGCAATCCAGTTTAAAGCCATCATAAGTTATTGAACTAAACAAGTTATAAACAAACATATTATGCCAAGTTTATGTAAAGTTTTTTTGCAGATATTTTATTAGAGCTCCCATTTGGAAATTTTTAACACGACGTTCAAATTCATTAACACTGTTATTATTAAGAATTATATTAAATTAAAATCAAAATTTATTTTATTGGGGCAGTGTTACATACCACTATATGTATGAACCATCTTGCAAAATTGTAATACAAGCTAATGATTTATGCAGGCCAAGCAACGCAAGAGATCGCTCTGAATGGTGATCTTTTAGCATTTGCAAAGAATTAGAGTTGTGACTAGCGGTTGTTTGTTTATTGAAAGTATTTTCACATTTGTGTTTGAAATAATAGCTTAAAAACTAAAAGAAATGAAGTTGGATTGATGACAACTTAAATGTTTAGTGTATACCTTAACGCATTTTGCTATATAGCATTATGACGATAAAATACCACAGCATTTTTGTTTGTTTGCTAAAAAGCAGACACTTTCCATGAATATACATTACTTATTAATCAATTTGATTGTCGCTGAATGGCATCACTTTGCTTTACTCTAAGTGATAGCAGATTAACATCATAATAGCTGTGGTGCTGCTTGATGATGAAGTATTATTATTCAGTATTTTGTCGATCTTCAAGTTTGTTATCATGACACTAAAAGATATTGAATGTGAAGTTAGTGATTGCACATGGACCTATCAGCACATTATTGTAAATATTTTTAGAATCCAAAGTTTAAAATAATGCACGTATCTCTGCTTGCAAGATGTAGAAAAATTTACTTTACATCAGTTTGAGGATATAGATGGTCAGATGCTGGAAAAACACAGATTGTACAATGATGTGTTAAGAAAACAATGCTGAAATGCACACCAATCAAAATAAGTTGCACAATATTGCATGCACATCAAAATTACAATATTACAAAGGCCTCAAACTGTGCTGATTAAATCTAGGTTCCAGTCGATTACAGTCAATGGCATCAAACAAACAAACAGGAAACAAATTCTCATGCTTGTTCGTTGACTAATGTTACCAATGAGAATCACTTTCGATTTTCTCTCAAGGCGTTGAGAGCATAAGGTCCTGAAAGCTCACCCCGACTAACGCAATAGTACGGTGTTTCGATAACATCTGTTGTCTACTTGGACAAACCTTTGGTTATGTTGCAGTGTTGCACCTGTCTTTGTCTGCGACGCGAATTCCTTGCCAGATAATGCAATGACGATAGCACTCCATGGTTTTCTATTGGGGTCAGTCAGCACCACATGAATTCCCACAAGTAATACATCTCTCTCCAAAGCTTTGTGTTTTGAGTTGTAGGTATGGACCAGTTTGTCCCTGTATTCAAATTCAAAGATGTGCAACCTCTTAACATCCGCAGGACTGTCGATTTCAAAACCCATTGAGCTTATACTCCTGCCCTTGAAGAATTAGGCTAAAGTGTACCCATTTTAATAAGCTAACATTATAAACCATCACAACTTAATCGATGTCTACAGTCTTTGCTGCTAATTTTTTAACGGTTTGGACATGCCTTTCAGTATGACCATTGACTTGAGGGTTTCCAGGAAAGCTCATTGTGTGCAACATCCCATTCTTTCATCAGTCTGTCAAACTGCTCTGGGATAAACTGTGGTCCATTATCAGAAACAATACTATGTGAAACGATATAACAGCATAAAAATTCTGTTAACTGTTCTGCATAGGTTTGCTGCTGAAGCCTGGATGACCTTTTCAGCCACCGCGAAATGACTGCAATAGGCAGAAATAATCAGAAGCTCTACCTCATTTTTTCCTGTCGAATAGAGATCCATGGCCAGCCTTTGAAGATCAGCTAGAATCCTAAACGATTTTACAATACTTATTTAGTTTGCAAGACATTAACAGAGGAGAAACGCAATAGTGTTAATACCAAGCATATTTAGTTGATGGCAAAGCTCCTAAGTCTGGTAAATCTGTGACTGTGAAGCTGAAGAAGGTAGCAGACCGGATAAACAGACCAGAGAGTAATAACTAGAGTCCCGAAATTAAGCCTCTGGTGACTGACTGATTACTGACTAGTTACTAGCCCTCTATACACATGTACTTATATTCTAACTAAAATATAAAGAAATGGGTATCATTCAATAAATAATTATTCTTCCTCCATATAAGTATAACTAATGTTACGTAACTAACCCTAACAACTTTGTTATGCAAAGTAATCATGTTTACAACCTTCCTCCAGTGTCCTTAGGGCTGAGAGAATTTACCTTACCAACGCACCATAAATTGAATAAAAAGTAAACATTATTGTAAATAATAATAATAACAATAATAGATAGTAAAACAAAAATACAACATTTCGCAATAAATAAACGCCTGCTTTCCGGTTGAATTCATTGCATTGCGGCGAATCGAGCACAACATCAGGAAATGAAAATTTTGGGGTGTGAATTATAATTTCCGCAATTAAATCGATAACTTCACTCTTTTTTATCGATTTCGCCTTTTTCGGCTTTTATCGGATGTTCTAACTGCGTTAACGTGATAGGTGTCATTGAAAAATTAGAAAATATATGGATTCTCCAACTCGGCAGCGACTTTTATTTGTAGCATGTGTTTTTTGAATACAGACAAATAGCAAAATATTTTAGACACACGGAAACTTATTGGCTACTAATTAATAGTTGCAATAATAAGACAGAGTATGCTGTATAATGTACTTTAGAGTTATCTTCCTATTTTGTGTTTTCCTGTCAATAAACAGTTTCCTGTCACCTATCGCATGGATCATATCACGCTTACTAAACTCGTACTTTATCAGAAGCATCCACCAACAATATCACACGGTAGCCAGTACTAATATTACATCGTAAGAACTTTTGTGTTAATCTTTTCGCTTTTAATGTTCGCTAAATATGGCAAAGTTTAATCTATCGGCAGAATTTGACTTTGTACCGAAGAAGTGGGCTGGGAGGTCCACCAGATGGTGTAGATTTCATAGCCTGCCACAGTTAAATAAGTAAGAAGATCAGCTGCAGATAGATAGTTTGCTATATACGATGGGATCTAAAAGCGAAACATTCTTCAATTGCTTGGGACTGCCTACAGAAGTCAAACAAAATTATAAAAAAAGAAAAAGAGAGGTTTGACAAATACTTTTCCCCAAGGAAATATGTTATATTTGAGAGAGCGACATTCTTCAGACGTGACCAGCTTCCTGGTGAGTCTGTTGAGAAATTTATTCGTGCAATAAACCAAATGACAGATAGATGTGACTTTGGAGATCGTAGATCAGAACAGATTAGAGATCGTATCGTAGTGGGCCTTGCGGACAAGGATGTTAGCGGAGAGATGCAAAAAATGGAGCTGGACCAGCTTACTGAGGAGAAGGCAGTTGCCATGGCGAGGCAAACTGAGCAAGTTGAGCGTCAGATGAAGTTGTTAAGTCGCAGTGAGGATAACACCTCTGTCGACGCTATCCATGGCAATAATCATCAGAGACGTGAGCCGAGTTGCAATAGCTATCGCCTGCCCTCACCCTTTGGCTATCAGCCAAGAGCAACATCAACCATGCAGAAACTGTGGGTACTACCAGCATTCGAGAGGAAGTTGTCTTGCTCTGCGCGATGTTTGCCTGAAATGTTCAAAGTAGGACATTTTTCGAAAGTATGCTTAATGTCAGCTGGTAAGCCTAAGCCAGATTCAAAGAGCCGTACGTCAATCAATGAGGTAGAGGCAGAGATAGAGAGGGTCTTCCTAGGTGAAGTCCAGGATAACCAAAATTAAAGTAATCCGTTGATAAAAGCATCGATGTGCACATGGGTGAACCAGAGTCCAAACCTGTGTCCGTGAAGTTTAAACTTGACACTGGTGCTGACGTTTCTGTCATATCAAGTAGCTTGTGTGCTGGTCAAAGTTTAGAACGGAATGATAAGATTTTAGTAGAGCCTGGAAATAATAGAGTACTCATGCTAGGCTATTTTTCAGCTAGGTTGTGTGTAAATAATGCTGAGCACTATGAATGTTTATATGTAGTCAATCAGACAAAAGCGTTGCTAAGTAGAAATGCATGCATTGAGTTACATTTAGGTCTGGTAAAAGTCAGTTGTAATGTTGACCATGTTCATACTGCTAACCAATTTAAATGTGAATTTCCTAAGCTGTTTCAGGGTCTGGGCTGTATGAAGCTGGAAACTAATATCACACTGCGAGCAGGTTGTCAACCGTATGTCGTAAACACGCCAAGAACCATACCTTATCCGTTGCTCAATCATGTCAAGTCAGAACTCGAAACGATGGTTAAGGACAATATAATCTTTCCTGTTGATAAACCCAGTGACTGGTGCTCTTTGATGGTGGTTGTGCTAAAGCCAAACTTTTGTGTCCGTATTTGTGCTGACTATACTAAATTAAACAGAGAAGTCAAGAGAGAAGTCTATTCAATGGCCCATGTTGAGTCGAGCCTGGCAAAGCTAGGCACTGGTAACTGTTTACCAAGCTAGATGCAAACTCAGGATTTTACCAGATTCCGTTAACCCCTGAAGCCAGAATGCTCACAACATTCCTCACTTCATTTGGCCATTTTGCTTTTAACCGGTTACCGTTTGGGTTGTCATCCAGCCCTGAGATTTACTCGATGATTATATCAACTGTACTGGATGGCCTTGAAGGAGTAATTTGCCATGTGGATGCGTAAGAGATGTAATTTGCCATGTGTATATTGGGAAATGACCAACAAGAACAGGATAACAGAGGTCCGGGCTGTGTTAGATCAAATGGTATGAGCCGGTATGACACTAAATGAATCCCAAAGTCAGTTTGCTTGTTACAGCATCAAATTTTTAGGCCTTGTAATAAGCTCCAGTGGCGTTAAACCTAACCCTGATGCCATCCAGGGCAACCGAGATTTTGCGACACCAAAAGATGTGAGTGATGTGCGGAGTTTTCTTGGCATGGCCAACCAACTTAGTAAGTTCACTATACGTCTAGGTGATTTCAGTACACCTCTCAGGGACTTGCTCTGCAAAAACTGTCCGTGGTATCGGGGAGACCGGCAAGCTAAAGCCTTCACTAACATCAAAGACGAGTTGTCCCAATCTGCAGAGCTGGAGGTACACAACCTAACTTGCAAAACTATCATCCAGTCAGAGGCATGTAGGAATGGCATCAGTGCTGCATTACTACAAGTACAACTTGATGGCACACTTCGGTTAGCCTACGCCGCATTGGGAGCACTCACCGACACAGAGCAACGATATGCCACAATTGAACAAGAAGCCCTCACCATTGTATGGGCATGTGAAAAGTTCAGAAATTACATTATAGGCATGACTGTTAGTATTCAAACCGACCACAAACCACTCGTCTCTTTATTTAGTGACACAGAACTCAGCAAAATGTCTGCTCGCATTCAACGATTTGGCATTTGCATGTTACACTTCTTGTACCGGATGGAGCGCGTTCTTGGGAAGCAAAATATTGTGGCTGATGCATTTTCCCAATCAAAGGCTGTTCCTACTGTGGAGGACATAGCATTTGTGGAAGAAGTAGAAAATCATGCTCGCAGTACTCTGTCTCCAATGAGAGACTCAGCAAACTCACAGAATCACAGAAGAACGACAAGGTGTTGCCAAAAATTCCCCACTTTGTTAATACGAAGTGGCTTGCGTATATGACTTCCAATGACTCATTGGTGGTCCCTTTCTTGAAAATCCCTCTAGGATAAGCATAATTGATGGAGTACTCATTTTCGACGATCGAATAATCATTCCGCTTGCTGACCCTCTCACAGTGCTACAGAAAGTTCACCAAAGCCATCTAGGCATTACTAAGTGCAGAGAGCAAGCAAGGAAGTCAATTTGGTGGCCTGGTATGTAGCAACAAATTGCGAAAATGGTACGCTTATGTGAATTGTGTCGAAAATTAGCCCGAGTTCCTTCAGAGCCACTGGTAAGATCAGAGCTCCCATCTTGCCCATGGGAGTGTGTTGGTAGTGATCTATTTTATTTTAAAGGTTGACTTGCAACAAAATTCACATTACAGTTATTTTGTATCAAAAGGTTCACCATGTCTTACCCTGCTGCGTTGTAGGTGCAAAATATGTTGAATTGTGATTACAAGCTCTTAAAAGCTCAAAAATGAACAGTTAGTCGCCGCCATCACGAAACTGCCATAGATTAGAATTTCTTTCCAAAACGGCTTAAATGGGATGTAATTGAACAAGATGGCTTCTGTTTACACTTTCAACCCCATTCGTCGAAATATTGTCACAAATATACTTCACGCATTCAATATAACCATGTCTATTGTCTTTACGCGCCTGTTTCATCATCATTGTAATGCTGTCACTTTGAGCACTGATATCTTAAAACCTACCGTAAAAATTTGTTTAATTTTTTAACCTTAGCTCGAAGGAGTGCATATCATTCTCTGATAAACATGACGAGCCTGTTGGTTACTTGTGATAGTCGAAAAATGCTGCAAAAATTATTCACACTGTTTGGCAGAAAGTATGGGTCACATGATCAGATTATGACTAGACGATTAGACCAAGCCGAAACAAAACTGTAACGTTGCGAGCATCTACTGTATATTTGATACGAGCTCATTGGTAAAACCGGAAGTGTTTGTCATAAACTAGTGCTACGAGAAGTTTTATCTTGAGCCTTTTATTGGCCTTTCAATTCACGTAAGAACACCACGTGTCAAAACAATAACGAAATGGATCGACTACGTCAGAGAAATAAATTGATTCTTGATAAATTGATAAATATCAATCTACGACAGTTTCGTGATGGCTGCGATTAACTGTTCGTTTTTTAGCTTTCAAGAGCTTGTAATCACATTTCCACATATTTTGCACCTACAACACAGCGGAGTAAGACACGGTGAATCTTTTAATACCAAATACATGTAACTGTAATGTGAATTTTGTTGCCAGTCAACCTTTATAAGGACTGTTGGTATCTATGGCTAGTTTATTATTATTCTCGCTACGTCGAGGTCGCCACGCTGAAAGAGCTGGAGAAATAGCCTGGAGATCATTGATCACATGAAAAGCATCTTTGCACACCAAGGTATTCCTGAGCTACTGGTTTCAGATAATGGGCTGCAGTACTCTTCGATAGAGTTTCAAAGATTTGTCACCTGCTATGGCTTTAAAAACATCCCTAGTTCGCCAAAGCACTCGCAATCGAACTCGCAATCAAGCAATAAAGTTCATGCTGAAAAAAGAGACCGACCCTTATCTTGCATTGCTAGCGTATTGTACATCACTCCTTGAGAATGGATTATCTCCTGCCGAGCTGCTTATGGGTCAATAACTCCAAATGACTGTACCAGCACTTACCATCACGGTACTTTGGCCTCTAAGCCTAACTTCTAAAGCATTCGTGTTGGGAGGAGGATTGGAAAAAGAGAAGCAGGACCTCCTGTGACAACCGACACCGCGCCAGAGAACTGTCACCGCTTGACCCTAGACAACAGGTTTTTGTTCCAGATTTAAACCGTGAAGCTGAAGTAGCAGTAGCTGCCCCAAATGCTCCTCGATCCTATATTCTCCGAAACTCCGAAGATGGAACTTTAATTTGTCGTAACCGAATCGACATACGACCAATCGAAGATATAGCTGATGATGTTAAACTGCCACTGAACAGTCTTAAGGGGCCCTATATATCGAGGTCTGGTCGCACGGTTAGGCAGCCTGTGAAGCTCGACTTGAGAAACCAACAGCGTAGTGTCAGCCCCTGGTTCAAATTCCAGCACTCAAAGTTCTATAACTTCTGTAGGTCGGCGTACTGTTGCTGATATTAATGTGACAATCACTTACCGATCAATAAGTTTTTATGTACATGTTACACTTTCAATGTTCATATTTGTCGAAGAAAGAGAGATGTTGTATTACGTACATTAGAGTTATCTTCCCACTTTGTGTTTTCCTGTCAATAAACAACTTCCTGTCACTTATCGCATGGATCGTATCACGCTTAATAAAACTCTTACTTTATCAGAAGCATCTACCAACCATAGAGTTATCTCCCCCTAGAGTGATAACAACACGAGCGTTTCCGGTGCCAACAAGGAGCGTTTAGGCCACACCCCTTTTTTGTGCTAGTCAATCGTAGTGATTGACTAGATCAATAACATCAGCCATGAGGATGGTTAAACAAGGATCATGAGTTTCCAGTTAAAATAGTAAATAATGCTCATATTAAAGAAATGATGATTATAGTTTATTACTCTAACATATGCTTATTATTTAAAGCAATTCAATATCTACCAGGGATCGCTAAACATATTATGGAAATGTTTACTTTTCCATATCCATTTCCATAAACATAAATATTTCCATAATTTTAGGGAAATGGATATAGAAATTTTATTTTAGAATTATGGAAATGTTATGGAAATGGAAAAAATATGAAAATAAAATAGGGAAATGTTATTGAAATGGAAATAATATGGAAATAAATTATGGAAATGCTATGGAAATGGAAATAATATGGAGATTAATTATAGAAATGGTATGGAAATGGAAATAATATGGAAATATTATTCTAAATTTTAAACTTCATATCATGAGAAAATATTTTTAAGCAGTTCAAAATGAATTAAGAGGAAAAAGAAAACCACTGTAAAGGTTTTCAAGCTTTTTCAAACAACTACAACTTTTAAATTTCATATCATGAAAGAAGTTTTTTGTTAAAATAAATTAGGAAGAAAAATGAAACTGCAAATGTGTTTAAACGTAAATGTGAAATAATTAGCAAGTAATGGCTAAATATAATCCGTTTAGCTATAATTACAATAAAAAATTATTTTATAAATAAAGTAAATTTTTTCTCACCGTCGCCTATCGCAACGCTCGGAGTACCCGTGATTTCTTCTTACGCCGTGAACATTTTGCCAAATTAGCCAATGATATATGTAGACCCAAATCTAGGCCATGAGTATGGCCCGTGAGCGAGTGGCAAAAGTGGTGTCAAAAGACTCGCGTGACAGGAGGCGCAAAAGCGCAATTATCCGATATCCCGATCTCAAAGGCAAAGTTTGTAGTAGTACAGCTACAGTGTTAAAAACCTTTCGTGACAGGAGGCACAAAAGCACATTTGTCCCGCGTAATATGAAGCGACTTTGATAAATTTACGCGCAAAGTTGGCTCCGCTTTATTGTACAGTTTATATTTACCACCTACGTTGCTTATATCATGAATGATCACAACTATTCACGCATAATATCTCAAAGGCCAAGTAGTAGTACAGCTACGCTGGATTGGCATGCGTTATCAACGGTAGGTTGGTTCTGAAATCTTGAATAGATAAGGAAAATTTAAATTATTTGTATTATTTATTTTATATATAGAAAGGCCTACATATAATTAAAAATAACTCATAATTAAATTAGTAATTTGAACTCAGTATAGTAGTTAAATTAATAATATGTTTTTATTCATCATTTTATTCATCTATTATATTATTATAATTATATTGTAACTTTAACCAAGGATGTATAATCAATCACTTCCCCTCTGAGGGGAAGTAATTGGTATAATAATGGTTAATACTATACTTGCTCTAACCAAGATTATACGCAATTTTTTGCAATAATGTAATGTAAATTCTTGCTTTAGCATAACTTTAGATTTATCAATATTAAATAAATCTATTGTTTGTAATTGTAATGTATTGGTTGAAAGAAAGGGAAACGAGAGGATAAGTACAATCAATGTTATTGTTTGTGACGCCCTTCGGAGCTTGACCCAGTATATTAATCTGCATGAGCTTTTTAACAATTTTGACATCATGTTTTCAACATCAACAGTCAACAAGAGTTCGAGTGCATCACATAACCTGGAAATTTATCTGTTATGTTTTGATGCACAGATGTCTTTTAATGGGTGTACATGAATATGGTAATCACCCTGTCCCACACATTAACTCACACAATATCGTATTCTTTTTGGGTTTGTGTGCGCGCATTTTATCGCAGAGGGGTTGTGTGCTGTAACTTTTTCTAATATTTTCAGAATGTACTACCAGATGGCTATACATATGAACAAAGGACTGAGTTAAAGTGGAAAGAAAATGAGTTCAATTTCTACGTCAAAGAGCTCAATAGCCAAGCCAGTATAGAAAGCTGGCTTACAAGATTCAAAAGCAATTTTCGTTGGAGGACTCGTTGCAAAAGACCCGCAACTAAGAAACTGATATTTCGTGTAAGTATTATTACCCATCAAATCAAAACACTAAGTGTGTTGTATATTTTACGCCTTACATAAAACCTTATTTTGTACTATGTCAATGATTTTCTATCCTTGGCTATTATGAGAGGTTTTTTCTTTCAAGAGCGCACCCCAAATACATTGAGGTTAAATCATTGCATTGGATAAATATACCAAATAGTAAGCTGTGCGATACACTCCTTATTATACAATGCGGAACAGGTTTTGCAATTATTGTCCTGTGTCTCAATTGCGAAAATGCTTTTCTTCCCAAACGAAAGCTCTCCGGGGTTCACCTAAAAGTGTATGGCAAAGCAATAGAGTTTTGGACACATGGGTATCTGTTCTGAGCTATTTTGATTACATGTTTTAGCTAAGAACTGTCTGCCAACATCACACTGGGTACAAACGAAGAACAGGAGCTAAAAGAACATACAGAAATGTAAAAGACACCAACTGCCCTGCCTATATTAATATCAATTTAAGGAAGAGTGAATTCTTGTGAGTTTTCTAAAAGATTGGTACTTAAACAGATGGAGTTACTGGCATCAGCAGCTCCCTACGTTTGAAGTCTGAGTACTTGAACTATGCCGCCATTAATGTCATAGTGTCAGATACACACCAAGTTCAATCTCATTTTAACGCATAGAGAATTTCTTTTTATTAAAATGAAATCAATTTAACTTGAATTCTCAGGGACAATGAAACGGTGGCAGATGTGAAACTCAAACCTGGGCACAACCATCAGACAGCCTCAGCTGCAGCTTACTCCAAGAACGCTGTGTCCAATGAGACAAGGGTGACACTGGAAAGACTTTTCCAAGATGGACATTGTCCAATGTCGGCACTGGAACATCTAAAATTGGAGGCTGAAGAAAATATCATCAAGCTGGCTGACAGATCCATAATACCCTCACGAAAATATTGTACTAGGTATAGTGCTATATATATATATATATATGTCAGAAAATCTCAAGTGCCCAGTTTCTCCAAATATGATGTTCAGTTTTTCACAATCATCCACTATCCAAACAATGTTTTGAGATACACTGCTTGTCAGTTAAAGTCAGTTATTAATATGCACTTTTAAAAGCAAAAAGTCGAAACTTTTACTCAGCTATCGTTGTGTTCAAATGTGAGACATGTAAGTTTATTTTTATGTTGTCTCAGATTTAACAAGAGTGGGTAAGTCAGATGTCTTATTCTTTAACAACTAATAACTTGTCTTGATCTAATCTGATCTAATCAAGGTGTCCAGCTTGGTCTAACCATTACCTACAAGGTGTGTTTTATTTTAGTCACTTGTCACTAGGTAATTGCTGTCATGCTGCTGCATTACTTTTCTAAATTTGGTAATGGTTCTTGACACGTTTTTCCAAGGTGTTTAGATAGTAAGCTTTAATCTTCCTTGCACCCTTTGCCATCCACAGCACTGATATTCTTCAGAGTCACACCATCCTGGACCCTTTGTGATTGATTATAAGTTTGCAGGATCCGAAGCTTATGAAAAATAATGCTAAGCTAACAAGACAAATTGGCTTGATACCACATATTTACAATGATTGGTCGAAGTTATTTGCTAATGTCATGAAACTTCCTCTTTTCCCATGACTAGATTATATAACCAGTTGAAAATATCCAAGTATGGTAATTTTCAAAAGACCACAGAAGAGATGCGGGAAGCACTACAAGATAAGCTGCAGCAAGATGGAGTTGACCACTCAACCGGCATGACATCTGATGGTCAGATGGTTGTCTCAATAATCTCACCATTAATGAAGCGAGCTCATAGTCTGAGGTACTTGTTGTCTGAGGTTGTTGTCTAATATGTCAAGACCCCTATGACACTGTATGTATCTCTAAGTTGTTTCCATGATATAGCCTTTGCGTTTTTAGTATCTAGCCCATGCCTAGATTTACCAACCACAGCCGCCAGCATGTATTCTTGCATCAATGCAGTGACAGTGTCTTGTGTTGGTAATATTTAGCTTTTGTTTAGCAAATTGTTTAATGCCAAAATGTAGATCTAATATATTATTTGTTTGTTGTAGAGAGGCTGGCGAGATGGTATTTTTAGATGCAAGTGGTGGGATGGATGGGCACCTGACTCGACTATTTCTATTACTCACACATTGTCCCGGTGGAGGGGTTCCTCTAGGTCAGTCACACTCCTTTGATACGCAATGAAACCCCCTTTTTGATGCTTGTCAAAGAATCAAGCCTCAAAATTTCATTTTGGTGCTGTATGTTGTTATTTTAAAAAGATACCCTTCCGCTGCCAGATTTAAGTTTTATAAGTTTAGTTTTATTAGTGATCAATCTGAAGATGCACAACTGCCTTGGGTATTTTTTGCATTCAGCCTCCTTCCAACTCACTCTAGTTCAATTCAATTGTTTCAGGTGCTTTTCTTACAACAAGTGAATCAGAGGAGGCCGTGACTATAGGATTAGCTCAACTGAAGCAGCTAGCGGGTGAGACAGGATTCAATTGCAGAGGTTTGTATATAAGTTCAGTAAGTGATGGAGCTATATATTGCCAGGCTTTTGTTCAATTCCAAATTTGTTTCATACCGCCACATCATTGATTGATCATCCACACAGATTTTTCACCTGAATAGCATAACATATCCACACCCTAGATCAACCAACAGCATGAATGATGTGTCTTTGCAGGTATTAAAGGGCCGATGGTCTTTATGGTAGATGATGCCCGAGCTGAGCATGCAGCCATAATGTCTACATACCCTGATGCAACAATACTGCTGTGTAGCTTTCATGTGCAACAAGCTGTATGGCGATGGATTTGGAAAGGGGATAACAAAGTTCTATTGAGAGATAGGAATGGGTGTATGGATTTGTTTCGTCGCCTACTATACAGTGAAACCGAAGGAGATTATCTTGAAATGTAAGCTTTCTGTTTCTTTGCAAAGGCATCAAACGATAATCATACTTGTTAATAGGTATTATAATATCATAAACATTTGGGGTTAAGAGATTGTGCTAGCGTCCATTATCCAGCTCCAATGGAATGTTTTTTCTTTTATCAGGGGTGACACTGTTCCTTTGGGGCCAGCAGCTGCTCATTAAGCACAGAGAATTTTCAGTCGAGAGGTTTGGACCTTACGGCTACCTTGCCATCATCATTTCAATTTTTAGAATTTAAAAAGTTTCGTTTTTTAACAATCTATATGTTTATTTGAAGCTATGAGACTGATCACAGCTGTTTCTCGAAATATTCCAATTATGCTGCATATCTGGCTTCATTACATAACCGCCGTCAACTTTGGGCTTTGTGTTATCGGCAGGATACGATGACGAGAGGTTTGTTTCATTACAAAATTTATTTTATAAAGGCGTACCCCAAATAGCATAGAAACCCGCACATCCACATTTTTATTGTTTTGTCTATGTCTTACATGGTTTCTATTCAATGAAAGTAAAGCTTTGTCATTTGCTAGGGGGTAGAAATATCATAGTGAAGGTAATATTTAAAGTAGTATACATCAAGGTACAAGCCTTACTCTGTATCATATCACAATTTGAAGCTGTGTGATACACTCCTCATCAGATATTCTGGAAAAAGGTCTGCATTTAATTGAGGGTTAATTTAATAGAAGCCTGTGTGACATATGTGAAAATACTCTCCTTCCCACTTGAAAGCTATTTGGGGCAATAAGACAATAATTCCTGGTCTCTAGACCATGTCTCAATTCATAACCACATATCTTTACCAAGCCTTTTCACACTGAGCCGAGTTTTATGCTGCCTTAAAAATCATTGTCATGAAAAGGCCAGTATGTGTTTATAGGCTAACCTGGTCTACCGTCATGAGATTCATACACATGTTGTTTGAATCCAGGCTGTTGGTTCTGTTTATACAATGAATAGCATTCCATGTATTTACTTGTAGGCAACAATACAAACAACTTTGTTGAAGCTGCATTTCGCTTGTTGAAGGACGCAGTTCTGGGCAGGGCGAGGGCATTTAATGTATGTCATTTGGCTGATTTTTTAATCACGAAGTTTGAGACCGTTATATCTAACCGACTCCTAGATATAGCTCATGGAAGACAAGAGCTTAAGTTAAGACGAAAGGAGCCAACCAGGATGAAAGCAATAGTTACACATGTAAGTCATATATCTTATCATTCTAAAATTGACTGAACAGACTTGCTGTTACTCTCTCATACCCTGGCAACATTTCTATAATATAAAGAAAAGACATTTCTATATATAATAAAAGAACATAGGCTCGTCTGAGCTGGTTTGACCTCAAAGGCCAAAATAGGTCAGGCTCAAGGGTGATGCATTAAAATTAAATGATTGAAAGACTAATGTGTGGATATTATCGAATATCTTGAAGAAGCCAAACTTGTTGTCCTAAGGTAAGCCTAAGCTCTCAGGCAGAAACTGGGAGAGTCGCCAACTATCCTTCCTGGCACCCCTATTGTGAGTGCCAGCCACTCCACCCGCATTCTGTCTGAAAACGAAGGCTACACAATGCTGGATGTTACACACTTACACATTTAGGAATTGTTTGTATTATACATACATAGCCATAATAGAACTCACAATGTGTCACAATCAGTAGTGCAAGGGATTTATATGGAGGCTTATCGCCCACCCTATTTCTGCTAACTTAGAGTGGATATTACTCACAAATCGTGCTCATGCTAAAGTGTATACTCAAGTTATGCCTCCCAATCCAGGTCTAAAACAATCATAAAACTCATGACCGGCACAGATGATTCTCTTTTTTTATAGAAACACGGTGAACAGTATGAAGTTGGTATTGGCAAGACCAAACGTCTCGTACAGGCAGATCTTGGGCTGTGCTCATGCTTCTATGGAAGATGTGGCAACCTTTGCAAGCACATCTGGGCTGTGATGGACAGCAAAGATTTTGGTTCGGGTGTTCACCATTACAAGCCCAGAACAAAACAACAAGAACAGTTGTTCTGGTTGGCAACAGGTAAACATCTGCATACAGAAGAAAAAGTTCAGAATGAAGCTCTTTGGAGCATTTAGTAATATGAGTTTTCATAAGTTAAACTAATTTAATGTTAAACTAACTTAAGTTAAACTAACTTATGAGTATGATAATATATCGTTTAGCAGATAAAATTATTTTGAAAGGTCAGAAAGCTAAGAAAGGATGGTTGGAGCCACTTCACCCCTGTATAGATAATGAAATTATACATGCAGCTATTGTTGGTGAGGAAATGGTTGAGAATGAGAGTGATACAGGTGCTACTAGGTAAGTACTTGTTTATGAATTTAAGTATTATACATACATGTAGCTACATTAAATAATTCAATGTAATGCGGCCGGATTAATTGATATGATGGACAAAATGTATGCACACACTCTACTTACTACATTTATAGACTGTATGCTCTAAACTATTCTTTATAAAGCAGGGAGATGTGCTTCTCAGATCTCAAAGTTATTCCCAAGATTACTCCACATGAGAGTGAAAGATGGTAGGTTTACTTAGAACACGTGTAGCGCATTCACTGCATATTTCTAATGACCGAATTCGTCCTTTGTAAACAGAGTGGAAACGCAAAAGCATACATGTATTTTAGCCTCAGCAATTCAATATCCGACTAGCATAAATTTTATTAAGAAATAAATATACCAAACCATGCCATGGTGAAACAACCACAAAACAGAACTATTGAACTTGACATGCACAACCTAGTATTAATAAAATTATGTCCTGTTATCAAAGTAGTGTGTCCACTCTTCTGGTCAGTTAAGCCCTCAATTTTTTGAGTTATGTTCTTCCAAAAATCGCACATTCACAACTTATGCCCAAGCAAACTGGTTTAATATGCAATATGGTGAGTAAATAATATTGTATAATGTTGAGTAGCTCATTGATTGTTCCAATCAGGCGATTGCTACTGCATAGTATATACTGCGTGCGAACAATGATGATGCAATAGTTCAAAGACAAAATTTCTCAACACTGGGTGATGTTACTGTTTAAAATATGCATAACATGTACGTCATATTAGTGATTTTTTCCAAGGCAAGCAGCTATTGATGCTTTCCACAAGGAGATGTCAGAGAAGCTGCAAACCAGCTATGAAGCTGCCATGTATGGCCCGGCTTTTGAAACCTTTTTCGGAAGGTAGAAGACCCGAACTGCCAGTCAGAGAATAACACTCCTTAATATGCCGTTGGCTTCAGGAGAAAGATACAGCTTTACACAAAAGAGGTGAATTTCAGAGTTGTTCCCAGTCTTAGTCCAGAATTCCTTTGTGGATAATAAGTTTCCAGTCCTTGTCCCGGATTCAGTACAGAAAAAAATTAAAATTCCAGTTGATTCCCATAAAAAAAATTAAGCGATCCTTAGCTGGTCCTAGCCTGTCTTGACCAACTGCTGTTTTTGCGGAGTTGTCTCCCATCGAGCGAAGCGAGCAAAACAACAGTTTGTCACAATGTATATACGTCACATATTGTTAACTGTCAGCTACTTCATAATAATATTTTTATATTTATATTTGTATGACATCACGAAATCATATTTCACATTAGTCTAAGGACTGACATCAAACGGGTGGAGTTGCTGGCACTCACTATCCAACACTTGATAGTGGGCCCCAGCAAATCCATCTGTTTGAAGACCGAGTTCCCAGACTAATTTCTCATGAAAAAGAACAAATGTCATAATAATTCCAGGGCCAAAATCGGTGTGCAGCCAGCAGCAGTGGCAAGAAGAAAAAAACCCTTGGGCACATCTACAAGCCAGCACGGAGGAACCAGAAGAAAGACTGCTGCTGATCACCAGTATCAAAAGGAAAATAAGAAGAGACAACCCGCCCCGCACAACCTGTCTTTTTGTCTGGAAAGAAAGATCTCTCTTGGAAAAAATCACTCAAAGAAATAATATCAGTAAGTCTAATAATGTATAATAAGCCATGATTTTGTCTTTTGCTTTTAATACACGTTACACACGCTTGACACGCATGTCTGAACTAATACATGTGTAAATACTATAAATTTTCCATAAAGCTTCCATGAACCAATTGCCTCAAATGCTTAATCAATCAATCTTATTGGTCTGTTGTCTGTTTTAGTTTACACCTCATTACCACCAGTTAACATTAGAAACTCATGTCTAAGTTTCTTCGTTTTATGTTTTAGGTGTTGTAATAGCCTATAATGCTCCTACCGCTACCTTCCTACAGGTATTACAGTTTCAGTTGTTACTATCATTTTTTACTTTTTCTTCTCTTCGGTTCTGATGCCTATAATTCTTGTATGATTTATTTATTTATCTCTGATGACAATATCTAATCTCCTTGCTTGTAAATAATTTTTGCTTTATATGTTTTATTTTTACGTGTTTGAAAAGAATACAGTGAACTTCCTGGGTATAAATATTTTCAAATCAACTCTCTCTCACATACTGCTCTCCCGATCAGTGACATAATAGAACAGACATCATAGCTGAATGAGGGCATGATAGCTGGTTTGATGTCAGCATTAGTTGCTTGTACAAGAAAGCAACTGACTTCAAACAATTATCTTTAGAAAGATTATGCAGGAGTGGCTATGATTGTGTTTCTTATTAATATTATAACTTTCACGAATGTTGCTTCCTTCTTGGGACCAGCCAATGACCTGAACCCACTGGCTCACACTAATTGGTGTTTCTCACGTTCATACAATCGTGAATTAAGTAGACTTAAAAAACTCTTGTTCTTGCTCCATCTATAACATCTGACTAACTTATCAATTAACTATCGGTATTAAATTGTTACTATGACAATCGGCATAACTTGGTATACACTGAATGAAAAGTCATAAGTTCAATGAGATGAAGAGGTGTAAGTTAACTGTGACATGTTTCAAGTTGAACACCGCCTGTAATACCCCTAACCCAACTCCCAACATGTGCCCATATTTTGGAGAGTCACACCTCTTGGGCCATGATTTTAACCACTTTAAATCCTCCATAAGACAATAGAGGGAGAATTTCATAGCTTTCTTCTCCAAGTATTTCATAAGTTCACACAATGAGTAAAATTTCTTATTCTTAGGTTAGATTACCATGAGCTTGACAAGATAATCTTTGGAGTTAGCAGTCATTTTAGCCAGCATTGTAATATTGCTCGAAATTAGAGTGTGCAATGCCATAATATAAACAATAATACCGAGGCATTTACATCCTTGATAATACCAATAAATAGTACAAACAAAGCTAGCTACATGTGCTGTGCATACTGTACTTCCTTGTTGTGATCATAGCCGTATTAGCTTCATGTGAAACTATACGACACTGGTTTCTATGACGTCAAATTACGTGGGACAATTTTAGATGTTCCAGTGCCGAAATTGGACAATGTCCATCTTGGAAAAGTCTTTCCAATGTCACCCTTGTCCCATTGGACACAACGTTCCTGGAGGTTTCTGTTTCATTGTTCTATATCATATTTTATTTTGTCAATAAAGAGTTCATAACCATCATCATCACCATGATTTGAGAACCAACCAAAGCCTACCGTCGTAGCGCATGCCAATCTAGCGATGGGCTTAGCTGTACTACTACAAACCTGGCCTTTGATATCGGGATATCGGACAATCGCGCTTTTGTGCCTCCTGCCACGAGAGTTTTTTGACACCACTTTTGCCACTCGCGGCCCGTGAGTAATACGGTGATTACGGTTCGATAACGGTTCAGTATTTCGTCTATTTGTGCATTATCGCTCATTTGGAAGAGGAAACAGTCCCAACATCGACAGGTAAAAGCTAGTTCCCATCAGAAAAGTCGTGCGCCCTAGGCATGCGGTATATACGGTAGAAATATCCCATCAGAAAAGTCTCGCTTGTGTTTATGCACGCGTATCTCGGGTACCTGACTATGTTACAGGAACTTAGGTTAAGGAAGCCAGCTAGGCTTTAGAAGAAAAAGTCTATCGGACAGGCTTGCAGGATTATGTAGCTTTCTCAGCTTATTGTAACTTTTTTAGCTTATTGAGGCACCTAAGTATATACATGTATATACAAGGGTGAATTGAATAGCATTCTTTTTCCTGCTTCAAGCTAGTGAAGACGTGGTGAGTGCTTATAAAACACTCGCAACAACCCGCTTTATTTTCTCACTCCTTTCTTGCGTGTAGTTGTTTGAGAAAATAAATAACCATGATCTGTTTGGAATAGTGCATCATCTTCATTTTGCTGCTAGCTCAACCTGAGGTGAGTAGTTGCTGAGTGGAGTCTTGTTGTAAATTGATGAAACAACCACAACAACCTGTGCATCACTAGCATGTATATAAACCCCTGTTTGGCTTGTGTACAGGCTAGTACATCCCAGAAAAAGAACACAAAGTTCGGCATCATTGGTATTGAACTTTGTGTTCTCCTTTCGTGGTGTGCTGGTTTTTCTGTGTGTTCTTGTTTATTAGGCCTATTTACCACAAGAATTATTTTATTACGAAATATTTGCGTTAATATCCCAAACTCCCAACCCTTTATCTCTTTGTTAGTGTTGTCATTTGTTGTGTGAGAAGTTGAGTGTGATGGAAAATTGTACATTGTGACTGTCTAAATTTATTAAGACGGAAGGTTGGCTTAAATCTCAGTCAATCATAATTATCACAGGTCTAGCCAAAACAAGGAATAATATTATTACTAGCTACAAGTGAGTACAGTGTATCATATTTATACCGTGCATAACATTACTAATTTACTTGAAACAACTGCAACTGTACTTTGTGCCTTTTTTCCTGTCGGCATCACCCTTTAAAACAAGATGGCATGGGTCAGTAGATATGCAGTAGACCTAGACCTTTCTTAGTAGCAGTCGAAACCAATTACCGGTATTACTTCCTAAAGTTCTGTTACATTACTCATTCTGTTTATTTACAGCTTAAAGACGGTGGCTACTCCATTACGGTGTATACTGTATGTGCATTCGGCAATTCAGGTGATCTCCAAAAATACATAAAAGAATATGAGCTGAGACACAAGGTGAAATATGTGGTCAAGCAGCCAGACAAGAGCTTTACTGTCCTACTCAATGCCGGTATGCTCTGAGACTGTGGTTAATTACAAGTTAAAACATGTTACATTTATATGTGTATATACATTTAAACAAGTTTAAATGTATATACATATATATATATATATAATGGTCAATCAGGCCTACGCAGGCTAGCATTGAGTCTTGAGTTACATATTTTGTAGCATATCTAGCAAGTGTGATTGATCAGCTTTCTGTTTTTATTTAGTGATATTACACTAGGTTTTTTAGTTTAGATACTAATAGCAAATGAATCATTGGACCCTTGAAAGATGACACAAAGTATGTATTTATATATATAAAGGTTTATATATAAACAAACTTTGCTTGTTTGCGGTGCTCTAATTTTTTGTTTGATCAACCTTTTCAGTGCAGGGTTTTGCAAAGAGGTCAAGGCGTTCCATTGGAAAGATCCTAAGTACGATTGTTGTTTTGAAGATAATGTTATGCAAACATGGCCAAGATATCAACATAAGGAAGAAATAGCCATACAAAGTTCAAGTGAGTGACATATCTTCGTGCATAAGGGGATGGCGTACTGCACTCACGATAGATATCAATTATAGCAATGCTAATTTTCTACATGTATCAGACTGGTCTGTTATTCTTGCCAAAATTATATATATTTTGTTAATATAGGATATGAATTCCTACTTTTTGTTTTTTCGGCGTAATCTTGGCATCTGCTTAACTCAGTAAACTCATGCTTCGTTGTGTCATATAGAATATATATTTTTAACTGTGTTGCAGATGAGATATTGTGGCTCATGAGTCGAACAAGAGGTTGAGTGAGCACCAGGGACCTATGATATCGTTATCAACAACTACATCTTCTTACTGGACAGTATCTACAAATTTTTTTTGTTTGCATATATGCGAAATCAATTACTTTAAATTGAATATGCATGTTAGGCCAGCGTAACTGACACAAGATCTGTGTTATATTTACATTGTCTTAGATATGAAGAGGAGGGGCTCATTCACTACCTCACTCATAGAAAAGCTTGAAATTGAAATATGAATAAATCTATAAACAAGTATTGGTATATCTATCAACATATGTACACTAGAAAAACATAAAAAGTATTAGACATACCACGCTGATGGTTTCTGGTGCTTATCAGCCGTGATGGAAAGAGGAAAAAATCACCTCCCTTATCACACAAATGAGATGTTACAAAATATAAACAAACAATACCTGTTGACACAAGCAGAATTAAAACTTCATCATGACTATATACAACAAGTTGATACATCTTTATACCTACTGTATGCCATAACGTAAATCATACATCATGTATGTAAATAAAAAACCTAACCTAAAGGATCACACCTTCTACATCGCCATTCATGATCTAGAGCAACAGTGAAATGGTCAAAATCTGTATGTTTCATAATTATGCACCGGCAATGAAACCACTCATTGCAACTGCCACACAATATTCTCTCCGCAGGCAAGCCCAAATCGATGTTGTCATGGGGCCTTTGACATGCGCAGAATATCTAAAATAAACATAGGTTGGCTTGCTAACAGAATGATAGAAAAGCCGATGATAGAAATTTTAATGTAACACCAATCACATTCAATTTGAGCATAGTACCTGTTGGAAGAGAAAGTGTGTGAAGTGAGTCACGATTATGTGGAGCACCCTGGTGAGACCGTTGTTGGTCTTGTAGTGTGAAAAGTTTTGCTTGAAAGGGTTGTTGATGTGTTCGATGCCGTTGTTGGTGCGTACACTAAACAGAGATCTATCACGCCTATAACACTCCATCCGCTTCTACAATAATACATAAATGAACTGATATAAACTTGATCTTGATCAAAATAATTCATTGAGCTTGTCTGTATGGAGGCTATTCCTCAACATTGTCTTAGACCCAAAGGACCTCAACGGATTATGTTATATTGTATGTGGACAGAAAATTCAATAAGAAGCGGTGCATGCTCAAAACTTTTTGAAACATGTCAATTATACTGTTAATTAAAATACAGAAACATTAATTATGCCAATTACTGATACAAAAAGCTGATGTGAATTTTCAGTTTTTTTCTATAATTCTACCTTGGGTATATTCTCACTCATCCACTGGTTTAGGAAGTACTCTTGTATCTTGAGAGATTTGGAATTTGCCCACCAGTCAGACCCCTCTAAAGCTGCCTTTGATGAGACATACTGCTCCGTTCTGAAATATGAAAAAAACAACTAGATGCACTAGAATCAACTCTTGTATTCTTTTAAGAAAAGAGTGCATGGGACATGAGCCCGAACTTCATACACTGCTATTACTTTATTAGATAGATTTATTGTGTACATAGGACATGAGGAGACAAACCTAGACTGCAATTTTCCTTGGTGATGCGAGTATGATCTGTCGTTCTTCTTCTCCGATTTCATTTTCTCTTCTTTTCAACTGTCTGTCCCAGGCCTGCTCACGATGGAATGCACACAGTAGAACTTTGCTTTCTAAAAAAGTTCAAGAGCATAAATCGGAAGCTTGAAATGTATTCATTTAGGTCATTTTATTATTTATTTGATCATTTTTTGATATTGGTTTATGAAGTGTGATGCCACATTAGTGAGTCTCAGACCTACAATAGTATATGTCACAACACTGACAGCCCGACGTATCATTTTTCTAAAAATCAGCGCAACTTGACATTCTTCTAAAAGTACATATACAGTACATGCATATCTTGACAATCTGCATACCTACATCTACACATACACCTATCACTAAGCTTTTTCCTTTTAGCTGAGTCATTATAGTTTAAAAATGCATTAAAAAAGGTTATTACCTGGAGGGAGGTGTTCAAGAGCAGACATCACTGCCTGAGCATAATCTATGAACCAGGACCTTGGCGATCATACTGGATTCCATTTCTTCCCGATACTCAAAGCCTCCTGAATAGCTCCTCGAGTCTCATCCATTGTTGCCAATGTAGCAGCAACCTGCGTAAAATTGAAAAGCTTTCTTCATTGTTGAAGATGTACAACTAGTGTGCATGTAGTGAGATATCAATTTTGACACAAGTACATTTCATCACAAAATAGAGTGGCCTCATCGAGATGCTGCACTAAAGGTGGAAATTTGGCTTTAGACAATGTGAACCATCAGAAGAAACAAGACTTTAATACGATCAGTTACCCACATGATCAACCCACTTCAATATTTACCGGTCCTAGTTAGAAGACTGACTTATATGGCTGTATTACCTAGTAGCCAGCATTGGTTTACACCGCAACGAAGAAGAGATATACAGTACAGCAAACTCTTACAGTTGTCTCATATGTCGCATCCAAACAACATAGCTCATCACCATAGCGCTTCAGTAGATGACGTTGGTCTGGTGTGGTGCACAAGCAGAAAGCGATGTGAGCCTCTTACATAGTCTGAAGTAAAATTGTGGCGCAGTTATCTTGGTCACTGCTGCTACCCCTATAAGGACGATGGTAACTGGTAAAAATCTACATACACCGTACATATATTACGCCTAGTTATCAGCACAAATTAATTTGGTCATGAACACATTCAGAAAGAAAATGATCAATCATGCGGGTTTTAGACATTGTCAAGAAAACTTCATGCAAACATCCAATGATAATCTCAGCTGTGGAATGAATACTACTTAAATTCAATACTAACATCATGGAAGAGCTTGTGATTGGCAATGTCACGATCTGTAGGCCAATATATTCTATTAGATTTGTCAGGAAGGGCATCCTTGAACTTGGTTTAAGATATTCCAGTACATGTGGCTTCATCTCGGATAGAAAATTAACCCATTAATGAAAATGATGCACTATGAATTTTCAATAAACAATCGTTTTTCATTATTTTCTCAACCGAGTACTGGTGGCGTGGGGATGAGAAAGGAATATGTTCGCGGGTTGTAGCGAGTTAAAGCGGAAAAGAGACTTTTCTGATGGGAAAGAAAAACTACCGTATATACCGCAGGCCTAGAGCGCACGACTTTTCTGATGGGAACTAGCTTTTACCACATCGACAAGTCCGAACCTAGACAAGTCCCAATCTCGACAGAGGTTGGTCCGAATCTAGACAAAGGTTGGTTCGAACATCGACAAAGGCTGATGCAGTTTTGTGAATTTACTGCTTAAAGTTATTGTTTATTTCTTTTTATGATTCTAGGGCGATAATTACTAACAGGAAAAGTTACTGTTGCAATCTTTGAGGGTTTGTTATTAAACAAGTTATAGTGCTGTTGTAGTTAGTTGTGTAATGGGTGCTGTACAAATGTATCAAATAGGTGCTGTACTTAGGGTGGTGCTTCCTGGTGAAATCCCAAAAACGTAGACTTTTGATAGCTACTTTACTAAAGAGAACATAATGCACCCACTCACAAACACAAGAAGTGATTACCTTAAAAAGTTAACTAAAAGAGAAGTTTCTTGATTCTCTTTTAATTAACTTAAAAAGTTAATTAAAAGAGAATCAAGGCAGAAATGCAGTTTGCTGTGATCATCGTAGTTACTGACACTACTTGTGACTTGCACTCAAGTTTTCAACTTCTTGACTTAGATTTTTTAAAAGTTCATCAATGAGATTGTAGGCCTATTATATAGGAATTATTTGCCCATAGTTGGTAATAAACTTGATTTAGTCAATTACTTTCTCGTACTTTTCTATTGGTTGTAAATACATTTAGCAAAATTTACTAATTCACTTTCACCCATTTTTTATTCTTTTAACTACTTATGCTTTGACAAGTTTTTTGCATATAAGAACTGCCTATATTCAGCATTAATTTTACATGTTTCGCTGTGTAGTACTTAGATTTACTTGCAATTGACGACTGGTTGATAAATGCAGAGATCACGGCCAAATTTGGTTGGGGTCTGGCTTACTTGTTTGGTTCAAGAACAACAACTTAGAGTTATAACATTTTTGCCATATGATATCTTTATGTTTCTAAGCCAAAGTTACATTAATACAAATACATTTTGCTAAACCCTTTTAGGGTTGGTGAAACACAAAGTTTCTCACTATGATTTTCACATTGATTTCACGTTGATTTCACAGCGTACCGGTCGCATTATGCTTTGGATTGTTCCATGTAGTGAACTTCTTTTGACGCAAGCCTTTTTTTGCTGGTGATTGTATTAAATAGTAGATTCAAAGATTGTGTGCCAAATAGTATGTAGCAGCAGAAGACCCTCTTTCACATTTTAACCTCAATAATAAGGGTAAAAATGCAATCTCTCCAACCTTAATTAAAATACAAAAACTATAGGTACTTGTTGCTTCACCTCAATATTAAAAATAGGGTTCAGTAACCATTTGGTGATCTTGAAAGCAGAGGTTTAGAGAGGTAAAATTGTTTGTTTGTTTATTGCACGAGCTGTTTATAATAGTGTACGTAGGCTGTTGAAACAAACGCTCACTCTCATCCAGGTTTGGTTGACCGTAACACTGATCAATTGTGAGAATAACTGCAGTTATAGTAAAAGATGTATTTAGTGAAGGTAGTAATTGTTTGCTTTTCACATTTTTCAGTGACATATTCTCTCCGCTCAAGTGCCAGCCATTTATCCAGTGTGAGAGTTGCTCCTACTGCCTAACTTAGTATTGAGCTGACTGAAGCAGTAGCCCATAGCTGTTTGGTGATAGCAATTATTCTAGCATCACATATCTCTAAAACTATTGCCAAATGTGATAAGAAGTCAACAACGCCATTGCAGTTGTAAAATCTCAAACTCATCGAGCATACAAGCAGTGTAAATGTCTAGTGCTATTCATGAGTTCTGATAAATTCTAAAAATGAACTCATATGGTCAAGTCTCATCGTTGAATATATTGAATAGTACTGCCTATAGCCCTATACACTTATCTGTTCTCTTGCATTCTATCAAGCATGGTTGTACCCACTATGCCAAGTATTATAAATCCAAAGCTCCAGTTGACAATTTAGAAAAATAATCTTCCGTGGTGACCCATATACATGTAATTTTTATACTAAACCTTTTGTTATAGGTGGAATCTATATTAGTTCTAGGGCAAAGGTCGACAATTTGTGACACTTTTTTTCTTCTGTTTCGGCGCCTTGCGACTTTGGAAAATAAATGGTGAGTATTTTGTTAAAATTAAATTTTGCTTTTGCTGATGAAAGCACACTTTGCATTTTATGGTTTGTATTGTGCGTTCATCATTAATCTTTAGATATGCCAATCATTAATATTTAGATATGTTTTGCATTTTTATCTCCTAAATAAGAGGACATGATGCTAACCTGTTACCTGTCATTTTGCATTTTTCAGTCAGCACGGGTTGTGTAAGGTTGGGTCTTTCTTTCTTAAACACAAGGATCGATTAGTGTAACTGCCAATAGCCAAGTGAAAAATGAATTTTTTGCAGCAGTTCATTGATTTCATAAATGTATTGTAGCATAATTTTTTGTACATAGCATACAGGTTATAGGTATATACACACATATAATGTATATATATGTCAAAATGGGTGCTTTCGTTTTATTGGAAGGTGGTTCTAAAAAGCTCTTTGAATAGAAAAGGCTGTCAACCCCTGCTCTAGACTAAAGCGTAGTACCCATATCAGCTGCAAAACCTTTGCCGTAATCTTGCTGGGATTACACTTGCATCACACTTGAGGTGCTCAGCAGTGTATGTTGACATAAAGCTGTGTTGCTGGTGATCATAAATTTGATCCTGGTGAACATTGATATGCGATGCATAAAAATGGTAGCTCATCATGCCATTTCGAAAGAGCTGACCTTCACTTGTACAATGCATTTTGGGAAGGTATTGCATGCGCCTCGTTGCAAAAGTTAAACAACGCTAAACTCTTGCATTGACCGCCGGCAACTACCAACGGTACTGGAGGAATAGGTTTCCATTTCACAGCCTATAGCCTTGCGATACTGCCATTGGTGTTTGCAGCGTATGTGGAAAACAGGTTTAAACCATAACTGCCACGAACAACTTTTATCGTATTTACTAGGTAAATCAGACATGCTGATTCCGATTTTGTAATCAAAATAAAGATTAGGCCACCAACTTTCAGAGTAATAAAGGATTTTTTATAGCGTTTTAATATCGGTCTCGAAAACAACACGATCGATCGGCATAACAAGCTCCGCCCCTAAATACTTGACGTAACCTAGCTTTTTAGGAACAGAAGTTACGTAGAGATGTTTAGACCGATTTAGAATAATAGAGATGGGTGTTTTAAAATCTATTAATATCTAAATCCAGCTTTAAAAATAATATCAGTCTTTTCTGAAAGGTAGATAAGCTATTTAGCATTGCATATTTAAAAAGCGGGATAACAACGCTAGCTCGTGATAAAACCGCGCTTTTTGAGCTCATTTTTCTCGGCGTCCAGCCCATTTAAACGTCATGTAACAAGCTGCGAGCAATTTTAAATAGTTTATATCCCTTTCATAAAAGACTGAAATTATTTTACAGGCTGGATTTAGATAATAATGGGTTTTAAGACACCCATCTCTATTATTCTAAATCGGACTAAACTTTCCTAACTTCCATTTCTGAAAAAGCTAGGTTTCGTCACATATTTATGGGCGGAGCTTGTAATGCCTATTGTGTTGTTTTCGAAACGGATATTGAAACGCTTTAAAAAAGCCTAAATGACTTTGAAGGTTAGTGGACTAATCTTTATTTTGAGTACAAAATCGGAATCAGCGTGTCTGATTTACCTAGTAAATACAATAAAAGTTGTTCGTGACAGTTATGGTTTAAAGGTTGACTTGCAACAAAATTCACATCACACTTATTTGGGTATCAGAAAGATTCACCATGTCTTACTCTGCTGTGTTGTAGTTGCAAAATATGTGGAAATGTGATTACAAGCTCTTAAAAGCTCAAAAATGAACAGTTAATCGCAGCCAACACGAAAACGTTGTAGATTAGAATCCCTTTCCAAAACGTCTCAATTGGGACGTAGATGAACAAAATGGCTTCTGTTTACACTTTCATGCAACCTCATTCGTCGAAATAGTGTCACAAATGTAGTTCTCGCATTCAATAAAACCAATGTGTATTGTCCTTACGCGTCTGTTTCATCATCATCGTAATGCTGTCATTTTAAGCACTGATATTTCAAAACCAACCGTAAAAATTTGTTTAATTTTTTAACCTTAGCTCAAAGGAGTGCATATCATCCTCTGATAAACATGACAAGCCCGTTGGTCACCTGGGATAGTCGAAAAATGCTGCAGAAATTATTCGCGCTGTTTGGCAGAAAGTATGGGTCACATGACCAGGTTACAACTAGACGATTAGACCAAGCTGAAACAAAACTGTAAAGTAGCGAGCATCTATATTCGATACAGGCTTTTCGGTCAAACCCGAAGTGTTTGTCACAAACTAGTGCTACGAGACATTTTATATTGAGCCTTTTATTGGCCTTTAATTTCACGTGATGTTATCACGTGTCAAAACAATAACCAAATTGCTTGAGTACGTCAGAGAAATAAATTGATTATGGCGTTTTCATGATGGCGACGATTAACTGTTCATTCTTGAGCTTTTAAGAGCTTGTAATCACATTTGCACATATCTTGCACCTACAACACAGCAGACATGGTGACATTAAGACATGGTGAATCTTTCGATACCAAATAACTGTAATGTGAATTTTGTTGCAAGTCAACGTTTAAAGAATAGAGAAAGCATAATATTATTATGCTTTATTATTCATCTTGAGGTGTTGACTGATGTTCTAAAAAAAAAATCAAGGAGATTGACCGACCAGAAGCTGAGATATAGCCAGCCAAACACAGGTCTACCAAAAAACATAAGTGTTTTGGTAATCATCAATATATGACGTATGAAATCGACTTGTGTGCCATTGGTCAATTAAGCCAACTAATGCGCTCTCCTATAACAATCACGGCGTTTTAATTGGTTTAATCCCTGGAAGTATAGAACAATCAAATTGGGCCTAACAATCATCGCTCCTAGAATTCCGAACCAGTCCCTCTGACGTGTAGATGAGTTTTAGCATAAAATAATTGCACGCATCTATTATTTCGCAACATTTCGCTATCTTGCTAGTTCAGCCCAGTTTTGTTGTTCTCCTACTTAGTTTCCCTATTCAGACTCATCTTTAGCGTTGTTCAGATTTTTTCAACTATAGCTAATAAATGGAATCAATTAAATCAATCATCAATCTCGGTTATCATTTGGAATTTTCTACAAATTATATTAGTTACATCATTTATTCTATGCGCAGTTATATTATTATTTTGTATAATATGCATTATGAATATTATATAAATCATAAAAAATAATCATAGATAAGATAATAGATCAATAGAAAAATCAAAGCAAAAGTTATCGTTTTCTTTTCTTATAGCAAGAGCAGCACGGTCAAGTTAGTCTTTTTAAGATTATGGCTGTAGTGAACTTCCAGTCTGTTAATAGTGACGATAATCATGAAAATCAACTGAATGCTGCAGTAGAAGAATGCTGCAGTAGATACACAGTAGAAAAATGATGAAGGAACAAAAAGTCCCATTCCTATTTCTTATTCTAAACAAACTGCAACTCGCGGATATCGCATATAGACTATACACGCGCCATTCGTTGAAAAGATGATCTTCGGAGCATATCCGTGGAGATCGAGTTAAAATTTGAAGCCCAATAGTCAAAATACGCTCTTCTGCTTTGAAAAATCATGGCGAGGGGTTGTGGGCAAATGCCTTTACCACACAATGTTTGGTTGATTTTTCTGAGAAACCAGAGCTAGTCTGTAAATTATTTACTATCGCGAGAAGCGTTTCACATCTCGTAGCCAAAACAATCATTATACATAACGGCGGTAAGGGTGCGCAACTCCGGCAGATGACCATTAAGTCGATTTTATACGTCACAGTTTTCGGGATTTTCGAAGGGTTTTCCTCTGATTCTTTATTAGGTAGACCTGTGTTTGGCTGGCTATATCTCAGCTTCTAGTGGGTCAATCTCCTTGATTCTTTTTTTAGAACATCAGTCAACACCTCAAGATAACTAATAAAGCATAATAGTATTATGCTTTCTCTATTCTTTAAGCCATTTTTGCAGGACCTGCAGTGCTGCCGTATATGTGAACATAACTTCCTCATGTCATCAACAGCAATATAATGTGAATAATTTCTGTGAAAATCAGACAGTTTTGTCCTTATATATATATATAGCTTAAAGGTTGTTTTCTTGCAACAAGATTCACATTATAGTTATTTGGTATCAAGAGATTCACCATGTCTTACTCTGTTGTGTTGTAGGTGCAAAATATGTGGAAATGTGATTACAAGCTCTTAAAAGCTCAAAACAAACAGTTAATCGCAGCCATCACGAAAACGCTGTAGTTTGGAATCTCTTTATTTCGACGACGTACTCAAACATTGTAGTTATTGTTTTGACACGTGATGTTATCACGTGAAATTTAAGGCCAATAAAAGGCTCAATATAAAATGTCTTGTAGCACTACTTTATGACAAACACTTCAGGTTCTACCGGAAAGCCCGTATGAAATATAGATGCTCGCTACTTTACAGTTTCATTTCAGCCTGGTCTGATCATCCAGTCGTAATCTGATCATGTGATCCATACTTCCTGCCAAATGGCGCGAACAATTTCTACAGCATTTTTCGACTATCACCGGTGACCAACAGGCTCGTCATGTTTATTAGAAGATGATATGCACTCCTTCGAGCTAAGGTTAAAAAATTAAACGAATTTGCACTTCAGGTTTTGAGGTATGAAAATAAATAAATAAATAAATGCTCAAAAATACAGCATTACAATAATGATGAAATAGAAGCGCAAGGACAATAGACATGCTTTTATTGAATGCGTGAAGTATATTTGTGAGAAGATTTCGACAAATGAGGTTGCATGAAAGTGTACACAGAAGCCATCGTGCTCAACCACGTCCAATTTGAGCCGTTTTATAAAGGGATTCCAATCTACGGCGTTTTCGTGATGGCTGCGATTTACTTTTCATTTTTGAGCTTTTAAGAGCTTGTAATCACATTTCTACATATTTGACACCTACAACACAACAGAGTAAGACATGGTGAACCTTTTGATACCAAATAACTGTAATGTAAATTTTGTTGTAAGTCAACCATTAAACTCTCTTGTTAATTGCTTGTAGATTTTGGCCAGTCTCACGCTATGATAGAATGTTGAGGCATATTAATCTCTTATCATTCTGCTTCCTCAGCTTATTTGCTACAGGTGGGTGCTCATGATATTTCCTTATCATCCCTCTTATGATCCAAAACTACAGATTCATTATCATATGGACAGACTGAAGAGTGTCTTTATCATATTCTGCTTGCATGACTATTGCGAGAATCCTTAAGTTAAGTGCATGTACTTCAAAAATAGAATGCATAAGTTGGAGCATTCTACTCAACATAGACTGCGCATAACAAGTTTGCGTGAAATATGTGGCTATAAGATAGGAGCTAAAAGGAAACTATCGGTAGCTGCATGGTTATCTTGCAATATCTTTTTTTGCATTAGTTGTGCTATATTATTGCTAGTCATCAAGTTGTCAGAAGCTTGAAGTGGTCATCTTGGTTGATAGAAGTTTGTGTATTAGGATTTACACTTGATGATTCTGGTATATACCGCTGAAGGTTAGTGCTAGTATAGATCTCAAGCTTTGTTACTCATCCTTCATCAATTCATCTCGTAAATTATTGTAGAAGTTGTAGGGTCATTGGGCCCTTTGGTCGAGTAAGTTTATAGGTCTGTGGTAACACTAATCGTGTTCAGTGGAGTGTTGATGTGGTAACAACTGTTTAGCAGTTTTTCACCCTTGCTTTTGTCTGCCATCATAGCTTATCTAGCCATCTCTCTGGTTCTATGTGCAGTACTATTATAGTCGTGTGTTGTGTTGTTTCTCAAAGCTGTTGTTCACTCTTCCTGATGCTATCTCTTTTTGACTATCATCAATTATCACAGCGCTGCCTGTGAAAGCAATCAATATTGTGTAACCTGTGGGTGACCTTTTTGCTGTGTAGTCACTAACTAAACAAAGCAATTGACCAGAAGATAGTTACTGAAGTTGATCAAACTGTGTTGTTACCAAGGCTTGTCTCTCGTGCCTGTGCCGCATCAATCAATAGACTTATTGATTATTGGATTTCACCATAGCAGCAGTAAGACAGGCTTTTGTTTGTTCATCGACTATTAGAACTGGTGCCGAGATGCTCTACGTATTGTTGAATAAAGGATGATAGGTTCAACTGCTGCATGTTGAATGTTGCAGTTGCTGGCAGTCAACGATACCAATCATGTGAGGCATTTGTTGATGGAGAAAGAGCTCTTGCTCGATCTAGCTACGAATACTTCTATGAAGTGGTGTTAGATGGCCGAGGTGTCAGCCCACATGCTGAAGTGATGTTCAGGGTCCCTGTAGATCCATTGCCTGTAAGTGCTTAACTTTTTCAGCTACTACTATTGAGTGTTGCCTGGGTGAAGGCCTATTTCCTGTTGTGCAATTGACGTTTTCTAGAATGTTTTATGAGGTCGCATTGCAAAAGCAGCTAATCGAATTTGCACTACAAGCATGCTCTCTCGAGTGCTGCGAATTATGTGTATCACCTTTGTTCATCTGTGCTGATTGATGAAGCTAGTTTAGTTTATATTGTAGCTAAGTCAAACTAATATTTTCCACTATTGTATAGATTAGAAACCTAAAAATGAGTCATCTTTCCTGATGTCCAAACTCTCGCAATCAAAGTACCTTTTTTCTGACTTGAAAAAAACTGTTCAGTCAGTTTTTTTGCTGATTCACATGTCATTTCCTTGATAACAACTTTTCATCTAAAGTCTGAGTTTTATCATTTTTACTTAGAGCTTCCTGGGCACCACAAACACCTGATGTTGAGGGATTTGCAAAACTAGCAAATCTTTTCTTGGGGCACCCACACGAATCACAGGAGTTGTCCATACAATTAATAATAAAACTACAATATATCGTAAACATCGTATGTTGGATATTGGTAAGACTGAAACTTATATCAAATACAGTGGACCCCTGGGTATGGCGTCTCTGTCTTACGGGTTTTTCGCTTTATGATGTAGAGCACAAAGATTTTACAGTCCTTTGTTACGGCATTTCCCTTGCCATATGACATCAACAAAAATGTTTCTCAAAATTAAAATTTTGGCAATTGGTGTGCTGCATACGTCGGAATCGAGAAGATGCCGATATGCTGTTCATCAAAATCCTTTCCACAAAGCCTGAAAGAGATACGATGCTCTTTCTCTGTTCAGCATTCTTCGTGTCTCATAAAGGCTTGATCTTGTGCGAGTGAAGCGATATCAAATTTATAGTACATTTTAATGATTAATATAATATTTACTATAAACTTTAATTCATTATATACAACTACAGTCTACCCTCAGGATATGATTACCCTGATAAATGATTTTTTTACCTTACGAAGTGGAACATGTTGATTTTTCACCTCACCATACAAATCTTTTTCCACCATACGAATTCAACAAACATTTTGCGCGAGAGTTCAAATTGGGCAGTTGGTGTGCTTATTATGTGGTCAAAATAACAAAGACACTGAGATGCTGTTCGCCGAAGATATTTTCACAACGCCTGAAAGAGACACGATCACCGATTTCTCTCAGTTAAGCCATTCTCGTGTGTAAAACGGTAATATTTTCCCTTCAAAACCAATAGCAAAGTTGGAGTTGCGATTCCTTCATAGAGAAGGCTTAGTAGTCAGACAACTTCTCTTAACCTGCTAACAAAAATTCACTTCATTACTAAAATAGCTTGGTTGGGTTTTCTTGCTGAAATAGGTTAAAAAATGTTTTAAACAGGTCTGCTAAAAGTTATAGAGAAACCTAAGACCACAGCTTATAAGTGATAAAAAGGACTTTTAGTGATACAAAGTTGAAATTCAGTAAAATGGGTAGTTAAAAATACATACTAAAACTTAGCTTTAAGTGTGTGTGTGTTTAGTAAAGTTAACTTATTCAACATGAATTCAAAGTTTTTGTTGTATGTACGTCTGTCTTGAAGGTAAGAACTTTCTATGGTATGTAGCACTGCTCATAGACATTGCAACGTTACTTTTTAATGCAGATCATAACCAATAAATTCACTGAATGTAATAAAGTTACTGTAGGTAACTATAGTTACTAAGGTTAACATACTATTTTGTTACTAATTTTCAATATGTTCAGAACTTATATAAAATGTTGACGATTTTTACCAGGGGATGTTTGCATTATATAATTACTATGGTTTCTATACCACTACATATGATTTTTTCACCATATGATGCCAGCCCTGAATCGGATCAACATCGTATCCTGAGGGTGCACTGTATTATGTTACTAATTTCTAATTTGTACAGTACATATATAAATTTTGATGTTTCTTTTACCAGGGGGAGGGTTTAATCATTAGATAATTACTATGTGTTCCTATTCTACTCTAAACTACAATTTTGCTCATGATACCAACACCAGAACAGATTAATGTTGTACGATGGGGTACACTGTATAATTGTGTTGGATAGTTTTGCTATTTTTACTGTTTGTGACCCACTGCCTAATCACAGACACTCAGATTCACTAAAAGTTTTTACGTTTCGTGTGTAGTCCGACAGTGAAATTCTGTCTGAAAGTTGATAAAGTATTAAAAAATGCAACTCTGGGACTGCTTATTGTCCGATACTCTGTAAGAAACTACCTCCATCGCTTTATTTTGAGCAGGGTTCACATACTTTGGACTGAAGTAGCAGAACGATTGTGGTTGGATGCCTTTTCTTTTACCACCAATGGTCCTTACGTTAGGTGTTTAGTGTTGCGAACAACTTGTATTTGTAGCTGAGTTAAGTAGGCCATCGGAAAGAGGGGACGTTCAACTGCGGGTTCAAATCAAAGACTTTCTTATAAACTATAGTTAGTTAGGGCGCTCCACTTTTTTCCTCACCTAGGGTGTCTCACTTATGGGGTTATCTGATGGGAGGGCATTTTAAATCTAACAGCTCACTCGTGGAGCGCCACCAACATAATTATTCTCATAAGGGATGCACTAAATGGCAACATTAAAAACCATTTGTGTATATATTTTGATTTAACAATATGCTTATGGCGGCCTAAATAACTTATATCCTATGACCTAAATAACCTATATCCTATGGCCTAAATAACCCATATCCTATGACCTAAATAACCCATATCCTATAACCTAAATAACCTAGATCCTATGGCCTAAATAACCCATATCCTATGACCTAAATAACCTATATCCTATGGCCTAAATAACCCATATCCTATAACCTAAATAACCTATATCTTATGGCCTAAATAACCCATATCCTATGGCCTAAATAACCTATATCCTATGGCCTAAATAACTCATATCCTATGGCCTAAATAACCTATATCTTATGGCCTAAATAACCCATATCCTATGGCCTAAATAACCCATATCATATGGCCTAAATAACCCATATCCTATGGCCTAAATAACCCATATCATATGGCCTAAATAACCCATATCATATGGCCTAAATAACCCATATCCTATAACCTAAATAACCTATATCTTATGGCCTAAATAACCCATATCCTATGGCCTAAATAACCTATATCCTATGGCCTAAATAACTCATATCCTATGGCCTAAATAACCTATATCTTATGGCCTAAATAACCCATATCCTATGGCCTAAATAACCCATATCATATGGCCTAAATAACCCATATCCTATTGCCTAAATAACCTATATCTTATGGCCTAAATAACCCATATCCTATTGCCTAAATAATCCATATCACATTTGCATCTCTAAATAATGTTATGCACCAGCTAATAGACCTTTGTGCGAACATCAGACTGAACATTTGAGCTTGACAAAATTACTGGCAGCTTCATTAACCGTGTAACAGATATAAATGTTTGACCAACTTTGGCTCAGAGAAACTCTGATCCATAGGAGGATTATTATAAAGGTATTCAAGTGTTTAACATTTGTCATGGAACAAATAGAGCAAAGAGTGATGAATATTTTTGAAGTTTTGGCAAGAGTTCTTAGTGGAATGTAGAAAAGCTCTTCGTGGATTTGGTAGAAATTTATGATCCGTAGAGAAAACATTAGCTTGATGAAATTCCTGTTTCAATGAAGTGTATCATGCAGGCCTCGCATAAGAATGTTTTTGCGAAGTCATTGATAAACACTTTTTTCTTAGTTGCTGATCTTAGTTGCTGATATCTTCTAACTGTCAGCTGAGCTTAATATCAATTTTGGCTGCCTTTCATTAAAGATGTGGTTGCGTCAAAAAGGTCGATTTTATGAAATTAAGACCAATAAAAGGCTAAAACATCAACTGCAATTTGATGTCATTTTTGTCTTTGTAGACTAATCCTGTCCAGAGATATATGCGTTTGAATGAAGCCATTTTTTAAAAAGCTCAGATTCCAGCGGGTTCTTCATTTGTGACGTAACGGAGTGATACATCTGAAAAGAGTCCACGAGCGATAAATATACGATCGCTTCATTAGCCAATCATCAGCACGAAATTTTTATATAGGTCGTAATAAATGTTATCACTCATAGAATGCGTTGTCTGTGATCTCAAAGTTAGGGATTTTACTCTATTATTAAATCGCATCGACATCGATATCTACTAAATTATTTAACATCGTTACTTTAATGAATTACTCGATCGACACGTTTTATTGATGAACAACAGAATTGTAAAAATGCTTCCAGTTACTGCCAAGGTGACTCTGAGTTTTCTGAGCATCAGGTGATTAAAGTTTGGGACAGACAGCTTATAGTTAGAGCTGACAGGCGTCAGCAGCAGTATGCTACAGAGGAAGATAGGAGAATGGAGGTAAATCTATCTTTTACTTGGAGTCTCCTATAGATATACTGTTGTGTTTACATTCAGATTATCTTTCCCTGTTTGAAGCTATTATGTAATTTCCTGTGCGCGATAAGAATACACAGTGAGTTGTTGACGGCTTCTTTTTAATTCATAGCATCTAGCAATACAATGGCTTAGATTGATGAATATACTAAAGGTAATAATTTTAGTACTCATGAATACATTCACTAATTAATAGAATTATAACTTTTTGCTATCACCAATATTATACTGTTATACCATTTTATAATTTTTTATCGTTTCACCTAGCTATATTTGCTTCAAATTTTCTTAGGCAGTTTTAGCTAGTAAATTAGTTTATGATTAGACTTGAGATGTTCACTTCTCACTTGTAGAAAGTGAGGAAAATCGATTGATCAATGCACATCTTTAACTTCCAGAACCAAAGCTTCGAATCGTTGGCTTGGCGTACTTATGCTTTTGTTAAAGGTTGACTTGCAACAAAATTCACATTACGGTTATTTGATATCAAAAGATTCACAATGTCTTACTCTGTTGTGTTGTAGGCGCAAAATATGTGGGAATGTGATTACAAGCTTATAAAAGCTAAAAAACGAACAGTTAATCGCAGCCACACGAAACCGCCGTAGTTTGGATTCTCTTTTCAAAACGGCTCAAATGTGACGTAGTTGTGGTAGATGGTTTCTGTTTACACTTTCATGCAACCGTATTCGTCGAAATATTTTCACAAAATACTTCAACGCATTCAATAAAATCATGTCTATTGTTCTTACGGGTCTGTTTTATCGTCATTGTAATGCCGTCGCCTTTAGCAGTGATATCTTATAACTTGCCGTAAAAATTCATTTAATTTTTTAACCTTACCTCGAAGGAGTACATATTATTGTCTGATAATCATGACGAGCCTGTTGGTCACCTGTGATAATCGAAAAGTACTGCAGAAATTATTTTCGAAGTATTGGGTCACATGATCAGATTACGACTTGACGATTAGATCAAGCCGAAACAAAACTGTAAAGTAGCGAGCATCTATATTTGGTACGGGGTCTTCGGTAAAACTCGAAGTGTTTGTCATAAACTAGTGCTACGATAAGTTTATATTGAGCTTCTTATTGGCCTTTCAATTCACGTGAAAACATCACGTGACAAGACAATAACCAAACTGTCATGACTACGTCAGAGAAATAAACGGATTCCAATCTACGGCGGCTTTTCGTTTTTGAGCTTTTAAGAGCTTGTAATCACATTTCCACATATTTGGCACCTACAACACAACAGAGTAAGACATGGGGAATCTTTTGATACCAAATAACTGTAATGTGAATTTTGTTGCAAGTCAACCTATAAGGTTAGAGCTAATATAATAAATTAATGGTTATATATTATATTATGGTTAAATATAGTTTAAAGTGAAAAAAATATAATTTTTTATTGAGCAAAACCTTTTTAGTGCATTCAAATGAAAAAACAGGTGATGTCCGCGCCCAAAATGCATGTTCATTTTTGACCACTGAATTACAAAAAACCAATATTCAGAGTTAAAAATGTTATTTTATAAGCACCAAACGACGTATCTGTCAATAAACATTCATATATTTGTCATAAACTGTGTTTTCATTGCATGATCCAGTCTCAAAACTTGAAAATTGATTTTCTCAAAACTGCAAAAGTGTGACATCACTGGTTTTTCCATTGGGGTCTTCATTTATTTATTTTTAAAATTACACTCGCAATCTATCTAACTCCCAAGTTGAAAGCTTTCAGTAGATACGCGTTAGAATGACGTATCTGTGAATGACATATATTTATTGCATTTGTTTTATTTATTACAGGATGTTTATGTGATCCCTCCAGCGAAGCGACTTTTTCAGTGTGGAAACTGCAATAAATGAGAAAGAGAGACTTGAATGTGTGCTGCAAAAACCATAATGTTTTGTTTGAGTTTGCTGCAGTAGATGAATTTGTCCTATTGTCTGAGCTGAAACTATGTGAGTGGCCACGGCTTGGATGAATATTTTTAATAAAAGCTTTACGCCAAGATGAAAATTTTTTGCTTGAAAAAATTATATGATAAAATAATATTGTTGAAAATGATGCAAAACATGATTTGCAGAACATTGAATACATCATAGCCCTGTTGACATCTGTGCTGAAATCTTGTCTGATAGATGGATTTATGAAGCGTAATCAGAGCTGCGTCGACAGGTACTCTTGCATAGCTCGACTATTCCTTTAGTACTTGAATCAACTAATCAAATGTGACCAGTGAATTTTTTTCTACAACTTGATACCAATAATGACTCGATAACATTGACTATACAATGTACATGACTTTTAGGGACGCAGTTGCTTTCGCCACATATTCTTTTCAAAGACGCAGCTTGCTTATTTTACTTAGTAACTAGTTTCCAGTGTGGTAGTGATGGAACTGTGCCGATACAAAGACCTTATTCTACTTAGTTTCTGGCCACAGCAAACAAACTGCACTACACGTCAGTTTTGCATTTAGTTGGCATGTGTGCGCGCGTGTGTGTGTAGCGCCAGGTTATCGGGTCAACGAAGAGGTTGCAGCCACAGCTGGTTACAGATGAATATCAGATGCAGACATATATGCAAAGAGAATCTTTTGGCTAGAGGATCTGGCTTAGATGTACCTGATTGCATTGACCACTGTAATGATTCATTTTGCCATTGTGGGCACAGCCCTAAAAGCATTGGATGTGTATTCTGTTGAAAAAGATCACAACTCCAAAATAAACACTGAAACTGTACTGTAGCAACTCTGTATTGTTCATTCGGTGACTAAGATCAAACATCTGCGTTACTTATCAGAAATTTATGGCAGTCTTGGCTGTTCTTTATATATTTAGCATCCTGTCTAACCTGTTTGTAGAGCTCAAATGGAGAACAAACATTTCTTTTCCTTAATCCTAATTTAACAAATGAAAGACGAACATGTAATATCAGTGCCGGTAGGACATGCGACGTAAGCTATAACTACTCGCTGAGCATCCCAGAAAATGAAGATGATATACTGGATACAAGAATCGGGCAGATACAGTTATTCAGCAAATACTCATATGTTTGCTTTCTGTCACTTGAAATTGCGCAAGGTGAGTGTCGCATTACTGCATAACAACTCCACTTCGTTGCGTCTTTTTTCAAATATTCCATTGGAAATTTTTTTTTTTATACTTCATGTTTTCTCAAAATTTAGAGTAGGCCTAAAGCATAAGAGAGCTAAAATATGGCATTAATGAGTTATTACTGTACACTTTGCATAGAATCTCAATATTAAATAGTTAATTTACAAGGCAACATGACTGCGGCACTGTCAGCTGGGAGTTGCTTACTCGCTATAAAGGTTTGCAAATGCTTCTATCATATTGCCATATCATTTAGCTTTTAAAAGTTAGTTGAACCACAACAATCTTTACCTTATTGCAATTTGCTCGACCATTGATTTCATTACGATGAATAACGTCTGCATGCCATCTCATTTACTGCTTGATCATTCTTACCATATACATGTACAGGGGACCCCCACCCCTCCACCATCCAGCATTAATTTATTCTGGTGTTGGGCTCGTATGAACCTATAGTAATTATATAATGGCATTCAAAAAGAGACTGGCGGTATATTTCACCAGTGGTTTGTCAAAATTTTAGGAAGCTAAATTTAGTCCTTTTACGGGTGAACCGAATGTTGCCTATATAACTATACTATTGCCATTCTAACTTTCGAACTACATATCATGAGAGAAGCATTTTGTGTAATTGAAATAAAGTAAGAGAGAAAATAAAAACAACTGTAAAGGTTTTCAAGCTTTGTCAAACAACTGTAATTTTTAAGCTTCATATCACGAGGAAAATGTTTTGTGCAGGTCAAATAAACTAAAAATAAATTAAACACCTTTAAAAAGGTTTAAATGTAAATGTAAAATAATTGGTAAGTAATAGCTAATTTAAGTCTGTTTCACTACGATTACCATGAGAGATGATTCGGTAATGATACAATTAATATGAACTGATAAAGCAAATTAAAAATCACGAGTACGTTGAATTAATAATAACAATTCTTGCATAGAGGTGTGTGTGTATAAAAAGGGTTACTGTTCCACTAAAAGCTATCTATCAAAACTTCGAATACGACGATACTGGTACCTCTCGATACTGGTACAAATGTAAAAATGAGATATCGTACTGTCTTTGTTTGACCAAATGGAGAGAGAATGTAGAGGCTCTTCTTATGGAGATAATACAATTGTCAATAATACCGCAAATTTGCGGTAAATGACCGCAAATATAGCAATTGAACCTTACGAAAAACTGAAAATAGAAGTTCAAGAAAACAAGAAATTACTTCTAGTTAATTAATACCGCAAAAGTTTAAAAACCAATCCTCTGCTTTTTCTTTGTCTCTTCACTCAGCCAGCTTTTTGCTCTTGTAAAGGTAAGATCTGAAGCCCAAGCTCAGCCCGAATTTCAGGTCTGGCCCAAAATCTCAATTATTAATTTTGGTTTAGGTCTATTTTCTTTTTCGCTAATTTTTCATAATAATTACATATCTGTATTCGTGTATATTGTATAATAAAACGATTTATGGAAAAAGCTAAAGTAATATACGTTATAAAATAAATAATTTGAATAAAATGAAGAGGCCACTGTATGGCAATTGCTAGTTAGCTCTTTCACTACGGAATCTTTTTGCTGGTTCTCACTATTTTTGCTGTGAAAGCAAGAGTTTCTGTTCCAGAGTTTCTATTTAAATAGTTTGTTGAAATCAGTAGATGCTGAACAGCAATCAAGGCATTTGAAATACAGAAACAATGTTTACTATTTTTGTAGTTTCATAAAACTGGCTATAAAAGAAAAACGCTTTTACCAAAATTCAGACCTCATTTTTTAATATAGAAATGTAGTTATCGGAAATGTGTGAGACTCGATGATAAAGATTTTTGCTAGCGTACACCGCAAAAATACTTTTAGGTCGCGGTCTGCTTATTATTCATCCTAAGCCATGAATCAAAACATATGGAGACCGCGATGTTATGCTGTGAATTCTGAACAGCATAATATCGTGTAAACAGGAATTTAACTGCTTTGTTTATGAGTAAAAAACTTCTTCATCTCTATTCCACTGTGTAAATGGATTTATAATATTTATAAAAGCATGTAGATTCTTTTAACATTAAGAAAACATGCCACATAAACTTTTAGCTTTTTCTAGCTTGGGCCTGAAAATCAAGTTTAGTGGATCTAGCTGAGTCAGGCTTTAATACTCGTTTGCCTGGAGGAGGTCGGGCTGTAATTTTTAGGCCTTATCTTTCCTCTAGCCTGTGGTACAAGAGGCTAAGAGGTATTTGGGCTAGACTGAGAACTAAAAAGCTACTGCACACGATATACTCTATGAGCCCGAGAAGAGAAAGGCTCTATGAGCCTATTTTCTTTTTCTCAACAAGAGAAAGGCTCTATGAGCCTGTCTCTTGTTGAGTGTTGTGATCAATAGCTCATCATGGAGCAATTGACTATTTCTGATTATTGATAGTTTTGTAGAATGACTTGCCACATTTATGCTGGTGATATTTACTCTGCATTATAACACGCTTTCTCACCAATGATCTTTTCAGTACTTTCATGTATTCAGTTTTGGTGGTTCATTTGTGATGAGAGCTTGTGAGAGATATGCTGGCTGATATTTCAGAAAGTCATGATATCGAGGCAACAGCATCTTGGAAGCGTCTTAGTGACAGTATATATGAAGTGAAAGCAAATGTTACTAGTGGCTATCCTAGGCCTTTTATCACCCATCTCAAATGTAATGACAAAGAAGTAAACACAACTACAACTGGCTCTACAGCAGGTGAGTGTAATGACAGAGAAGTAAACACAACTGGCTATACAGCGGGCAAAGAAAACTAAAATGATTAGTCTCATAGGATGGTCAGTGCAATTCTAGTGACTTGGTAAAGTCAAGCTGAGTGGTATGGTCTATTACTGTAAGTGTTCACTAAAGCTTGTTTAGATATCTAAAATTTTACACAATACTAAAACATTAGCTAGTGGTAAATAGTTTTTATGGCAATCTATTGCTGACAATGCTAGTAATTTTCAGCAAATTTCAGTACCGGCGATATTAAATTATTTCAGAGTGTGAATTTTTTTTAGTGAAGTTCATTTGTAACAGTCATTCAGGAGTAGAGCTACAGGTAATAATACACATACAGTGGGACCTTTGCTTATAGATTCTTTAAAGGTTGACTTGCAATAAAATTTACTTTACAGTTATTTGGTATCAAAAGATTCACCATGTCTTACTCTGTTGTGTTGTAGGTGCCAAATATGTGGAAATGTGATTACAAGCTCTTAAAAGCTCAAAAACGAAAAGCCACCGTAGATTGGAATCTCTTTATTTTGATGACGTAGCCATGAAATTTGGTTATTGTCTTGTCACGTGATGTTCTCACGTGAATTGGAAGGCCAATAAAAAGCTCAATATAAAACTTATCGTAGCCCTAGTTTATGACAAACACTTTGGGTTTTACCGAAGACTCCGTATCAAATATAGATGCTCGCTACTTTACATTTTTGTTTCGGTTTGGTCTAATCGGCAAGTCGTAATCTGATCATGTGACCCAATACTTCGAAAATAATTCCTGCAGCACTTTTCGATTATCACAAGTGACCAACAGGCTCGTCATGATTATCAGACAATAATATGTACTCCATGAAGCCAAGGCTAAAAAATTAAACGAGTTTTTACGGTAAGTTATAGGATATCACTGCTAAAAGTGACAGTATTACGATGACGATAAAACAGACGCGTAAGAACAATTGACATGTTTTTATTGAATGCGTGAAGTATATTTGTGAAAATATTTCGACGAATCAGGTTGCATGAAAGTGTAAACAGAAACCATCTCTCACAACTACGTCACATTTGAGCCGTTTTGGAAAGAGAGTCCAAACTACGGCGGTCTCGTGTGGCTGCGATTTTCTGTTCGTTTTTGAGCTTTTAAGAGCTTGTAATCACCTTTCCACATATTTTTCACCTACAACACAACAGAGTTAGACATGGTGAATCTTTTCATATCAAATAACTGTAATGTGAATTTTGTTGCAAGTCAATGAAATATCTTTTTGTAGAAATTTGACTTCAACTTAGGAAAAATGTTTCTAGATAAAAAAGGCCTATAGTATTTTGGCCCATTCGTTTATTTTAAACTTGTTCACATTTTTTGTGTGGGCATAAGGTACAAGGTGTCTTCTCTGTTTCGTTTGCTGTCAAAAGTCAGCAAAACGGCAAGTGTTTCGGTTTTGTTTGTTATATAATTTGGGGTTATCGTATGTCGCATACAGAGTAGGACAACTTTCATTTAACACAATTCAAGTTTTGTGTTTTCTGTATGGTAGCATACATATCTTTTCAGTTCGCCCCAATGTAAAAAAAATCTTTCCATTAATGTTCTTAAAAACATTAATTTTGTGCAATAAAAAACCAAGACAACAATGCAACATCTGCCTGCTCTGACCATCGTTCTCACACCCCTCAGTCCTCGCTTAGCCTCATTTAGACAGCCAACACTAAACAAACAACCATACCGTTTTTAATTTTTATTCATTATTTCTCTGTTCTTTTTTTTTTCCACGTGTACCTTTTCTATTTATTATGTAGTAATATAATTCTAACATGCTTTTGTTACAGGTTTTACAGGTTTTAACAATTACATGTGTTTATGATTTATACAAATATAATACCATGTCTGAGTTTTGTGGAGGCCTGGAATGGATTTGGGCATTTATATGGTAAAATTCGCTGTTACTTATGAAATTTTCTACTTGTGAAAAGGCTTGCAGAACGAATTAATTTCGTAAGTAGAGGTACCACTGTACATTTAAGGCATACAAGGAAAAATGCTCATAAAATTATTTTCAATCAAGTAATTTATTTGGAAACACTTGCGTGGTCTTATGTGTAAAGTTTCCATTTGTTTAGCTACACGTACTTTGTATTAGCATCAATGTCTGTGCAATTAAAACATTAATTTATATATGTATAGAATTTTTCATCAAAGTTGGCAATTTTGCGTTGTTTCTTTTATCCTACCATTGTATTCCTCAGTTTATACATAGCGTTGTCACAGGCTGCTCTGTTAACTTGAAAATAAAATTGATTAAAGGTTGACTTGCAACAAAATTCACATTACAGTTATTTGGTATGAAAAGATTCACCATGTCTTACTCTGTTGTGTTGTAGGTGCCAAATATGTGGGAATGTGATTACAAGCTCTTAAAAGCTCAAAAACGAAAAGCCGCCGTAGATTGGAATCCGTTTAGTTCTCTGACGTAGTCATGACAGTTTGGTTATTGTCTTGTCACGTGATGTTTTCACGTGAATTGAAAGGCCAATAAGAAGCTCAATATAAAACTTATCGTAGCACTAGTTTATGACAAACACTTCGGGTTTTACCGAAGACCCCGTATCAAATATAGATGCTCGCTACTTTACAGTTTTGTTTCGGCTTGATCTAATCGTCAAGTCGTAATCTGATCATGTGACCCAATACTTCGCAAATAATTTTTGCAGCACTTTTCGATTATCACAGGTGACCAACAGGCTCGTCTTGATTATCAGACAATGATATGTATTCTTTCGAGGTAAGGTTAAAAAATTAACTGATTTTTTATGGAAAGTTATAGGATATCACTGCTAAAATTGACAGCATTACAATGACGATAAAATAGACGCGTAAGAACAATAGACATGGTTTTATTGAATGCGTGAAGTATATTTGTGAAAATATTTCGATGAATAAGGTTGCATGAAAGTGTAAACAGAAACCACCTCCTACAACTACGTCACATTTGAGCCGTTTTGAAAAGAGAGTCCAAACTACGCCGGTCTCGTGTGGCTGCGGTTAACTGTTCGTTTTTGAGCTTTTAAGAGCTTGTAATCACATTTCCACATATTTTGCACCTATAACACAGCAGAGTAAGACATGGTGAATCTTTTGATACCAAATACATGTAACTGTAATGTGAATTTTGTTGCAAGTCAACCTTTAAGTATGTTCTATAAGAAGCAATATGTCCAATAGAAAGAGCTGCAATGTATTTCTTATCCTTGTCTATAGTTTCACCATACAGTATTTACTTGGATGATAATCAGGAGTTTTACAGGTAAACTGCATTTGTAATTTTGTAAAAAATAAGGAATAATGGCTTGTCTTTCATCATTGCACAGTTCCATTACATTGTTACTCTTACATCATTATAGTTATGTTGTGATCATTACATTGTTATTGTTACATTTCGTTCATTTCATTGTCATTATAAAGTTACTGTTACATTGGTATTGTTTCATTGTTACTGTTGCACTGCATGTAAATTACTAAAAATATCACTTAATCCATCTTCTGCTTTTAAACATATACACTGGTTGTGATCGTAATTATGGGACCGTATAAAATAAACATGTTGTTTATTTTTAATTCATAGTTAAGTATTTATTAGATGAATTATGACAATATGCTCATCAGTCAAAAGCTAAGTATGTTCTGCACATGAATATTAATAAATGCCAAGTGATATTTGCCTTTTTAGCTTGGTTTTGGTGTAACATAGCCAGTTGTAGCTGCACATTAGGACACGATAGTCCAATAAAAACCAAGTTCACATTCGCCAATGCATTGGCCAACTTCAACATGCGAATTACAAATAACTACTCAGACGTTCAGCAGCACCCTATGCCACTTTGTTACGTCTTTGTGTGCTGTGAAACGCACGACGTGACGCAATCATGAACATCTTCACATTTGAAGAATACCTGGCAAAATGTGTAAAGTGTGTAAAATCTCAAAACGTATGGGAGATTCTGTAATTTTTTATTAAGAGGTTGCAATGGGATTAGACTGTCACCATGAAACTAGATTAACAAGATAGGATGAAATGGTGGTCCAATAAAAAGATTTTATTTCTTGTGAATACTTTTGGTATCAGACAGAGTGTCTGCAAAACTCGCTTCTCAAATATTAATATTGTGTGTGGCCAGAGATAATAAGGAAGGTCAGTTTTTTGTCGTAGATGAAAAAGAACCGGAGACATTACTCTCATAGTTACGATCATTTCTGTAGTTGCTATTATTTATTCTAACATCGACTGAGTTTACGAGGGAATGTTACGGAGGTACAGTTCTTAAAACCCTTCATTACCTTTGTAGATAGCCTCTTAGTACCTGACATAGAGAAACTGAGGAGTGCACACTGTACCGTCACTCTTAGTAACAGATTCTCGTCTAAAGAACTTACTCTAAACCCGCTACACCTTCCCCCATTGCTAACAACAACGACAACACCGAATCAAGGATCGAACAACTCAAATCAACTAGTATCTGTTATCATTGGACTTGTTGTACTAGCAGTAGTCTTAATTTTGATAATTGTGGTTATTATTGTAAGAAAACATAAATTGACATCCAATGTAAATATTGTTAATCAAGTCCATCCGGCATCTGACAATGTAAATGAAGAGACAGAAGATGTTGAAAGCTGTACTAGTATACCAAAACACCAACCTCCCCTCCCTGGACCAACTATGGACAACATATCAGCCAATGTATCAATTGACACATCTGGACTCGGAGATGAAGTGACTGAGCCTAGCCCAAACTCTAGTCTGGAGCTGGAGCCAACCAGAGATGGCTGCATTTATCCGGTTGCTGAAAGTGGTGCTACCGTACCAATCTCATCCAACCAGGATCAAACTTCACTCTCAGAACGAAATTCTACGAGTTGTTGTGTCGCTATTGCTAGTGATGGGGATGATAAAACAGGGGTGTTAGATGAATGCAAACAGACGAGTTAAATCAACATGGTTGACATAGTGACAATCACTGCATTTACAGACGATGTGCAACGGTTTAAGGCTTGTTTTAATTAGCTCCTAAGCAATTTGATTGTTGGAATTGGTTCATCGGAGTCGGCTGTTGGCAGAAAACATTCATGTGTTTTTTAATTTTGTATTTGTTTTCTGTTAATTTTTTTATTGTGCAATATCAATCCGGTCAATTTTAACAGTTGAAATACTGTTTATATATATTTTTTGCTACACAAATAGGTTTGCTATATCAATAGAATCAGCGTCATCAATCAGCCCAATAGTTATTTTTTCCGGGTTTGTCCCTGTTCGTAAAATAATCTGTTGTTTTAGTAAAAATATTTTGTCTGCTACTTACTGAAGAACTAGAAAACACTGTTACAAGTTTTCAATTTGTAGTACTAATGGATTTATTTTAGGCTACTAGCAAGTAGCATCTTGTATAGCAGTGTTTGTAACAGGAAACAGTTTGTGTGCTAAACATAATAGCCTGGGTGCGCAACATAAAATAATACAGCGCACTTGACTTAAGTATTAATCAATAGTTTATTCAAAACTTCTGTTGATTGCAAGCTATGGAGGCACTTGAGACTCTTGATAATTGTAAGTGAGATAGAAAAGTTTTATGTAAAGTTATGATGATGCCTTGCAGCGTTTATTGATTTAAATTTAAAATTAGCAGTGTGGTTAGCATGAGATGTTATTCAGACTATTGATTTTCTTTCCTGATGCTGGTACGAGAGGTAGATTATTAGTGACACCAGTTCCTTCAGGGTTGCAGCGAGGTACATGAAGGTATGTCTAAAGTGATATTGTAATTCTGCCAATATTTGAATAAATTCTTGAATAAGTATTGCATGTGTCAGTCACATTTAAAGGTTTACCCATTTTTGTAATATTAACATGTGGGTTTTGGTAGTTATTAAATGCGATTTTATTATTTAAGCTGTCTTTACTTGCAGGCGTACTTCGATACATGCAGGCATTAGCAATCAGAAATGAGTGAAGGAAAAGCTAAAACGGAGTGCGTCACGCATGAAAAATCTCAAGCAATTGTTGACCATTTAAGATCAAAATGCATAAGTCGTGGATTGTCAAACCTCAAGAGTTTTGGTACAGTTTTTCGTCAGTTTGATAAAGACTATAGCCGCCAGATAGGATTGTCTGAGTTTCAAAAAGGGTTTCAACGATACGGAATATCTATAACAGAAGAAGAAGAATTGGCCTTATTTCGGAAATTTGATAAAGATGGGTGAGTGTCTAGTCAATGCCAATCTGTAACCATGTTAATTGTATCGGTCAAAATTAGCACAGGTACTTATCATCCCTACTCATTCATTTGATGTTTTCAAGCATTTGTAATTGCATTTGCTCTTAAAGATGCTTAAACCCTGTTGTGAATCACTTAGACTAATACCATGCTTGTTTGAAAATGCCTTGAAGCGTTTACCGGTACATCATTTCAACAGCATTATATGCAGTGCAATAGTGCAGAAAGGAGTATTGTTTTCTGCACTTGGCTCTTTTTACTACATCCCTGTTACTAGGTAGAAACTAATTTGGGAAATTAATAAATAAAAACAAATGTGTTTACAGTTCAGGTCTGATAGATTTTCATGAGTTCTGCCAGCAGTTGGTTCCTCCTTTAGAAGGGAAACGACTGGAAGTGGTAAATGATGTATTTCAGCAACTTGACAGCAATGGTGATGGTCTTCTGCAAACATCAGATATTGAAGGTGAGCAAGGAAACTGTTATAGTCAATGCGCTGGTTTCTTTTTGCTGCTAACTATGTTTAATTGGATCTCAATAATCGGGTAACAATTTAAAAACTAAACCATGATTAGATAAAAAGTTTTTTTGTCTAGTTGAGATAACGCAGGATTACTTGCATGCTATGACATACAACTGCATTAGCTGGAACAGAAATGTGAACAATTAGTATGTATGACGTTAATGCTAGAGTAGATCAAATAATTTCATTTTTATAACTACTAGTTAAATGCTAGGCGTAGTTCGGATAATAAAAATTTAACATACAAAACATTTACCATTGTTCCTTGTCTGACCGAGCCGAGAATGAATGTAGATGCCATTCTTATTCGAAATAATGCCACATACAACTGTTCATGTGAAAAGTTTTTAACTTTTAGTTTTTAGTGAATGATCTTAAGATTTGTTGAATTCAAATGTTTGAGCGAAAATCAAACCAAAAATTGAAGGCGTGTGAATTGAAACTTTCAAAAGAAAAACAAACGTTTAGTTAGTTATAAAGAAAATTCATTTACTTAAAATAAATAAAGAAATAACGTAAAAACTGTAAATTAAAAAAAGCGGCGAAGGTTTGTTCGAGGTACATCATCAATGACTGTGGCATGCGAGCGGTCCAGAGCTAAGAGCATTGGGAAAAGAAACTGGAATCGAACCCGTTTATTCATATGCGCGGACTGGAAGCTAAACTCTTTTTGATTGTTAGGAGTAATCATACCAGTGTAGCCAGTTGGCCATGAAGTGGAATGAGCGGCAAGCATGCTGCAGAACTGGAGGTTCTGAGTTCAAATCCGGTGTGAAGTGAAGTTGTCATGGCTAGATTTTAATCGCTACAACTGGACAAACTGAGAGACACTCACATTTATATATATATAGACTAGAGCTGAATGTCTGACATTGCATGGGTAATACAAAGGTTTTTAAACAGAGACTTTATAATTAATCAACATACTTTACTATTCTAACTTTTAAATGAATATGTTTGTCTATTTCTGTGTGTTTTTACCAATGCATAATATTGTAAAGTTAATGCATAAATATTTGAAAGCTCTAGACATAGCTAAAACAGATTGTAGAAAAACATTTCTTACTTTTTTTGTTACGCATTTGTTCAACACGGAAAACAACTTATAAGCAGTGGCAGGTAAAATATGTAGTTGCGATTGGCTAAATTTCTTTACCCAATGAATTTGAGTAACTTAAGCTAGTCTAAACCTTTACTATAATAAGAGACGTTATTATAACTTGGGCCAGCATTGGGAAAAAAGATTGTCATAATCTCTCACGCAATCATGGTCTTCAAACATTCTTGCTGAAGCGTGCTATTTTAATGAATCGGCCTTAAAGATGGGCAAGTGTAATAAGTATGATTTGCACAATTATTCCATAGTATGGCCAGGTGGATGGGTAGTGTAATATATAGCACTCTTCTCTGCAGAACTGGATGTTCCGAGTTCAATTTCAGTGCAAAGCGAATTTTTTTGTTCCTGTAACTTTATCGCTATAACTGGACATATGGACAACAGACCAACAAACAAACACTGAGATTTATATCGATAGATGAGCTTTAAGATGGTCCATAATTGGTCCAGCCGTATATGGTCCATAGATTATCTATAGATGTTCCATAGATTATCTATAGATATTCCAAAGATGTTATAGTACCTTCATGCAAAATACTTTTTTATTCTAATTACACTTATTTCTTACTGTTCAGTAGATGAGTCAAACCAGTTTGTGTACCTGCAGCCAAAAATTTCTTTTATTTAATCTAAGCAGGGTTTGCTACTATGTCAACATCATTTCTATAGGTTGGATTGCAGCAGCAGGAGTACAAGTTTTGTCTAAATGCGAGAGAGAAAATTCGCTAATCACGCCTTTTTTGTGGTCACAACAAGATTGGCTTATCCCATCTATTACAATAGCTTGATTTGTTTCAAAAATGTACTTTGACGAGCGGAATTCCCTGCGTTGCATGGGTATCATACATCAGCTTATAAACAGTGATAGGTGATGTAGTTAATTGCCACTTGCCGTTAGCTTGGCACATTGCCAATGGCTAATTTGAGTAAGCTAGTAAACTTAATAATAAGAGCCATGAGAGCAAGCATAAAATGACGTTGTGTCATAACGGAGAGCGGTATGTGTATTTTCACCCACATAGCATGCAACTCAATAGTTTAGCATATTGCCTGGAGAGTAGGAGCTTCTGAGATCTAATCTTCTGCGATACGAATTCTGCATTCGAAGATTTTAATAGCTATAGCTAGACAAACCAAATCACACACACAAACTTTGAGACTATATATATAGATTAATTTAATTAGTTTCTGTTCAAACATCTGGTGTCTAAGATTTCCTAAATCACTTTGGTTCACCACAGTAATGAATACAGCATTCGGTTTATTTTGAATTTGTGTCAGCCTAACCCTTAATCTAAATTACAGAGCTCATGCTGTCAAGAGCAAGAGCTCACCCAAAATGTCTGCGGGGAGATTGGACTGAGACGGAATTCGTAGAACGACTTCTTGCGGCTTTTGAGAATGCAGATAGCCAAGACGGTGTCGTCACTTTGCAGGAATTTGTAAGGTACTATACCGCTGTGAGCTGGTGCATTCAAGACGACGTCAGCTTTGAGACGCAACTGCGTCACAGCTGGAGCCTTTAGGCTAGTTTGGCTTTAAGGCTAATATAAGGGGAGCAAATTTATACTTGTAATCAAATCAATTGCAAAATGTCATCAATTTTTTTAGTTAACTCGATCAATTTAGTGTATGAATTAATTACAATTATTGTATTTGTTTAGCTCTACTTTTTCATCAGTATTAAGGTTATTAAAGGCTTTTTAATGATTCTGTTGGATTTGTTTGCCTTGATCACGGAGGTTGTCCCTCATAGAATGTTAGTCTTATGTTGCTTGCATCAAGTGAACCTTAATAACTTACATTAAGGCTTCTTCTCTTCGTCGAACAAATCTGATGTACAATAACAGAAAACTTAAAATTTTATTTTACCAATTTTCAAGTCGACTTTGCATGCATAATCATCATATTCACATCTGGAAAATAAATCAACAAACATTTGGAACATACCTATTAGAGCTCATTAGTGCATCTAATAAGACATTCTGACTTTCTTTCAGAATTAGGTAGTTTTGCAATAAACACACCTGAGCCCATAGACATTAAATATCTCCACATTATTCTAAAAGCGTATCAAACAATATTTTATGGTTTCATGGTTACACATTTACATGTACATGGAGTCACATTACCCTGTGTCAAGTGTGATCAAAGTCAAACCACAAAAACAATTAAGTTAAGGAGTTGTCGGTAGGTGTCAGCAAGTAATCTACTGCGCTGTATTACAAATATCCTAAAAAGTACAGGAGACAGTAGACAGAAGTTAGACAAGCTCGTGTGTAACGTAATACTAAATAGTGTGAGCACAAATACAGCTTTAGCAAGACTAAAATCGAGCTAAAGATAATGTTGTCAGAATTAAAATCAATGTTAAGGACAATCCATACCAAGGAGCAATAGAGATAAAAGGTAGCATGCAACCCATAAAATGGCAACAATGTAAAATGGGCATAGGCCAATATGATTTCATACATCCGTAAAGTCTTAGAGACGTATGACATATCATTCAATGATGATTACTTCAATCTTATTCTACAAGAGTCAACTGAGCAAACCCTAGAAGTGACCGATCACAGGCAGCCTCATTCGGGCCAACGCCAGAGTTTAATCTGAATATTCGCTGTTTTTCTCTCATCCCTATCACTCTATCTAGGTTGGCGGCCATGATTATCAAATCCTGTCCATCAACGAGTCCAGCCTCCACTAACTCTCTCGACACTGACTCGGATGTGTCCTTGCCAGTCGTAAAGTCAAACTGAATGTCATGTAATTCTCGTTGCTCATTTCGTAGCCTTAGCACCAGATGTAGTTCTTCAGTGTCAGCCCCGTGAGAGCTGTCTCCGCTCTGATCAGAGTTTATAGTTAATCCAACGCCTTCATCCTGCTGGTCATCATCTGCTACAAGTAAAAAAATAGTTCGCAATGAAGTCAACTAAACAGGAACAAAGAATTAAGTATAGTTGCACCATCAAGTAGAGTTACAACACAACTACTGTAAATCAATATAACTATTTTAAAGCATTTAATATTTTAATATTAAATACCCTCTTATATGTAGTCAAACATTGGTTTTCAACCAAAAGTCACTCAAGAACGCTGTTTGAAAAATGACTTGTTCAATTTTTTAATTATAATTTAATAAAAAAGTAATTGTAATGCGTTCCAAGGCTAGAAAACAACTTTTCGGAGCATTTGTTGCTATTTTGTACCATAAACTATATACACATGTAATAAGAGAGCAGGTAACATGTAAAATACAGTGGTTGTCTCATAAAAACCTATTAATAAACTAGGTGAGAAAATGTACTGTACTATGATATCTGTGGCAACTCTTACCCCAGCTATAGTTACTCAGTCTTGTGTACTGTACTATGATATCTGTAGCAACTCTTACCCCAGCTATCGTTACTCATCTTGTGTACTGTACTATGATATCTGTAGCAACTCTTACCCCAGCTATAGTTACTCAGTCTTGTGTACTGTACTATGATATATGTAGCAACTCTTACCCCAGCTATCGTTACTCATCTTGTGTACTGTACTATGATATCTGTAGCAACTCTTACCCCAGCTATCGTTACTCAGTCTTGTGTACTGTACTATGATATCTGTAGCAACTCTTACCCCAGCTATCGTTACTCAGTCTTATGTACTGTACTATGATATCTGTAGCAACTCTTACCCCAGCTATAGTTACTCAGTCTTGTGTACTGTACATGATATCTGTAGCAACTTTTACCCCAGCTATAGTTACTCAGTCTTGTGTACTGTACTATGATATCTGTAGCAACTCTTACCCCAGCTATAGTTACTCAGTCTTGCGTACTGTACTATGATATCTGTAGCAACTCTTACCCCAGCTATAGTTACTCAGTCTTGCGTACTGTACTATGATATCTGTAGCAACTCTTACCCCAGCTATAGTTACTCAGTCTTGCGTACTGTACATAATAAATAAAAAGTGTAGAAATAGACTGCATTATATTTTAATAAAAGATGTCCTATTTGAAGCCAGTACAAAAAACAAACATTTCATATGATTTATTTTTAACATTTCAACATCAACAGATGAGTAGTGAAGGCTAGCCTACACTGAGGCTACAGATCTGAAAGAAATCTAATAAAAGGTACAGCAACGTATCTTAGCATAGATCGTGTAAAATAAAAAAGCATAACATGAAACATTTATTGCCTTCTATTTTTAAAATTTGTAACAACATATTCCATTGGTTTGATCGAAAGCTGAATTGTTGGCCAAGGTCTGAGGTGTAAAAATCTCGACCTTTACAGTCAAAATCTTAGTTGGTCAAGATCAGAAGCATTCAAAAGGCGAGAGAGATATGGATGTATATCTATAAGTCATCGCGGCTGCCAATGTTTGAGCTGGAGGCAAAGCTCTAAAAAAAGCAGCGCTACACCCCAGAAGGTCTCAACAATAATATCTGATTCTTTTGCAAATGGACCTGTTAACCTTTGATACCAGGCATTTACTACGATATGTGATCATTTTACGCTTTTTCATAAAGTAACATTATCTCTCAGAAAGTGATTATCTGGTACTCTAGAAGTTGTAAAAGGTAAAGAAATGAAACTGAGCTTCTCTTGTGACACTTGAAACATTTCAATCCTGTATCAACATCCTCATAACTTCGTAAATGAGGGGTATAGTTGAAGCGCTGACTTACATTGTATATTCTATAACATATTGAGCAGTAGAAATAGATGTGCTTACTTGAGCATTATAAATATATCTCCAGATTATTTCTGTATAATTTAATAGAAAGTAAAATTATAGGACGCTCCCGAAAAAGTATTTCACTCACACTTTTAAGATAAACGTGAAATATCTACAGAGACAGTTATCGAACAACATACAGAGAAAATTATCAAACTGCAGGGATAGTCATCAGATGACCTGCATGGTTAGTGATCAAACCACCCAGATGAATAGTTACCAAACAACCCACATGGATAGTTATCAAACCCCCCACAGGAATAGTTACCAAACAACCCACAAGGATAATTATCAAGCCACCCACAGGAATAGTTATGAAACCACCCACAAGAGTAGTTAACAAACAACCCAATCCACGAGATATGGCCTTACTTGGCGGAACAGATTCAGCGACTGTCTGAGGGACTTGAGGAGCAGGTGTAGAAGCCTTTACAGGGGTGGATGATGAGACTGTCCCTAATGACAACTGTTTTTTTAAAGCCTTAGATAAGGCATCCCTCTCTTCAACTCTGGGAGTTCGTTGATTTCTTGCTGCTTGACCTAGCGTAGATACACACAGTAGCAGCTCACATGGATTACGTAAAAACACAGGTGCTAGATTAGTCATCATTCCTTTAGGAAGTTATCGTCAGTCTTTAGGTTTAGCATTAGAAACAAGCATAAGCTTCATCCCTAAATATACTAAAGCATGTAAACGATAACTTTCCAGTATCATAAAAATAATTATAAGTTGAATGAACATTATCAATTATTCATGCCTATTGAGTGCACAAAACGTTTCCCCAGGTAGGGCGCCTTGAATGATAAGATGGTAGTACATTGGGATAATAAATTGTTACACTCTTGTTGTTCTGGTCATTTCAATGGGTTGCGTTAACTTTTTCTCTGTGTACAGGACATAAGGTATCTATTGCACAAATCACATAAGACTAGATTTTTCTTTGAACCAAGAGCGGGTAATGAAATAATTTGCTTGTACATTGCTATTGGCTGATGCAAGTTCCCGAGCATTCCAGCAGACGATGTTGCCTTTGGAGCTTACCTTCGGGGCTCTCGGCATCCATATCATCGTCAGACCACTCCCAGGTGCCATCCTCCGTTTTGTGTAGCCTTCCACTTGAACCTGGAACTCTACGCACCTTCTGCGAGTTGACAGCTGAGCCATTGTCCGCCACAAGTGTTTTGAGGAGGTATGCCTACAACCATTTGCAATGGGTAACCTGTCACTCCTTGACAGCCAATCAATCGGATAGACTTACTAGGTTGCCATAAATACATACCCTAATTCTTAAATCTAACAGCTAGATGGTAAATTTAGGAACTTCACCAACTGATTGCGTTTGACAAATGTAATTAGAAGTATAACATAATATTCTGTTTGAGGTAATAGTAAAATAGATGATAAACCTTGTCTTTAGCCTTTTTCGTGAAGAAATCATGCTTGAGCAGTTCTCTGGCAGTTGGCCGCTCCGTTGGTTCCTTGCGCAGACACTGGCTGATCATCTTTCGCAGGGTCTTCCCATAGTTTTTGTACTGATGCTCATCTTCAGCTCCCGTGTCCAGCCCCGGAGGGTCATTTTGCAGAGTAAGCATTAGCACCTTCATAGGTGGATACTTGTGGTAGGGGGCAGTGCCTAACAGCACCAACAAGACAATAAGAATACATGTATGTTGAAAGCACACAAAAATTTTAATTCACTTTTTGTATTTAAAAAATGAAAATGGTTAGCCAACCTGAAATTGACAGCCATGCGAAGTTTGTCATTACACTAAAATAACATCTTCAACCTAGCAAACACATCTGTTAGTGAGATAATACATAATATACACACTATAGCTGCTTGAGAGAAAACACAATATACGGCACGCTCCAACCTGACATGCTCAATGTGGTCTATGTAATAACGATATCTAGCTACCAGAGTCTACTATTGTCAGATAACTACAGCTAGAGTTAGTTGTATCATATTGCAAAGACTTGCACATTAAGTTACTTAACGAGAATGACATTGGTTCATTTCCGGTTCATAACATCTTGAGATCTGCGACCAGCTGAACTTAGTGTGGGGGTTAAAGTCTGTACAACTTTGGTAGCTACCCTCCACGTTAAGTTCAGCTGGTCGAAGATGTCAAAGTGTTCTCGTGAGTAAGCTAACCGCATATATATACTCGTATCATAATGCTGATCAAACTAGTTGGCTCGAAGAACAGTTAAAAATAATAACTAATAAATTGCAGACGATGTAGGAAAAGTTGGTTTTGGAAGCAAAATTTTTAAGTTTTAGTATGTGATTTCGTTTATTGATATTTCTATATACGTTTTACAACGAGCACAATGCATCACGAACCAGCATGAATGATGTTTCTTAGTATGAAACTTAATATAATTGGAAGGCCAGGTCATCTTCACTATCCTCGGCATACAGCCTTTTCATTATGACTACACCTGCCATTCCTTCATTGTCATAGCATAGTATTGGTCAAATAGTGTATTCAAACTGCCATCCCTTCATTGTCATAGCATAGTATTGGTCAAATAGTCTATCCAAACTGCCAGTCATTCATTGTCATAGCATAGTATTGGTCAAATAGTGTATCCAAACTGCCATCCCTTCATTGTCATAGCATAGTATTGGTCAAATAGTCTATCCAAACTGCCATTCCTTCATTGTCATAGCATAGTATTGGTCAAATAGTGTATTCAAACTGCCATCCCTTCATTGTCATAGCATAGTATTGGTCAAATAGTCTATCCAAACTGCCAGTCATTCATTGTCATAGCATAGTATTGGTCAAATAGTGTATTCAAACTGCCATCCCTTCATTGTCATAGCATAGTATTGGTCAAATAGTCTATCCAAACTGCCAGTCATTCATTGTCATAGCATAGTATTGGTCAAATAGTGTATCCAAACTGCCATCCCTTCATTGTCATAGCATAGTATTGGTCAAATAGTCTATCCAAACTGCCATTCCTTCATTGTCATAGCATAGTATTGGTCAAATAGTGTATCCAAACTGCCATCCCTTCATTGTCATAGCATAGTATTGGTCAAATAGTGTATTCAAACTGCCATTCCTTCATCGTCATAGCATAGTATTGGTCAAATAGTGTATCCAAACTGCCATCCCTTCATTGTCATAGCATAGTATTGGTCAAATAGTCTATTCAAACTGCCAGTCATTCATTGTCATAGCATAGTATTGGTCAAATAGTCTATTCAAACTATAAATACTTGGAATTTGTTTGTATTTTGTCTCCAAATCATAAGTTTAAAATTGTAGCAACCAAAAACTGTCGAGACTTTTTTAATTACAAATGGCATAACTTCTACATTATTTACAAAGATTTTTGAAAATTAAAAGCTGGAAAAGTTTTCAAATTTTCTGCTGTCAAAACTAGAAACTGCTATTTAGTCATCTAATCGTATCTTTTGTTCGCTTGGCAAGCTTTGTTTGTGTCAAATACAAAATGTTACGGCAATAGCCGGCAAGCCTCCCACTAGTCCATGCTAGTCATGCGAGTATAACAAATTGTAAAGCTTCTTTGGAACTAATTGAAATTATGGCTATTCATATGTGTAAGACACCTAGTAAACCAATTAGTTATTTGCGGAAGGATGTAGTATATGTATTGCATTGATCAAACAACCTTTCAAATCAATATTTTTATGTGCTTTTCAAATCATTTTCATGAGAGTGTCGTTACTTTTATTTATTTGAAACTTCTAGAGAATCTATAATAACTTGTCTCTCATGCATCTACACAACTATAACTTGTCTCTCATGCATCTACACAACTATAACTTGTCTCTCATGCATCTACACAACTATAACTTGTCTCTCATGCATCTACACAACTATAACTTGTCTCTCATGCATCTACACAACTATAACTTGTCTCTCATGCATCTACACAACTATAACTTGTCTCTCATGCATCTACACAACTATAACTTGTCTCTCATGCATCTACACAACTATAGCTTGTCTCTCATGCATCTACAAAACTATAACTTGTCTCTCATGCATTTACACAACTATAAATTGTCTCTCATACATCTACAAAACTATAACTTGTCTCTCATACATCTAAAAGAAAAAGGTGAATGCTAAATGGGTACAGGGTGTTTGTTGCATACCCATATCTGACAGAAGCCCTACAGCTATAAGTGATTAATCTCTTCTAAACCTGCTGTCTCATTTACACACCTGTGGCAAGCTCAATGGTGGTGATACCAAATGACCATATATCTGCCTTGTAGTCATATCCTGTCTCCTGTTCCATCACTTCAGGGGCCATCCAACAAGGAGTGCCTGGCGGGCAATTTATGCATATATGTAAACAAGGTCAAAAAATGTTACTAATTTTAGATGACACTGAATCATCACATTCTATATAAATTATTGAGAGCGGCGAGAAATTTTACCACAAGTAGGCCGAAGATCAAACTTTGAAATGGAGATAACAGACTAGCTGCAGATAAAGGAGATATGATTGCTCAAAACATCAAGTACTCAGACTTGCACTATTTGTAAAACTAAAGCTTGTTAAGTTGTTATTGTTCTTGAGGACTATTCTCAAGTCGACGCTGATTCCCAAAAACACTAATGAAATACTAGTGACAAATACTCACTGAATCCCAAAAAAACACCAATAAAATGTTAGCGACAAATACCCACGGATTACCAAACACACTAAGGAAATGTTAGTGAAAAATTCTCACCGATTCCCAAAACACACCAATGAAATGTTAGTGACAAATACTCACGAATTACCAAAACACACCAATGAAATGTTCGTGACAAATACTCACGGATTACCAAGAACACCAACGAAATGTTTGTGACAAATACTCACTGATTAACAAAACAACAATGATGAAATGTCAGTGACAAATACTCACCAACGAAAGTGTGTCTTACTGAGTCTCTCGCCATGTCTTTGCCGACAGCGAGCCAAGCACTCACTCCAAAGTCTGCAATCCTTACTGTACCATCTTTGGCCAGCAATATATTACCAGCTTTTATGTCCCGGTGAATTTGTCCATTGCTGTGAAAGTATTCAAGACCCTTCAACACTTCCTTCAGTACCGTAGCTATAGAGCCTTCATCCAGCACTCCACCTTTGGTGTTACTCGTTCTCATGCGATGCTTGATAATGTCCAACAGTGAACCATGATCGCAGAGTTGCATGATCACCCATAATTCCTCCTTGACAACAAAAGACGTGTAGTACTGAACGACATTCTCGTGCTGACATTGGCTCATGGCTTGGATCTCTTTGAGCAGTTCCTCCACAGAAGTGTTGCATTTCTCCAAGTTGATCCTTTTGATGGCAACCTGTTCATTCCTTGGAATGTACAAAGCTTGAAGTACCACGGAAGTTGCCCCAGAGCCAATTACATCTCCCAACTCGTAGTCATCTCTTGAAGTTGAAAAAACAACCTTCTCTGAAGCCATCTAGACATACAACAATGACTGGCTGATAAGTTTGTATGTTGCACACAAAACCACTTTGAAACACAATTTTCCTAGCCTAAACCAAATAAACCAGAACACCTTAAAAAGCATCTGCTCTAGGATAAACAAACACCTTTAGAGATGATGAAATAATGTAAGCATTTATGAATCGTCACACAAAAATCATAAGGGGATATCTAACCGTTAATTCCTATTAGACTTGCAAGATAATGAAAATGAAAAAAGAAAAGATTTAATGTGCAGCTACATACTACATGAACTTATTTGTCTAAACCTTCATGCTTGTTAGCTCCTCCTACTGGTTGTAATTATTTATACACCTGAGCAATAGTACCTGTGTAGTCTAATTGATAATGAATCAGCATTTCAAGCCAAGAATTATGAGCCGAGTTTTGCCGATGGTTGTTGTCTCAGTTGTACAAACTATTAAATTCCACATTAGTTTGATTTTGCAAAAATCAGCCACCATATACATATATAACCAATACATGTACATATTGGCATAGGAATGTCATAGGGAATGTTTATTTGGGAACATCTTCTTACGATGGTAGGCAATGTCTCTATGCACAAATGAGAGCAACTTCAGCTATTGCCCGGCACTGGAACTATAGTATTTATAAAGCATGGCTCCTATGTAAGCCGCAAACGCCGGTGGAAGGATTGCCGGGCTATCGGCAGTGAAATGGGCAGCTATGCGCCGAGTCAGCACAAGAGTTCAGCATTGCTCAACTCTCGCAAAGAGCCGCAAGCAAAATATTTCCAAAATGCACTGTATAAGTGAAGGTCAGCACTATCGATACAGCATGGTGAGCGGTCATTTTTCCGCAATAATCAGTGATGTAGTTTTACGCAAACATAAGCCGCCGAGCTTAGCACCGCAAGTGTTTTGTTGTGCGAGATCGCCGCTGGGATCTCACAGACGATATGAGAATCAGGCTTAAATTTGTACACAGCTCAAGATCAAAACAATGTGGTACACTACGTAGTAGAGTTGCTAAACCTTTTTGAAGCTACCATAGGAGTTTCCACACTAACTGGCACTAAACATAAGCGCTCCCATCTTGGTACTTAAAAACCTACACGCACTAAAGCTTTGCATTAGAACAAGATTAGTGACAAGAAAGCTCTTGTCACATCTCATAGAAACAACTGCATGTATAATCGGTAGATGAGACACAGGGGAAGATGTTTTCCATAACTAAGAATCTCCATAAGTCATAGAGAATTCAAGGGAATGCAATTCCAATTAACTGAAGTTTTGCCTATGTGAACGATAAAACATTGAAAATGAGAGAATCTACATGGAGTAACTTTGTTTTTTAGTAAACATTTTTACTTGTACACGTTTACAGTGGTTGTTTAAAGGTGTGATTATACCTTGTCAAATTTTTCAAATTGGCAAAAAATTCACAGGCACACACCAGAGCTCGTCGTGGCAAGAAACTAGCGTGATTGACAAGTTCTCGACGCTACAATTTTCTTGAGGCAATAAATAACCAATGAACCTTTAGAACAAAAGGTTGCATAAGAATATGAATGTATCAGGAATGAGACGGTGACAATACCACAAATGAGACTAGCAAACCATAAAGAGGGACATTTAGTGAGGACAACAAGACACAGCAGCATTTCTTCATAACAGCCATGAAGGTTTTCAAAATTATGTTTTTTTTGTTTGAGCCACTAAAATGTTTTTTAACCAGCCAAATAAAAAAGCTCCCGAAAAATAGGCTCAAGATAATTTTAGCCTCACATCTCAGGTGCTATTTTAATATTGAGGTATAAATGCACCCTTGAGTTGGTACTTACAAAAGGTTGTTTTTTTTTACTCGAGACAGAACAAAATATTGTGCACAAAAAAGAATTGTGTTCAACAAAAAAATTTGCGTCTTTCTAATAGTTTTTTATACTAAGAACACATTATTTATCAATGCAATTCCCAGTAGCACTGGATATTTCTGGTAGTTGACCAATATGCTGCAATAATCTTGGAACTATCAGTGTTGATGAGTAGGATTTAAAAATATTTTTGTAAACATATTATGGCACTAAGAACTATGAGTAGATCAGAGCATTACATTCAATGACAAAACTGCAACTATACTCAAAAGGGTAACTAATTATGTAATAGTACATTGCCAAATGACAACTAAACTTTGACAGCAAAAAAACAACTAAAAGGACATATCAAATAAGGTGCCAGTTATATAGCATGACTGAAATCTTCAGACCAATTTCTGGTAGTGCTCCTAGCGAGTAATGATTAAAATATTTTAGTATATGAGCTAGAGCAGAAAATGATAATTAGAGCTGAAGGATTGCAATATCGTATCAACTAGGAAACGCACATACTTCACACGCACAACAACTGTTTTAATATCTAAGCTAAGCAAAATTATGTTATTCTCAAGTGCAGTCTAACATTTTATGATTTTGGTATATTAAAATAGAAGCATAACTAATAATAAGCCTAAACATACCGTAAGGCCACTAAATGCAAGTTAGTAACTATTGAAGATTTCTACATTGGCATATCTAATGTAAGCATACCAATCAAATTCAAGCCTGATGAACTAGGACAATGTTTAAGAAGTTTAAGCTGATGACTAAGAGAAAAGACTTCTAGACAGTTATACAATTTATAATAAAAGAAATATGTCTGTCATAACAAATGATTAAAATTTTATTTAGACTTGATATTCCATGCAAGCAGTAATACGAATAAGGCCTAAACTGTTTTGTAACATGCCGGTAATTTAAATAGTGCTATAAGAAACATAGCAAATGTAAACTACAAATTGTACCATTTGTTTCTCTTAAACTATTTGATAGCTAAAGATTTACCAAATTAAAGAATATCAAAAAATAAGTGTGGTCTCCGCTGAAGCTAGAACGGCAGCAAAATTACTGATATTAGCTTCCTTGAACTTCAGAAGGGTTTACAGAGATTTTGCCTACAAGACGATTCGGCTACAAAAGGTTTTGCCTATAAAAAAAGTTCGGCAACTAGAGGTTTTGTCTATGAATTGTGGGAGGTTACGTCTATAATGCCCAGAGATTACGTCTACAGTCAAGGAGATTTGCCTACCGATTGATCAATAAAGAGATAATGGAATAAAAATAGTAAGAAATAATGCAATAGTAGTGTTTTCACTGTACATTGGCTGAAAAATATACTACTGATAGATGTAATACATCAATCGAAACGAAAATCGTGTAAATATAAAAAACATCAACTTATTATCTCATTGTTTTACTACCACTGCTAATATTACCACTGGTGGCTCCTCGGAACGAATAAAAAGGCTTGGATGTATGCTCAGATTACCAAGGCTCTGGTAAATGCTCTCCATCTGATAAGATTATCACGACCTTAGCGCAAGATTACCATTTTTGTACTACGAATTATTATTGATAAATAGTTTGTAATTTATTAATAATTTGCAACTCGTGGTGAATTAGTATTGATGTCGATATGTTTGGGATTGGTCTGTTTGCCTGTAGTAAGTTAAAAGTATAACGAGTGTGGGTGAATGAAAAAATCAAAACAATCTAATTATTTGCAATTAATAAACAAATAAATATTTGTTTTATTGCTAAATTATTTCATTCTTCTGGCCACTTGTGGTGTTTTATTGTCTCATTTTTTGTGAATTTATACATAGTAGTAGAAATAGTATAACAAAAATATATATTTTTGATATATACATATTATTAATGGTTACTATTATTTTGTGGTGGTTGATTGATCAAAACATTGAGCCTTGAGTTCAAACTGTGTTTTGTTGGGTATGTCTAATAGTGTTAAACATTAGTAACATTGCAATAAAGATTTATCTTTTGAGCAGTGAAAATTAGCTAAAAACTGTAAAGTATGAAGAGCAATGCCTTGTAGCAAGCTGTACACTACTATTTTACATAAATACCTATGTAATGTAGCCTAGTATTTAAATTGCAAATCTTAGGTAGCGGCTTTCAGAGTTCATCACTTAAATTAATTGAAATAATTATAATAAACAAGATGCCTACATGTCTTAATTAGGCTGGCAGTCGTTGTATCATCTTCATCATACTCACTCCATAGCTTCATCAGCCATCCCTAAACTGTCTTAGATGATTTCTCAGTCCTTTTTGTGATTTTCTTAGCTGATATGAGTTTCGCATTGATTACTGTCAATTTAACTCTTCTGGATGGTTCTGTAATTAATTTGTAGGGATTTGGGCCTTATGGCTAAATGCTCTGTGGTTGAACTGCCGGTGCCACTCTTCCACCTCGTTGTGGGTTCTTGTAGGATACGTGAACTGAGACCATGAGGTGGGTGGCCAGATAGTATAGGCCTACAGCGTTATACCTATTGTATATACAATTGCTATGACATACCAATTCGTTGTAATAAATTATCAGATGTGATCCACTTGGACCTGATATATTAAGCAAAATCTTCAAGTCTGTCATCTTTGTTCGCCAACCTGGTCCAACATTCTTCTATGTGTTAAGGCAAGGCTAGAAAATAAGCAATAGGCAAGGCTAGAAATTTGACGATCTTTGTAATGTTACTGTCAGCTTTGAATAGAATAGCAAATCTTAATGTCTGTACCGCTCTGTATACAGCTTGGGTCCAGAAAAAATGGAATCCATGCGTTGGTTCATTATATATGGCTTTGGTGGCTTTCCATAAACTTGAACAAGTAATGAATTAGTTTTTGTTGTCATGTTGCAAAAAGATCAACCTTGTTTATTAAAACCGAAAGGTTAAATATATTCTCATGTAGCCTGCGGTTTATTGAAATTTTGCAATAATATGCTGTTTTTTCAACGGCACTTGCTTTTTGAAGTCACCTTCCTGCAATATATACATATTACAAGAATAGCAATATCATAGTAATAGCAATATGCATGTTCTCTGGTATATCAAGCTAGACAAAGTAAATTACATAATGTTACTTTTCAATATTCTCTAGAACATATTGCTTTGTCATGTCCTTCTACTTTGCAGAACATCTATCGATTGGGTGAGGATAATAACAGTCAGTAAAAAGATATATGATGATGTGTGATTGAACATGCAAATGCTGCCATTTCAAGATATACCACTGACATGATGGTGCTAATATGCGATGAATGAAAAAGTTGAACAATTCAAATCAATACTGGATGTTTGTATTTTTTTGCGGAATAAATCTTAAACTCCTAATATTTTTGTTGATTCGATTGATGAGAGGAGAAAACTTCAGTGAGTGAAAATACTACAAGAATGTGTATTTAGCATATGAACTGTAGCGAGTGTAAAATTAGCGTAATTCCTCTAAATTGTACATTGAAAGTCTATGTTAAAACAGTTGGCTTACGAGATCTCCATATTAAGATTTCTTTGCTATGACGCTTTCTCTTCTTGTGGATTCCAATCTATCAATATTTTTGTCAGCATCCTGTTAAATAACTGTCTATTATATTAATTAGCATATTATATTATATACATAAGTGAGTATACCGCAATAAAATTGATATATTTGAAGTATAAGCTGTAGTTAAAAGCTTTTTATATATTTAATTTACCAGGTCTTGGCTATTGATGAAACAATTCTACAAAATTTGACTGCCAAAATTCCTTTTTATATTACATGTGAGTGTAGAGGGCAAACAATTTATTGCGATTAAATTTATTTGGCTCTATATTAAAAATGTATATATAGATACACTAGCATATAATTGAGCAAACCATCCTTTTTAGAAACAATTTAATTGTCAAACAGCATAACTCATAGCCTGAGAACCAGGGCTTACTCCGGCAGAGACTTGGTAAAGAGTAAAGGTCTCTCTACCTTTGGCTTCCTATCTGCTGCCACCCGCTTACAATATACGTACATACTAGCCATAGGCCTAAATTAACTTGACCACAAGAGTTGTTTTAATAATTATTTGGCAACTCCTCAACACGGACAACAAATGCTAGACAATTCAGTTATGATAAGTTATATTGTAATAACGCTGTGATAAATTTATGAATGATGATCTCAACCAGCTGTGAAGGAGGCTTTTTGCAAGCGTGGGACATAATGATAGGCAATAGAAGATTGACAAACATCTCCAAAGTTTTGCCATGATATATTGACTGACAATTGAGTATCACTTTTTTGCGATAGGCCGCTTATAGTAAATAGAAATTCTCAGCTGTCAACATGTGTCTGTATGTATAAGACTAGCGACTTCAAAAATCCATTCACCTATTTTTGCTTTATGACTCATTAAAAATATGGTTTTAACTATGAAAATCAGTTTTTACTCTGTTGTAAATGAACAGCTGTTAAAATTACCATGATCCCAATAATCTACTCAAGGTAGATTTATATATTTTGTTTGATGACCATAAAAATGAGAACATCGCTCTGCATCCTCATCATTACATAAGCAAGCAATGCAATTTAATACTTTTTGGCATTTTTATTTGTGTGTTTTATTTCTTACTTAAAAGTGTGTGTGCGCATGCCTGTATATACATATGCGGTATATACTATATACGTTGTATACTATATATGTACATGTATATATATACAGTATACATACTTATATATACCTATAATTTTTAGCTGTATTGTACTTTACTTTTTGATGTATTTTTCGCATTGAAAGGATTCTTATCTCAAAAGATATTTTTTACCTATGCCATACATCTACACACACGCACATGCAAAATATACATTCATCATGTCATTCCTTATTTTATAACACAGAGTTAAGCAGGCGTAATACCCTATCGTAGGCATAATCTCGCAGCTTATAAGCATAATCTCCTGGAGGCAAAATCACTTGTAGATGTAAGCTTTTGTAGGCGTAACGTCTTGTAGGCGCAATCACTGGATCCCTTCAGCGGTAGCCCAAGTGCTTTCACCTTAAACATATTTTATGATTTTTGGCCCAGTTGGGTAATGAAATACGGTTCTATAGAATAACGTACAAGATTTAGGCTAGAGTAGTCATCGCTATCAAAGCTGGCGTGACGGCCTTTAATGTTTTGGATAAAGCGAACAGCTTTGTTTTACACTGTTTCTAGCATATCGACAGTTGTTTTGTATGCAAGATTCCATAGTGTCTCCATACTCGAGAACAGGTCTACATAGACTGGTGTATGCTAACAGTTTGTACTTTTCAGGTGATTTGTGAAGGGAGTATTTGCTAGAGCCTTGAACCTTGGAGGTGAAACCGATCTTTTTTTTCATGTGTTTGTCAAATCTTAGGTTTGATTGCATCCGAATACCACGATATCAGGCTTCTGTTACTACACGGTGTGCCAACTCGCCCAAAGGATAGGTTGGCTGATCCATTGGTCCCATGCAGAAAACCATAGCTTCACATTCATCAACATTGAAAGGCATTTTCCTTCTGATGGACTGTTCACAGAGTTGATCAATGTAACTTCAAAAGCATTGCGATTTTCTGTCATTGTTGACCTCAGATTAAAGAAATGTATTATCCGCAGACTGACTTTACACGACACACCATTTGGGCGGTCATTTATCCCTTTGCTAAACTATGGTAAGTAGCACACAGTTAGGTTTTACAACTAAGACCGCTGCATTGCCTGTTATATGGCACAGCATCTACAGTTTGGTTGAGATAATAGAGAACAACATGTTCTAGAATTTTGCGTGGAATACTCATTAACGAGATCGGTCTATAGTTACACGAATCTTTTCTATTTCCTTTTTGTGTATAGGGGTAACTATGGCAGATTTCCACTGATGAGGTAACACTCCTCTGTCTATAGATTCTTAGGATATATATGCTAACCATTCAGCTGTTCATGCAGGGTCTCTTAGGAGTTCATACCTTCATATACGGTCAGATCCGGGAAATTTATTATTTTGGATGTCATTTATGAGTTTGATAATACCGTCCGGATTGATCTCTAAAGAGTTGTTGTCGGTCGGTAGGAGTGGCAGATCGCTTATACTCTCAGTATTTCAGAGCTGACTGGGGAAATATTCATTTAGCCCTTCGGCACACTGCAGATTATCACTGGTGAGACTTCCATCACTAAGCTTTAAGCTGGGTATAGGGTGTCGATCTTTTTGTTTTCTTCTAATGTACTTATAGAAGGGCTCACTATTACCCATCTCAAGTCGTTTGCACAGCTTGTTCACTACGAAATTATTTTTCATAGTTCTGTATACCTTTTTTTAGTATGCCTCTGCTTTTTACACTTATGAAAGAAGTACCTTTCTAGTTGATTTGTACGTTTTGTAGAGTTTTCTATGCTTTATATGCAGCTTATCGTCTAGTGAACCAGAGTGGTTGATGTTCAGTACTTAATTTTATTGTTTTTTTGAGACAGCAAGATCAATAGCTTTACTAAAAGTTGTTAAGAACTTATTCCACATTTGTTGAACATGATTCATTTTTTAGAATGTCACCTTGATCTGCATATTTGTGGATAAGAATGTTTTTAGTTCTGCTATTCAGGTTCAAAAACTATTCGTGTAGCAATTTGTGAGCAGTGTGTGCTAACGCACAGCTTTTCTCGTAATTTATGCCAGGGAGGTTCAGGCTACCGATAATTCCAGTATTGTGATTAGGGAATTTCTTGTAGATTTCTGAGAGAACACAGTTTATATCATCAACATTTCAAAACGACCTGTGGGTACGATATAAACAACATAATACAGCATTTGGAGGCAGCATTATTACAACCATCTCTAAATCATGTGTTCAAGTTGAGTTTTGTAGCACCAAGTTTTTTGTAGCTATCAGTACTCCTTCGCCATGTGCATTTCTATTTAAATCATAACCAGGTGATTCTATTACATGTTTGCTACCTATACATGAGTCAATATGAGTTTCAGTCAAGAGTGTAATGTCATAATCATTTGTTAAGGCAGTGGTTTTGGTTGCTTTTCCATTAGCAGATCTACAGTTGATAAGAAAGAGGCTTAGTGATTTCTCTGGCTTATTGTTTATGTTGTTACAGTTTTCACGTCTTCCCAGCAGGCCAGTATTTCCTGGGGCGGCTCAGCCGCCCCAAATTTTTAGTGATTTTCAGCGGCTAAGTACTAAGAATTTTAGTCTAAGCTCCTTCACTTAGAATTTTCAATAACTAATTTACTAGCGTTCTATATCGTCTCCGTGGACCATGGTGATTTCGCCAAATGAGTGATCTTGTGAGACTTTGTTAAGACTTGGAAACTGAACTTTATTGCTTATAGTGGAGGTGTGAAGAAGACCCCCAAACCTGCATTTTCCTTATCTTACCATAACCGAATCAAAACATTGATGAGGAGCACTATGGGCAGGCTCGTCTAAATAATCTTCTAACATTACACATATATAAAGATATTGAAATAGATACAGAATCAGTTGTGAATGATTCTGCCATAGACACATTGACAGAACAAAAGCTATTGCAATAAAAAAGTAATAGCTCTTGTTCTGTCAAGGTTCCTACAGAAATCAGTAGTGTCATGAGTTTTATATCGTTCGTTGAATAAAGAAAAGGTTTTGCCAACCATGAACAATAAACAATATATTTATTTAGATTTTGATGCTTACAATTGATTACATTTATGCATACTTTGAGGGTTGTTGATGCTTAAAAGGTCTAGAGCTTCGGGGGCTTACACCACCCCCAAACCCCCATGTGTTCATAACTAGTCGCCTAACATTTGCAGCCGCCCCAACTTGCCGGCAGGGATTACATCCCTGCTTCCCAGTTTCCCGATTTGTTTTTTTGTTGTATTTGAAATCTCTTATATGATACTGTGTAAAGCTGTTGCCAGCATTGAGAACTCGAATTTTTTCTCTGAGCTTGCAGTCTTTGTCGCTTGTTCCTTTGTTTACATCTAATTTACAGAATATTTGTTTTGTGTGAAGGGTGTTACCTCTTTTCAGGAAATTCCATTTCTTTGTTTCATCTCTAAACTTGTGTTTAATAGGTCAATTTTTCATACTTTCCTTCTGACCCAGTCTGAAAGCAGAGATTGGCTTGTCAAAGTTTTTGAAGAGATATTTTTTTCATCATCTCCTCCGCATCTTCCATAGCGGTTTGTTGTTCAGAGAGATCATACAGTAATGCATTTGATTTTCTTTTTTTTGTTTGCTTTTTCTAACTCGGCTGAAAGCATTGCATTTGTTGCTGTTGATTTTTGTAGGGCAAGTTTCATGTTTTTGGCAAGTTGTTAACAAATCACTTACAATAGTTATCAAATTTCGTGTCGATTGATATGATCATCTTTTCAATGTCACCCAGCTTAGACATTTGGGGGATCACAGTTCAGTACACTCACTACAAAACCATTTGACACATTTCATCGCTAGTTTAGTAATAGTGTTTACATCAGTAGTTTTGAGAGCTTGCCATGTACTGTGATACCATAACTGACATACATCACTCTCAATCCAATTAAAACCAGTTTCTAAGCTTTGTAGCTTTTTACCTGCTCCTACAACGACATAGCACTTTGTGTCTTCACAGGTTGCACATGTCTCATTTTGGGTTAGGGCCTTCACTTTGTCGTTTGTAGCATTTGTTTGTTGAGAATTAGATATCCTTTACTTGTAGTTGGCTGGGGCCACTCTCTCTCTTCTCTTCTTTCCTAAATTTGCTCTGGTGAGCTTTAGACATTGGTATAGACATATGGTCAGGGAGAGCTATGGTGCTGTTAATGAGGAAATGAGAAAGTTATATGAAGCTCTTTTAAATGAGACTATGCAAGGATAGGAACGATTGTGTAATAGACGAAGGCTTATTGATAAACTCAGAGTGTCTATGTCCTGAGGTCCTGTAGTCTTCTTTCTCTAGTTAGAGATCGATCGAGATGTAATTTTTGTACTTCCTTAAACCTACGACGATACATTAATTTTTGTCAACTAACACGGATAGTTATATATAATAATAATAACACAATAGTGTTATCTTACAGATATGTAACATATACATGTATTTATTAAGAAAAATAATTGTTTAAAGCGGTATTGCTATTATTTTACCAGAGAAAGCAATGAAATGGATATGTACCATTGGGGGTGCAGAAGATGAGCAGTGCGTAGACAGAGGTAGTAGTAAAGGCCGCAGCATCTTCAGTTACACTGGTGAATTCGTTATTATTTATACACCTGTAACATATTTTTTTGTTAAAGTTTGAACATTAGAAATGTTTCGAATGTTGGAAACAACTTCAGGCATAAGATCTTTTTTTTTTCAAGATCCTTCAGCGTATGTTAGAAACTTAAGGCAAACCATAGGGTAATTTTGCTCACTAAAAACCTCCAAGATGAGGATCGACACAGTATTCTCTCATTCAGTTATGATGAAATAATCAAAAACAGATCTGAAACAATGGTAGTCACGGGCTCAGCTAGCCGTGGGGAACTCACTCTAATATATGCAACCCCCAATATTATACTTCACAACAGCCTTTTACCCAGAACTATACTTGATATGAGAGTACTACCAGAAACTGCATAACCACTAGACAGCTACCGCGCTGTAACAATGTAATAGTGCTGTAGCATGCTGTTTCACCCTGAGGCACTCTACATGTACTTAGTGATTTAGAGCGTTCTATCGTCTCAGAGGTATTCAGAGATAAATTGTTTGTTTAGGCAATTTATACATAGAAGGTACATAAAAAGTAATTTCATTTCTGTTTTAAACGATCAATTATTGGGCTTGTTCTATTTTCCAAGCCATAATTTTTTTTAAAAACAAGAAGACTTCTGTTTCACACATAAGCTTATTTAAATATCAACAACGAAAGCAGTCAAAAAGCTTAGACAGATGCCACAAAAACACATTTTAACACGAGCACTTTGTCCGCCAATATTCGCGATTTTAGAGCCTCAGACCAAAATTAGAAGTTGAATCACATTCACACGTTGTGCTTCCATCAAGTAAGGTCCCCCGTACTATCCAGGTGTAACTGAACAGGCTATACAATCTACACATATTCTGGACCCAACACGCAGATTTACAGAATGTATTCTTTCACATGATTTCATGCTGCAACAGACAAAAACAACCTGATCACTTCCCAGACTACCATAACCACTTGTAAGAAATAACAGATTTCAGGTGCCCTTTCTCTTCTGATCATTTGAAACTCACAGATGTTTAAGAGTACTTGGCTTGAGAACATGAATAGCCGTATTTGTTAGAGTGCAATTTTAAAATGGACTATTTTTACCTTTGAGCTATATTATTATTAGTTTAGAACTTTGTTTGTCCATGTAAGGTCTCATGCCAAAAATATTTTTCATCTCTAAATGTTAGTTTTAAATTTTTAATTATAAGTTAGCAATTTCAAGTCATGCTTAAACCATTATTGATTAATTAGCACATGCAACTGCTAGCGCCCTCAAGTAAGTTCATTCGATCTATATAAGTAATCAATTAAAATCACACAGTCTCTGCATAGTCAAGATAAAATGAAGTGACCAAAAGAATTTTTATCACAAAGAATGTTAATCACTTGTGTGAATCTGTCGTGAGTAGTATAGTGAGAGCAGATCTACACATAATAGGCGGAGCTTAGGGAGCAGGAAGTGACATCACATCAGGATCTGTTTGATTGACAGTTGGGGGGCGGAGCTAGGCGGTGTTGAGTCATGGTGTGAGTCATGGCGATCTGTGTGATTCGTGGTGCGAGTAATGGTGTGAGTTGGTTGGTGACGTCGCGGTGGTGGTGTCGGTGGCCGAGTGGTGAGTCGGGCCGCGAGACGATTCGCGGTTGTATTTGGGATTATCGGATTTCGTTGGCGTCCGGTAGAGGTCGCTCTTCCGTGCCGTTTCGGGGATTGACGGAGAGCTCGGTGGCGACGGGTTGACGGACGGTGGCGGATGGATTTCGAGATCGTCGGAGCTTGTATGTATTTTCTTTTTTCCGATCCCGAATGAGAATGATGTGTCTGCGAACGAATATTCATTTTGATTGTAAACTTCATAAATTCTGAAATTATCCATCGCTGTTATGGTTCCACTACTTTTTTAAAGATAATGTATAAATTGATGAAGTATTATTAGTTAGTGTTGATTGTTACTGGAGCTTCTGAGGAGTCAACTTCCAATAGTATGAATATCGACATTATTTCTGAAAGAACTTCCCAATTGAATATGAAACAAAGAGAGTATAGAAGACCAACCAAGTCTAGATTGAACAGAACTACGTCATTACGAAGATCATCAAGAAAAAGTTCGGTAGTAAAGCGGTTATTCGAATCCAAGGAAAATTATATGGAAGGAGATGAGAAAATTACGTCACCTATTGCAACAGTTTTTAAAACCGAGGAAATGCAAGAGCCATGGAAATGGATTGATCTAAAAGTTTTGGATATTCCAGCTTCGTTAGAAGTAATACAAGCAAATAAGTCTGAAGAAAATGACAATTGTGAGATTGCGTTGCAATTCTTCGTTGAACGTAAGGGAGAGCGTGTGGTATTATGTTCGATCATCGAACCTCAAAAGTATAACATTCCCTCATCATTTCAATGGTTGACACCAGCTCTCATGATATTGGATCGAAGTGAGATTTACATGAACTCTAAGTCTTCATCAGGATTAAAACTTTTCAGAATTGACGGAGCATGCAATCTGAAGGAATTCAGAGAGAAATTAAACAAAGATTATAAACTCTGTATATCAAGACAGTAATGAGTTAAGGAAATGATATTATGATTAAATTTTATATAGTTTATTTGATGATATATCATAGGGATTTAAACTTACTATCAATGGATATGTTATTGAATAAAAGTTTTGTATATAAAAATGCTAAAACATAATATAAAAAAGACTATTGAATTTCATTCAATCCCAATTTTCTTCTTCTTTCATTGTCGAATGAGAATGAACTGTCTACAATCAAAACATACATTATTTTTAGTGAGATATAGTAAAAGTAAGACATACAATCAGATTAGATGTACATATACTTATTATCTGTACTTTAATAACACTCCTGATGATCTCTTACTACACTTTATAATAATTGTACATATACTTATTCTCTGTACTTTATTAACACTCCTGATGATCTCTGACAGCACTTTATAATAATTTTACATATACTTATTCTCTGTACTTTATTAACACTCTTGATGATCTTTTACAGCACTTTATAATAATTGTACATATACTTATTCTCTGTACTTTATTAATACTCCTGATGATCTCTTACAGCACTTTATAATAATTGTACACATACTTATTCTCAGTACTTTATTAACACTCCTGATGATCTTTTACAGCACTTTAGAATAATTGTACACATACTTATTCTCTGTACTTTATTAACACTCTTGATGATCTCTTACTACACTTTATAATAATTGTACACATACTTATTCTCTGTATTTTATTAACACTCTTGATGGACTTTTACTACACTTTATAATAATTGTACACATACTTATTCTCTGTACTTTTTTACCACACCTGATGATCTCTTACAGCACTTTATAATAATTGTACATATACTTATTCTCAGTACTTTATTAACACTCTTGATGATCTCTTACAGCACTTTATAATAATTGTACACATACTTATTCTCAGTACTTTATTAACACTCCTGATGATCTCTTACAGTACTTTATAATAATTGTACATATACTTATTCTCTGTACTTTATTAACACTCTTGATGATCTCTTACAGCACTTTATAATAATTGTACACATACTTATTCTCAGTACTTTATTAACACTCTTGATGATCTCTTACACCACTTTATAATAATTGTACACATACTTATTCTCAGTACTTTATTAACACTCTTGATGATCTTTTACAGCACTTTATAATAATTGTACACATACTTATTCTCTGTATTTTATTAACACTCTTGATGGTCTTTTACTACACTTTATAATAATTGTACACATACTTATTCTCTGTACTTTTTTACCACACCTGATGATCTCTTACAGCACTTTAGAATAATTGTACACATACTTATTCTCTGTACTTTATTAACACTCTTGATGATCTCTTACTACACTTTATAATAATTGTACACATACTTATTCTCTGTATTTTATTAACACTCTTGATGGACTTTTACTACACTTTATAATAATTGTACACATACTTATTCTCTGTACTTTTTTACCACACCTGATGATCTCTTACAGCACTTTATAATAATTGTACATATACTTATTCTCAGTACTTTATTAACACTCTTGATGATCTCTTACAGCACTTTATAATAATTGTACACATACTTATTCTCAGTACTTTATTAACACTCCTAATGATCTCTTACAGTACTTTATAATAATTGTACATATACTTATTCTCTGTACTTTATTAACACTCTTGATGATCTCTTACAGCACTTTATAATAATTGTACACATACTTATTCTCAGTACTTTATTAACACTCCTGATGATCTCTTAATACACTTTATAATAATTGTACATATACTTATTCTCTGTACTTTATTAACACTCTTGATGCTCTCTTACTACACTTTATAATAATTGTACATATACTTATTCTCAGTACTTTATTAACACTCCTGATGATCTCTTACAGCACTTTATAATAATTGTACATATACTTATTCTCAGTACTTTATTAACACTCTTGATGATCTCTTACAGTACTTTATAATAATTGTACATATACTTATTCTCTGTACTTTATTAACACTCCTGATGATCTCTTACAGCACTTTATAATAATTGTACATATACTTATTCTCTGTACTTTATTAACACTCTTGATGATCTCTTAATACACTTTATAATAATTGTACATATACTTAATATCTGTACTTTATTAACACTCTTGATGAACTCTTACAGAACTTTATAATAATTGTACATATACTTATTCTCTGTACTTTATTAACACTCTTGATGATCTCTTAATACACTTTATAATAATTGTACATATACTTAATATCTGTACTTTATTAACACTCTTGATGAACTCTTACAGAACTTTATAATAATTGTACATATACTTATTATCTGTACTTTAATAACACTCCTGATGATCTCTTAATACACTTTATAATAATTGTACATATACTTAATATCTGTACTTTATTAACACTCTTGATGAACTCTTACAGAACTTTATAATAATTGTACATATACTTATTCTCTGTACTTTATTAACAATCCTGATGATCTCTGACAGCACTTTATAATAATTGTACATATACTTATTCTCTGTACTTTATTAACACTCTTGATGATCTCTTACAGCACTTTATAATAATTGTACATATACTTATTCTCTGTACTTTATTAATACTCCTGATGTTCTCTTACAACACTTTATAATAATTGTACACATACTTATTCTCAGTACTTTATTAACACTCCTGATGATCTTTTACAGCACTTTAGAATAATTGTACACATACTTATTCTCTGTACTTTATTAACACTCTTGATGATCTCTTACTACACTTTATAATAATTGTACATATACTTATTCTCTGTATTTTATTAACACTCTTGATGGTCTTTTACTACACTTTATAATAATTGTACACATACTTATTATCTGTACTTTTTTACCACACCTGATGATCTCTTACAGCACTTTATAATAATTGTACATATACTTATTCTCTGTACTTTATTAACACTCTTGATGAACTCTTACAGAACTTTATAATAATTGTACATATACTTATTATCTGTACTTTAATAACACTCCTGATGATCTCTTACTACACTTTATAATAATTGTACATATACTTATTCTCTGTACTTTATTAACACTCTTGATGATCTCTTACAGCACTTTATAATAATTGTACATATACTTATTCTCTGTACTTTATTAATACTCCTGATGTTCTCCTACAGCACTTTATAATAATTGTACACATACTTATTCTCAGTACTTTATTAACACTCCTGATGATCTTTTACAGCACTTTAGAATAATTGTACACATACTTATTCTCTGTACTTTATTAACACTCTTGATGATCTCTTACTACACTTTATAATAATTGTACACATACTTATTCTCTGTATTTTATTAACACTCTTGATGGTCTTTTACTACACTTTATAATAATTGTACACATACTTATTATCTGTACTTTTTTACCACACCTGATGATCTCTTACAGCACTTTATAATAATTGTACATATACTTATTCTCAGTACTTTATTAACACTCTTGATGATCTCTTACAGCAATTTATAATAATTGCAAAACTAGGATTGTGCTAGGCCATGTTGATATACAAGTGAGCAATGATTATAAATGTATATATATTAATAAAATGTGAGTAAGATAAAAGCTAGGGTTGTGCTAGTCCATGTTAATGTACAAGTGAACAGTGATTATAAATGTATATATAATAATAAAATGTGAGTAAGATAAAAGCTACTCAAGATAGAATAAACAAAGCTAGGATTGTGCTAGTCCGTGTTAATATACAAGTGAGCAGTGATTATAAATGTATATATAATAATAAAATGTGAGTAAGATAAAAGTTACTGAAGATACAATAAACAGAGCTAGGATTGTGCTAGTCTATGTTAATATACAAGTGAGCAGCGAATATAAATGAATATATAATAATAAAACGTGAGTAAGATAAAAGATACTGAAGATACAATAAACAAAGCTAGGATTGTGCTAGACCCTGTTGATGTACAAGTGAGCAATGATTATAAATGTATATATAATAAAATGTGAGTAAGATAAAAGCTACTGAAGATACAATAAACAAAGTTAGGATTGTGCTAGGCCATGTTAATATACAAGTGAGCAGTGATTATAAATGTATATATAATAATAAAATGTGAGTAAGATAAAATCTACTAAAGATACAATAAGCAAAACTAGGATTGTGCTAGGCCATGCTGATATACAAGTGAGCAATGATTATAAATGTATATATAATAATAAAATGTGAGTAAGATAAAAGTTACTGAAGACACAATAAACAGAGCTAGGATTGAGCTAGTCTATGTTAATATACAAGTGAGCAGCGAATATAAATGAATATATAATAATAAAACGTGAGTAAGATAAAAGCTACTGAAGATACAATAAACAAAGCTAGGATTGTGCTAGACCATGTTGATGTACAAGTGAGCAATGATTATAAATGTATATATAATAATAAAATGTGAGTGAGATAAAAGCTACTGAAGATACAATAAACAAAGCTAGGATTGTGCTAGTCCATGTTGATATACAAGTGAGCAGTGATTATAAATGTATATATAATATTAAAATGTGAGTAAGATAAAAACTACTAAAGATACAATAAGCAAAACTAGGATTGTGCTAGGCCATGTTGATATACAAGTGAGCAATGATTATAAATGTATATATAATAATAAAATGTGAGTAAGATAAAAGCTAGGGTTGTGCTAGTCCATGTTAATGTACAAGTGAGCAGTGATTATAAATGTATATATAATAATAAAATGTGAGTAAGATAAAAGCTACTCAAGATAGAATAAACAAAGCTAGGATTGTGCTAGTCCGTGTTAATATACAAGTGAGCAGTGATTATAAATGTATATATAATAATAAAATGTGAGTAAGATAAAAGTTACTGAAGATACAATAAACAGAGCTAGGATTGTGCTAGTCTATGTTAATATACAAGTGAGCAGCGAATATAAATGAATATATAATAATAAAACGTGAGTAAGATAAAAGATACTGAAGATACAATAAACAAAGCTAGGATTGTGCTAGACCCTGTTGATGTACAAGTGAGCAATGATTATAAATGTATATATAATAAAATGTGAGTAAGATAAAAGCTACTGAAGATACAATAAACAAAGTTAGGATTGTGCTAGGCCATGTTAATATACAAGTGAGCAGTGATTATAAATGTATATATAATAATAAAATGTGAGTAAGATAAAATCTACTAAAGATACAATAAGCAAAACTAGGATTGTGCTAGGCCATGCTGATATACAAGTGAGCAATGATTATAAATGTATATATAATAATAAAATGTGAGTAAGATAAAAGCTACTGAAGATACAATCAAAGCTAGGATTGTACTAGTCTATAGAACAATTTTTATCGAATGAAGGAATATATATTTTTAACACACACTATTCTTATCAACCAGGAGAACACTGGATAGGAGTTATTCGAACAAAATCCGAAATTAATTATTTCGATTCAACAGGACGAGATCCTTCAACATATCCAGATGTCGCTCAAATCTTAAAACTTTCTGGAATAAAGTTAATTAAATGGAATGATGTTCTACTCCAAGGTTTTCTTTCAACAACATGTGGAGATTACTGTCTTCTCTTTGCAATATTTTGGAGCAGAGGATGTTCAATAGAAGATTTTCTAACAGTTATGCTAAAAATTTCTGAAAAAGATACACGAGATCATGTAGTTCGAAAAACTATACTAGATAGATATGATTGGAATGGAAAAATTAGTAAAAGTCTTAATAACGAAGAAAATGAAGGTATTGACAATGTACATATTCAAGGAACTTCCCAAATTGTTAAATTACTAGAAGAACTGACATAAAATTTTTTTCTATATTTTACAATTGAATATACATATATACTTTATATCGAAATAAACTTGGTAAAAAATACAACCGAATGTTATTTACCTTTTTTGTTGAATATGTGTGTAGTTAATGCTGTAGAACGTATATTATGAATAACGAACAATAGTACATGTGAATAAGGAATACAATACAAGAGCATTAGAAAAACGTGTAACGCATCCTCGAGGATAAAAACAGAACTGCGTGCGCATGCACTAACCGGAAACGGCAAAGCCAATGATTCAATAACGTAACATTTTTGATATAAGTTTTATATATTGATATACTCACGCTGAGTTGGAGTTATCCTCAAAATAATCCACATATTAATCCATGTCTGCTTCTTTACTAGTTCATCATCTTCATCTATTTACTGGTCGAGAGGCTGTTATGGAATGGTTAAGCCAAACCAAACAGGAGAATTCCATAGGTAAACCTAGGAAAACAATCAAGTCGAATGCCAAGGCGCTTGTCCACACAACAGCCCCTGAAAACAGCGACACTCAACGAACTTAATCGCGAGTAGCCGGCTAACAGAATTCTAGCTGAAGCATACAAGCCTTATGGTATCAACACTCGATCGACCCAAATTCTCAAATATAAGTAGGTATCAAGAGATGGTTAATGAGGCAGAATATTCCATCAGATTATGCAACGCTTATATAGTGAATTGAAGAATGATGGGTGTGTCCAAAGGAATTAATGAAGCGAGAATAGTAAACAGATTTTCGCGAAATTGAATTTCGCGAAATTACACATTATATATATTATATAGTCAACTTTCGCGAAAGTGAATTTCGCGAATATGGATTTCGCGAAATTGGATTTCGCGAAATTACACATATATATTATATAGTCAACTTTCGCGAAATTGGATTTCGCGAAATTACACATATATATTATATAGTCAACTTTCGCGAAATTGAATTTCGCGAAAGTGAATTTCGCGAAAACTGTTTATATATATCATTAGATCACAAAATTATTGAACCACGACAACACTTCTACTTGTTATAAATCCTTCGAGCGAATATGCCTTTTCAATTCAGTTCATAACTTCACAATGAGTACCAGAGACAACAGAAAAAGGAAATTTCAAGAACGATTACATTGTGTAGATAAATGTGTGAAGCGATGGGGTTACTGCTCTCATGGAATGGAAATAAGCGTTCGGAAGCGAAAAGCTTGTCGATTTCTCTTACGTGAAAAGTTCTATCAAGATCTCAACGAAAGATTACGGTTTACAGTAAGTACTACAAATTCAATCTAGATGTTATGTAGGAATGATACAATGAATCTTCTCTTCTGAGTAGTAACTATGTGTTCTAGGCTGATTGTATTCATTGCAATTGCAAACTCCAATATCTTAGCAAAGTGTATGTTATATCCCTACTCAGATTAAAACAGATTATTTTAACTGAATATCCTCCTCTGTCTGTGTGTCCTAGTCTGACTATGTGATGTAACATATTTGTTTTTCTTATTGTCTGTATGTCCTACTCTAGCTGATTGCATATCCTATTCTGTCTGCATTACATCTTGCATATCATTCTATGATTCGATGACTAATGCAATTGAAATTTACAATTTAAGTTGGAGTCCATTGTGAATGTAGAGTCTACTATCTCAGCAAGGATATAGTAAACCATCCTGACTGTAATCATTGCAATTGCAGGCTCCCGTATCTCAACAGGAAGATTCCATTCAGAAAAAGGATGGATCTTCTTCTTCTTCAGTAAGTATTACATTATATTTGATTTTTAGTTTGAATGAATGATCTAATCTGATTGTATGTCTTACTTTTACTATATCTCACTAAAAATAATGTATGTTTTGATTGTAGACAGTTCATTCTCATTCGACAATGAAAGAAGAAGAAGAAAATTGGGATTGAATGAAATTCAATAGTCTTTTTTATATTATGTTTTAGCATTTTTATATACAAAACTTTTATTCAATAACATATCCATTGATAGTAAGTTTAAATCCCTATGATATATCATCAAATAAACTATATAAAATTTAATCATAATATCATTTCCTTAACTCATTACTGTCTTGATATACAGAGTTTATAATCTTTGTTTTAATTTCTCTCTGAATTCCTTCAGATTGCATGCTCCGTCAATTCTGAAAAGTTTTAATCCTGATGAAGACTTAGAGGCGATAGATAATTTCAGAATTTATGAAGTTTACAATCAAAATGAATATTCGTTCGCAGACACATCATTCTCATTCGGGATCGGAAAAAAGAAAATACATACAAGCTCCGACGATCTCGAAATCCATCCGCCACCGTCCGTCAACCCGTCGCCACCGAGCTCTCCGTCAATCCCCGAAACGGCACGGAAGAGCGACCTCTACCGGACGCCAACGAAATCCGATAATCCCAAATACAACCGCGAATCGTCTCGCGGCCCGACTCACCACTCGGCCACCGACACCACTACCGCGACGTCACCAACCAACTCACACCATTACTCGCACCACGAATCACACAGATCGCCATGACTCACACCATGACTCAACACCGCCTAGCTCCGCCCCCCAACTGTCAATCAAACAGATCCTGATGTGATGTCACTTCCTGCTCCCTAAGCTCCGCCTATTATGTGTAGATCTGCTCTCACTATACTACTGTCGTGTGCATCTGTTGTGAGTTGTGTTATCCGCTTAGCGCTATATGTATGTGCATACTAATGGTATCAAAAAATCCTGAGACAATTACACAACTAGTGACATTTGTTTCAAATAGACAACTCAACAATATAATCATGTCATTGGTGTTAGGTGTTTATACAGTATGATAATAAGTGTTCAGTATTTATACAGTATGATAATAAGTGTTCAGTATTTATACAGTATGCTAATAAGTGTTCAGTATTTAAACAGTATGCTAATAAGTGTTCAGTATTTATACAGTATGATAATAAGTGTTCAGTATTTATACAGTATGATAATAAGTGTTTAGTATTTATACAGTATGCTAAGTGTTCAGTATTTATACAGTATGCTAATAAGTGTTCAGTATTTATACAGTATGCTAATAAGTGTTCAGTATTTAAACAGTATGCTAATAAGTGTTCAGTATTTATACAGTATGCTAATAAGTGTTCAGTATTTATACAGTATGATAATAAGTGTTCAGTATTTATACAGTATGATAATAAGTGTTCAGTATTTAAACAGTATGCTAATAAGTTTAAATTACTGAAACTATGGCAATTAAATAATAGAAATTAAATTTAAAAGTTTAAATTAATAGAAACTTATGGCAATGCATCCAAAATTCATCTTAGCAAAATAATACAGTTTCAAAAGAAAATTGTCAGAATCATTAACCGTAAGCCATTTGGGTTTCCAACAAACGATTTATTTAAAACCTCTGATATTTTAACTATTGATAAATTGCATAAATATAAGTTGCTTATTCAAGCCCATAAATTATTTTACTCAAAATGTGATCCAGCACTACCATTTTATAATACTCGTCATCAATTACTTTCTCTTCCCGTACCTAATCATCTAACTTTAGCCGGTCAACGATCCTCAAACTTTGCAACACCTGCGCTGTGGAATCGACTACCTAATTCAATAAGATCAATAAAATGTCTCGGTAAATATAAGGTGGAATTGAGGCACCATCTCCAGTCTGGAGAGTGAGTGTTACGGTCTGGTTTTTGTGCTGCTGACTCGGGCTCGCGTACCACTGGCTTTGCCATTTCGCAATGGGCCCCATCATCATTTCTTACTTATTGTTATTTTTTCACGCATTGGTTAATTATATTTTGTCTCGAGTATTAATTCAATTGTGTAATCTTTAAAGGTGAAATAAAACACACACACACACACACAAGTGTTCAGTATTTATACAGTATGATAATAAGTGTTCAGTATTTATACAGTATGATAATAAGTGTTCAGTATTTATACAGTATGCTAATAAGTGTTCAGTATTTATACAGTATGGTAATAAGTGTTCAGTATTTATACAGTATGATAGTAAGTGTTCAGTATTTATACAGTATGCTAATAAGTGTTCAGTATTTATACAGTATGCTAATAAGTGTTCAGTATTTATACAGTATGCTAATAAGTGTTCAGTATTTATACAGTATGCTAATAAGTGTTCAGTATTTATACAGTATGATAATAAGTGTTCAGTATTTATACAGTATGATAATAAGTGTTCAGTATTTATACAGTATGGTAATAAGTGTTCAGTATTTATACAGTATGGTAATAAGTGTTCAGTATTTATACAGTATGATAATAAGTGTTCAGTATTTATACAGTATGATAGTAAGTGTTCAGTATTTATACAGTATGATAATAAGTGTTCAGTATTTATACAGTATGCTAATAAGTGTTCAGTATTTAAACAGTATGCTAATAAGTGTTCAGTATTTATACAGTATGCTAATAAGTGTTCAGTATTTAAACAGTATGCTAATAAGTGTTCAGTATTTATACAGTATGATAGTAAGTGTTCAGTATTTATACAGTATGATAATAAGTGTTCAGTATTTATACAGTATGCTAATAAGTGTTCAGTGTTTATACAGTATGATAATAAGTGTTCAGTATTTATACAGTATGATAGTAAGTGTTCAGTATTTATACAGTATGATAATAAGTGTTCAGTATTTATACAGTATGCTAATAAGTGTTCAGTATTTAAACAGTATGCTAATAAGTGTTCAGTATTTATACAGTATGCTAATAAGTGTTCAGTATTTAAACAGTATGCTAATAAGTGTTCAGTATTTATACAGTATGATAATAAGTGTTCAGTATTTATACAGTATGCTAATAAGTGTTCAGTATTTAAACAGTATGCTAATAAGTGTTCAGTATTTATACAGTATGCTAATAAGTGTTCAGTATTTAAACAGTATGCTAATAAGTGTTCAGTATTTAAACAGTATGCTAATAAGTGTTCAGTATTTATACAGTATGCTAATAAGTGTTCAGTATTTAAACAGTATGCTAATAAGTGTTCAGTATTTATACAGTATGATAATAAGTGTTCAGTATTTATACAGTATGATAATAAGTGTTCAGTATTTATACAGTATGCTAATAAGTGTTCAGTATTTATACAGTATGGTAATAAGTGCTCAGTATTTATACAGTATGCTAATAAGTGTTCAGTATTTATACAGTATGATAGTAAGTGTTCAGTATTTATACAGTATGCTAATAAGTGTTCAGTATTTATACAGTATGCTAATAAGTGTTCAGTATTTATACAGTATGCTAATAAGTGTTCAGTATTTATACAGTATGATAATAAGTGTTCAGTATTTATACAGTATGATAGTAAGTGTTCAGTATTTATACAGTATGCTAATAAGTGTTCAGTATTTATACAGTATGGTAATAAGTGTTCAGTATTTATACAGTATGCTAATAAGTGTTCAGTATTTATACAGTATGATAATAAGTGTTCAGTATTTATACAGTATGCTAATAAGTGTTCAGTATTTATACAGTATGCTAATAAGTGTTCAGTATTTATACAGTATGATAATAAGTGTTCAGTATTTATACAGTATGCTAATAAGTGTTCAGTATTTATACAGTATGCTAATAAGTGTTCAGTATTTATACAGTATGATAATAAGTGTTCAGTATTTATACAGTATGCTAATAAGTGTTCAGTATTTATACAGTATGATAATAAGTGTTTAGTATTTATACAGTATGCTAATAAGTGTTCAGTATTTAAACAGTATGCTAATAAGTGTTCAGTATTTATACAGTATGATAGTAAGTGTTCAGTATTTATACAGTATGATAATAAGTGTTCAGTATTTATACAGTATGCTAATAAGTGTTCAGTGTTTATACAGTATGATAATAAGAAAGTATTCATCATCATTTGAAACGATATCAGAACTTTGTACTATCAGTGGCTCTAGTTTCTATGAAAACCTTGTCTAATATAGCCAAATAGCTAAATAGCCATTGTGCTAGACTACAATTGTCTGACAGCATTTGTGACTGTAGACTACAGGCATCCTTTTTATTTTACATTCTCTTATGTTCCCATATGGCCAAACCTTAGGCTTCCATGCCGTCTATATATGGTCAGTGTCGGATTACTATTAATTCATATCACCAATCCCTTGAGAGTAAACTAAATAAAAATCTGAAAACCCTCTGATCCTGGCTTTCTTATTTTAATAATACTTGATCATTGAATTACAGAAGTAATATATTGTATATTCTTTGGGTGGCTCAAAGATCAAGAGTTCAACAGAAGCAATTGCTGAAATATTTCAAGCCAATGAGCAAAGCAGATGGCAATTGAGAGCTGTCCATCATCCATGTGAGCTCGCTTTGCACAAAATAAAAAGCCTTTGGATTTCATAAGTCTGAACTGTACGAGAGATTATCAGTAAACGACAAGCTGTGAGCAGGTAAGCTTATCACGCGCATGAATGTAAACAATTCACATAAACATGTCAGAAATAAGGGGAATTGGTGAAGGTTGTTGTTAGTGTCTGTAGACAGTGCTTCTTGATAGTTCCTACCGGTAATAAGCTACACATATGTATAAATATCACAGTTTTTATTAATCTAATAGTATGAAGTGACAACACATGTAACTATAATAACTACAATGCATAGTTGACAGTTCAAAGGTCAGTGTCAATATATCTGACACGTGAGACTATATTGATTAAACCACCGGCTATGCGTATTGCAAAGAGCTACACCAAAAGAGAAACAAAATGCTGATGAAAATAACACTGGTACTAAAATTTTACATAGCCAAGCAATTTATAGTGATTATAAAAGAAAGCCTAGTTATAATTTTTGGACGGTTGTTTTAAAATACTTTTTAAATAGGATGAAATGTGCATTTTATGTAAACTGGATGGTCATGGCATAGCAAGCACTTTTAATAATATTTCAGCTTAAAATCATTATACTTGAAAATGTTTTAAACAATCTGCTGTTGGTTACCAACCAGTCGCTATTTAATCTGAGTAAATACAGAGGGTTTAATAATAAAGTAGAAGAAATATGTTATTCGTAGAAAAAATATAAACTCTAAATTTTATTGGACTGTAATTTGTCTCTTGTAAAGTGCTTATGTGCGACAAAATAAATTATACTTTGTCTCGGCAATGTATTTTTTTATAGCTCCTCGAAGAATCTTTGTGTGTGCTACCCATAAGGCCACTGAGCAGATGCCAAGAACTTGACAGATGATGGACAGATAAGTCGATGTGCCAAATTTCACCTCTACGGATTCTTCTAGAGAAAAGGGTATGTCAGTCACTTTTAGGTGGTGTGCTGCTTCCCCTTGCCTCCTGAGCATTAAAGCCATGGAGAGCATCTGGTAAGTGACTGCAAAGAAATAAACATGCTTTATACTCAGAATAGCTGATCAAAGTCCTATCAAGTAAAATAAATCTGTTTTGCGAAATGAAGTAATCATTTGCAAACACACAAATAAAAAGGAAGGTTTGCATATTTTGGGAATTAAACTAAGGTTTTTTGACACATTTAATAATCTCCTAAAGATAAACTTGCACACAATTTTAATAGGTTTTATCAGTAAGTATCTGTATTTTTTATCATTGGCCATTGTTTTTTATGTTTGATGTTCTGACTGCCAAGATATTTCAAGATTAAAATCGACAAAGTGTGATCGCGGTTAAAAGGCAAATACATTACTCAACTCCCTTCATAACAGGCTGTTACTGTGAATATGCAAAACTAAAGATTGCACAAAATTTGTAAAAGAATTTTAAAAGCTTAAATTTCTGTTTCTAATGCTGGATTTTTAAGTGGGAATATTCCAACCATCATTTTCGAAAGGATCTATTGGATGTGTCAAGATTTTATAAGTTACATATCAACAAATATGTTAGCAGCCCCACCATTTTACAAAGTGCTTCAGGTGTTGGTAAGAAGAAAAACAAAAAACACACTTTCACCAGGTCCGTAAGTGTCTAGCGCTTAATAAAGCTCCTTTATTAACTGACAGCTTTATCACTGCTGAGGTCATCTGGCACGTTTCCATATAACTGCAAGTACATGTCTACATGTCGGCTGCTTGCTCCACACTTAACATGCCTTGCATGATGCCCTTTACTTTGTAAACAAGTAGCACGCGGTATACCCAGGGCCCTGTCACGCCTACCTGCTGCAGCACAGACTGTAGATGCTATCATGCTGAGAATGGCGTGCTTTATGGCTAAACTGGCAGTGCCGAGAATAAGAGTGGCGAGCACACATATGCTTGAGACTATCATACAGGACTGCGCTGTCCTCGTCATCATGTGACCTGCAACCATTACAAACTTACTTTTTACAGGCAACTGTAATATTCCTTGTTCATCGAACACAGGAAATCAAGGGTATAACTTATAAGGGGTTATGAATTAATGGAATACACAATTATCGTATGTACTAGTACCCTGGCAGTCTAGTGCGCTGTGAGAGATCGTCAGGTAGGCCGATTAAGTGCAGGTAATAATTATGTAGACAATAATTCTAAAACCCGCGCAAGGTAACTGGTTAGTGCATGTGTTGGGTGACGCATCATGCAATCCTTGATCCCAACCTTGAACCCTTGACAGAGATAAATACGCTCCTATTACAGCGAAATTTATAACTTCTCGTTATTACCACAAGAAACCCAAGCAGTCCGGTGAGAGATCGTCATGTCTAATAACTACCTGAGCAATTATTCCGCAGGTGTTAGAGTGTTGGTTAGCAAGTTGAAGACTGTGAGTTCAAATCCCATACGATGCGATCTTTTTTTCAACATCCAACTGTGGCTTCGGAGAGACGGGCAATTGGACACGGCTCGTATTATAGTAAAAATTAATGTAGCTTTGGCAACAGCCAAATCTAGTTACAGATTTAGCTGTGAGTAGTATAGGGTTGATGAAAGACACATGCGTACATAATACTACTATATACTAGTGCTGGGCACGTGTAATAAAACTCGTTGAACTCGCGGGTTTATCTTTTTTCAAGGCTCGGGTAAAAGAAGTTTTGAATATTTCGATTCTGCGGGTTTGGGCTTTGACTTGCGAGTTCGGGTTTTGGTACACAAATCCATCGAGTAGAGTGAACAAAAACTCGGTCTATTGCGCCCCGCGCAAATGACACTGTTTAATGACCCGCCTGTTAACGCTGTTAACACTGCAAGCACGAATACCGATCAATGAAAAATAGTAAAAAATAATAAATAAATTGAATAAAATTATAATTGCATTGTAAATTTTAAGATATGTCCGATGTTTGGAAATTTTAGACAAGAAACCTTTATAAACAAACTCGATACTCGAAAAACCCGTTGGCCAAGAAGTACTCATGCCCAGCACTACTAGCTACTCGATACTCGAAAAACTCGAACGGAAGAGGGCGGTCTAAACTCATTGGCCCAAAAGTACTCGTGCCCAGCACTAGTACATAACACCTGAGCGTGCAGTCAGTATAAGCTGTATTTCACTTAATGGTTGCAGTTCATAAAGTCTGCTATGAATCTTCTAAACAAAATTTCCTATCCAGCTTTAGCCAAACAACAGCATTGAAAGGTTTGATATAGGTAGATTACTAGAGCTTACTCATTGTAGAGTGATTGCGTATCACCTGGTTTTGACTGAAGGTCTCGTACACTCTCTTACATGTCAGGATGCTAGAGAGCAGATATTTTGCAAATGCACCTTATTGCATAATTTTTCTCATGTTTGAGCCATATATCAGATGTGAAGTACGAACAGCTGTGGAGCTTTCGGTAACATTTTGTGGATTGCATTATCTAGTACATGTAGTCGTATATGCAGAAGGGTGACTACTGACATGCAGTAACAGATGCCTTGTAATGGACAGAATATACCAATGTGAAATAAAACTTCTAAATACGTATATGATTTAATACTCCCATAACAGGTGCTAAATTAAAAAAGATACTATTAAACTGAAAGGTTTCACTGCAAACACTACCACAGCTATTGTACCAAACGGTAACCTAAAGAAATTCTACAAAGCAGAACTATGGAATTTAAGCTACAATTAGCAACTGTAATTAGCAACTCAAGTAATTCATCAAACACCCTGCTATATATATGTATATATGTAACTAGCCATAACTTACGGATGTATCTTCCACTGCCAAAGAGATACGGCGAGGCACCCATAGGCCTGTAGTAAGTGCAATTGTCTGTTGCGTAGTCAATAGAAGGAGTGTTGTTCACTAGATTATCCATACCATCTGGAATTGATAAAAGTATTTGATAAAAATATAAGTCACACCAGCGTAACCACTCTTATAAACAAATGTAGTTTAATGGATTACTGATGTCATATTTTAAGATTTTATCAGAAAGTATAGATAGTTTTTTATCATTTGAGATTTTGCTTGTTGTTTTAGGTGATCTGGCAGCCATGATTGATGTCGCTATTATACACACGAGGCCACTACTGATGTCATTTTTGGAAAAGTCATTTTCTCCCGAGCATTTAACTGCGATCAAGTTTTGTCGATTTTATTGCTGAAACATCCTCGCTGCCGGATCACCTTGAACAAAAAAATCAAATGATGAAAAAATATCTATACTTACTGATAAAATCTACTGAAATTTAACTTGTGCTCTTTATACACACTTTTCTACTGACTACAGAACTAAAAACATCACTGTGACCGAGAATAGCATACCAAATTTTTGATTCAATGATCATTATATAACCCGTGCTGAGGGTGCTTTAAAATGCACAATGGCTTATGCATGACAAAATATCAAGAGACTATCCTTGAAAGAGGTATATGATAATCATACATTTATTCTTATCATATCAATAAACTTGGAGTTATCTTTTATGCACCGTATTCACTAGCCTGTCTTGAAAAGCTGTTGTTTTTGCGTAGTTGTCCCCCCGTCGAGCGGCGAGCAACAACAGCTTGTCACAAGACGTACTGCACCTGATGCATCAGCTGCACTTATAGGGAGTTGTTCTCTTCCGTCTACGCGGCTTGGTTGCGATGTTATGTCGGTCGCTCCATTGGTAATCATAACGGATTTCACGCAAAAATTTATGTAGAAAAAAACAAGATTACAACGTTTAACTAAAGACCAGTTTTTGTGATAAACTTTAGTAGAACTTAAGAATAAAATAAACTTAAAATAAAATCCATTAGAACAAATAAAACTGACTGATACAAAAATAGAAATAAAACTGACTAAGCGCACAAATAACGACATGTTTAGTCGCTGTTGTTGCCTAAGTTCTCAAGTTCTACTAAAGTTTACCGCAGAGACTGGTCGCTGGTTAAACGTTATAATCTTATTTTTTCTACATAAATTTTTGCGCAAAATTCGTTATGATTACCAATGGAGCGACCGACATAACATTGCAACCAAGCCGCATAGACGGAAGAGAATAACTCCTTATAAGTGCAGCTGATGCATCAGGTGCAGTACGTCTTGTGACAAGCTGTTGTTGCTCGCCGCTCGACGGGGGGGGGGGGGGGGGGGGGAGGGGGACAACTACGCAAAAACAACAGCTTGTCAAGACAGGCTACGTATTCACCGATGTTCAACCAATGCGATAATTACTCTATAATATTGATGACCTGCAAATGAAACTAATGTTTAGATAGACCAGCGCATTTGCTGTAAAGCAAGCATAATCGGTCAGTTATTTCTGCCTACAAACGTTAGCTATTTATAAAGATGGTCTTTCAAGAAGGCCTTGACATGCAAGCACTTTTTCACTATCGACAGGCTCAACTCAGTCACCTGTACGACCATGTATCCCAATCAGTACCCCAAATCATGTGTTCCATGAACTACTGTAACTCTTCTACTATTAGAAGGGCTATCCAATCGGAATCAGAGCACCACATCCATCGTGTACCTTACTGTAGCCCCAGTGTAGGGTTCCAAAAGGACCCTGCGTATAAGGTGTCACACTTCACACGCAGTGTTTGGCATTCGATGATTGGCATGTGACACTTGGTTTGCCAAGCAACATTTGGCTTATGGACATTCTAAATAAGCTTTTCCAATTGGTGATACCTGGCATTTGACATTCGAGATATGATAGCTGGCCACTGACATTTAGGATATGACACTTGACGCATGACACTTGGCACCATGACACTTGGCCCCATGACACTTGGTACCATGACACTTGGCACATGATATTCACCACTCATACTCAACAACTGAAATACGGTGGCAAGTGGAACAGAAACACACTTACCATTAGTTATAGCGCAACTTTTCCACATGCCAGCTTCAATGGTCTTTGCTAGCACAAGCTGCCGTGCTACAGTTTCATTGCTGATTACTATCGTTGAGTTCAAGGTTATGATATAGTAATCTGTGTTGACAGAGATATCAAGGCCGTTTTTCTCGACAATACTCTGAAGGCTTTCACTGAATATATCACAAAACTCTCATCAACAAATACCAAGCATATTTGTTAGTCTATCATGCTCCCTCTGAAGTAAAAAGGTTACAGCAATAACATTGCAGACAACGAGTGACACGTATTCACATATCTGGCTTAACACTCATTTAGATACAAAGCGATCTCAGATTTGAAAAGAATTTGCTAGCTTATACACAGTTGTTCATGTTCTGTTAGTCAGCAAGCAAGCGGTGCTGTACATACGTGTTATACTGCACTATCTCCCATCTGTCAAGTGTATAACATATGATGAGCAGAACTGAGATCAACATAGTAGAAGAGAAGGAAAGTATTCCGGTCTGGTTGCTGGTTAAGATCGCCATTCTCAAGGCTAGTTATAGCGGATCACCAATCGCTTAAGGCGGGCGTTAATACTAAATCACTGCCAGGCAGCTCCTTCACTGAAGAGCAGCCGTGTTGTGCTTATTTTGTAAGGCACACCGTTGATGCCTTGTGTCTCTCTGTACACTAGCTATGCTTCAGTGCTTGAACATTTGAACAGTCATTATGCCATCAACTATGGAAAATCAATAAGTTTTCATTATAACAGTAGAACTACTTATAGTCTAATCTTTTCAGCTTCTCTTACAGGCTACAAAAGATTTCAATAGAAGAAGTGTAGACAGTTTCATACAAGGATATCTACTCGATATATCTAGTGCTCGGTCTACTGCGGTTAGCTGAGTTTCTCACCAGCTCAAGTAAAAGAATGGGCAGTCACAGTTCATCTAGTTCTGGGTTATCAGAATCAGCATAGCAGTTGATCAAGTACAACGTGTATAGCAAGTCAGTGCTTGTACAAGTTAGGTTAGCTTATTTTGTTTGGTTTATCACAAAAGTCAATGGTTGGCCCCTAGTATCATTTATTAAGATAATAAAAGATTACACAGCTAAGTCAAGTGAGATTGAAGTGTTGAGCAAGAATTTCGCCAACAGTTACACGAGAAGATTTTTAGAATGTGTATAAAAAGCAGTAGGTCATGACAGGTGCTGGTGCAGCGGCATTTCATACCTGGAGATCCTCGTATAAGAAATTGCTATTGTCTCTGAAAATTACACGATATAATTAAACAAACTAAGTATAACCACCCTCAACTACTTCCACGCCTCTGGAAAGCACTTCCACCCTTCTGATAGGTACTTTCACACCTCTGGTAGGTACCTCCTCACCTTTGGTAGGTACTTCCACACCTCTGGTAGGTACCTCAACACCTCTGGTAGGTACCTCAATACCTCCGTATGTACCTCAAAACCTCCGTATGCACCTCAACACTTTGCAAGTACTCTCACCGCATTCTAGAAAGTATCTCTACACCTCTGATCGATACCTCCACACCTCTGGTAGGTACTTCCACACCTGTGGTAGAGTACCTCAACACCTCTGGTAGGTACCTCCACATCTCCGTATGTACTTCAACACCTAGCAAGTACTTCCACCACACCTCTAGCAAGTATTTCTACACCTCTGATAGGTACCTTCACACTTCTGGTAGGTGCTTCCACACTTCTGGTAGGTACCTCCATACCTCTGGTAAGTACCGCAATACCTCCATAGATATTTCAACTTTTCTAGCAAGTATTTCCACCACACCTCTAGCAAGTACTGTACCTCCACATCACTGATAGATGCCCTCATATAGTTCCAACTGTTATTTCTAGTATCATGTGGATTCTGTGTATAATAGATTCAGGATGCGGTGAACACGAAACCACTCTAGTAGGTGCCACTCTAATAGAAGATTACTCTACTATTTTTAAAAACTTGTGTGTAATTGTTTACAAATAAGGTATATGATTTCATTTTTTGAGCTACAAGGTTAGCTTCTTTTAATAGCTTAGAACAGCAACGGCCATGAGACTAATCTTGATTTAATTTAAAATCTGTTTTAATCTTGATGTACATGTAGGGTAAGTCTTTTAAATTTATTCAGAAAATATGTTTGAACTTTTTTCATTTGGTTTTAAATTTAAGTAGCAATATTTTTTTTGGTTTATGATTGATATTCGGGGAATCCGATATGAAAAATCTGATATGGCATCCTGTGAAACTCTCCTAAATAAAACATGTAACCATGTCAAGCTCCATTCAAGACAAAGATTACACATAGTATCAGGCAGTTGTCAAACTTGAACACGTTAAGAATGATGAACAGTATCTTGGTCCTATTCCTATGGTAATATTTTATAGCGCTCCTTCTCTTGAGCTTTTCAATAATTGGCCTAAACAGTTTGTTCTAATAGTATTTTATTTGCCACGTTTGTAGTAGGCGTCGCGGTCAGTACTATTCTCTTCATCTTATTCTACTCTACCTTCATCCTTAGGTTTTTTCTATCTTTTATAAATTATAAAGTTTTTCTTATTTTATGTTTTACTTATTGTCTTGTCAAGCTATTATTCATGCAGTCATTGCTGTTTGTTGTGAAGTGACAGCTTGTTATGCAGTTAAACAGTTCATGGCATTTTATTTGTAAAACAGAAAAGTAAAAAATTGGATGATTGGTTTTACCAAGGAACTCTTACATGTGTTAAGCTCACAAAATAAACCACCAATGCTGTTTAGTTATTACTGATCTACAAGGCATGTTGCTCATGAGTATTTGAACACATTTGGAGTTGTGTTTCACAAGAAAAGATAACTTCTTAAATAATAATGGAAATACGAACTAGCGTTGCTGTTGGATTGTAGTTGTTAGAAGGAAGTGTATTGTTTATTGATTCTCTCAGTGCACACAAAAAAAACTAAGAGCTAAGCTCTTCTACCTGTACTTTCTAAACTATCCTCTTTTATAATACATGCTACTACTGTCACTTTTGAGTTAACTGATTACATGTACTAACTAAGGAGTACTGAACTACGTATGCATTTTATGCATTGTACATTCTATGAGCTGTACATTTTATGAATGGTGCATTGTTAAAACTACTTTTCATGAATTGTACATTCTATGAGCTGTACATTCTATGAATTGTGCAACCTACAAATTTTGCTTTTTATGAATTGTACATTAAATGAGCAAAGATAGTTGAATTGTATAACTTGAATAACTGTAGTACGAAGCTTTACCAATAAAATCAAATGAGATTTTTGATTTTCATGTTTTAATTTTGAAGCAATTTAAGCTGAGAAACCAACAAATTAATTTGAGTGCTCATCTGAATATTTACTGAAGTTTGTAAATTTAAAATAGAACAAGTACAATTGCTGAGCTCCTCTCATTTGTTCAATATGTAAAGTATTCAACTTTTACAAATTATACATGATACTAACGAGGGCACATGAGAGATAATGCCAATCCTGATTCCTTCTTCTAAAGGGAAAAAATTTATATTGTTACACAAGGGTAACAGCATGGTTTGATGTCAAAATACATGTACATGGAAATTACATACACTTGCCATACTAGTAGTATTATAGTACATAAACACACCTGCTATATTATAATACATAGATACTACTGCCATACCTATCATATTATAACACATAGATACACCTGCTGCACCTGCCGTACCTATCATATTATAATACATAGATACATCTGCTGCACCTGGCGTACCTATCATATTATAATACATAGATACACCTGCTGCACCTGCCGTACCTATTGTATTATGATACATATATACACCTGCCACACTAGTCGTATTATGATACGTAGATTCACTTGCACATTTGCTTTTATTTTTACATCCATACTTGTGTTCTTTCTACCATAGGTATTATACCAGGGTATGACATTTGGATATTCTGGGGATACTACAGATTACAGCACTACAGTTCTCTAAAGTGCGGTAGAAAATCAAAATAGGTTGCTAATGTGACAGAGAAACCAGCTTTGCAGTCATAGTTAACTCTTAACAGAAGCACATAGCACAGGGTGTCGAGTGTCAATTCAACTAGGTGACCTTGGCTCAAAGTGAGCAGCAATAGTTATATCTAGCATAAGAGCCATTGTTATTGCTAGCTTCAAGGAGATTAGCATGCTTGCTGAGTCTCTTGTAAACGGCTACCCACAGCAGCCCGGTGAGTATAGAAAGGGCACAGGCTATCCATATAAACCAGAGAGAAAAGCCAGCTTTAGCAGTTGTAGCAACTTGCAGCATTTCAGTGGCTGTGATGCTGTGGGTTAGTGGATCCAAATCATTATCCATTCGTACAAGCACCGTGACCCCAATAAACATCTGGTATATTGCTGCAAATAGAGAAAAATTTACAAACACATACAAGAGAATAGTCTGTAAACAAAACTGCAGGTATGTCTCACAACATGACCTTTGGCAGAGGAATATAAAATGGATATAAAGAAACAAATTTATTAAGCTGTATATCTCTGCCTACACTCACTATTATACAGGGCTGTATTATTAGGTTTAGCTTTCATTTCCGTTAATAAATAGTTACCTGCAGCACACTTATGCCACTGGTATTTTTTATACAAAGGTTTTAAAAAGCCACAATGACCAAGTAGATGGTGCTGCTTCATTAAATTACTGAACAAAGGTTTTTTAATTTCTACAGTTCACTATAAATGGCTTGTACATGACATTTATGAAGACAAATCTACTGTCATTTGTCAACAATGATTAGAGTAAAAAAAGGGGTGTATGGTTTTTTCTAATGAACCTTTTTCAAGAGCTGGAAAGCAACCACTCTGTAACATGTGCCTTATATCAGCAGCAACCAGGCTGTAACATGTGCCTGAATTCTCATGTCAGCAACCAGGCTGTAACATGTGCCTGAATTCTTATGTCAGCAGCAATCAGGGTGTAACCTGTGCCTGAATTCTTATGTCAGCAGCAACCAGGCTGTAACATGTGCCTGAATTCTCATGTCAGCAACCAGGCTGTAACATGTGCCTGAATTCTTATGTCAGCAGCAATCAGGGTGTAACCTGTGCCTGAATTCTTATGTCAGCAGCAACCAGGCTGTAACATGTGCCTGAATTCTCATGTCAGCAGCCAGGCTGTAACATGTACCTGACCTTTTATGTCAGCAGCAACCAGGCTGTAACATGTGACTAAAATCTTATGTCAGCGATAGAAGCTAGCAAAGATATGCCAAGCTATGATGCTTTCCCATAAATTCCTTGCAAAAGTCTCAGCAAAAACTGTGGCTGATGCAGATTACGTTTGGAGGAGGTTTAGGAGAGGTAAGAGTTTTTCAGACTTTTATGTAATTATATAATAGTTTTCCAACCTTTCTTGGTATTTTATACTTATGGTTCTGCAGTTATGAATTTTAAAACTTTTTTATGCCTGTAAAATAGGTTGCAACATCTAAGAAGGAATAAAAGTTATTAAGGTCTATAATATAAGCTCAACCACTACCTGCCTACGTATATGACTGCCAAACACTATTTCAAAAGTTATATAGATTGATAATATATATATATAATAAAACTTCAGTTTTTTTTTCTCAAAAAGATAGCATAAAAGTTTTTCTGTTTAATCTTTTTCTTTCATAATTTTTATTTATTTTATAGTAAGCCTATATTAAGCACTATACAGGTTTAATGGCAAAGGAATAGTTGAAAAAAGCATACCTGCTGCTATAGAGAGCGTTGATATCGCGATGCAGAGTAAGAGCTGACCAAACGCCAAGCTGATGGCACCTGTGATGAGTGTCGTTATAAGACATATTGCTGACACAAACAAGCAGGTTTGCGACATCCGAGTTATAGAGTGCCCTGTAGAAATATGTTTTAAGAAGTACCAGTTTACAAATCATTACTAATCTTGAGAACTAACCAGCTTATAGTTGAATGATAAGTTATGTTATACACTAAGCCGTAAGTTTCTAACCTCTGTACTAGCGCAAGCCATTTATAGAGTGCTCTCAATCAGCGGTACACAGCTACATAAAATCTTTGGTAATATTAGAGTTATGCTACCTTGTCGCTTAGGTAGCTAACTAGTTTTATCCACGTAATGAGGTGAGACTATTGACTATAAAATATTATATAAATATTGATTAACTTCTTGAATAATCTCAAAATTCCTTCATTCCATAAAGTAATTTCTAATCATTCTATATTCTTCATTATGAATGAGTTCATTGCATTCTACTCCTTAATGACGCTGCCGTAAATCGCTGCCGAAGCACCATAAGGTCGATACAGTTGGCGTCACCTACTCCAGCGATAAAGTGATGATGCGTGTTTGGGCTCTCAAGTACTTCAGAAGTCACCGCTTGAAGGTCCATTAGCCTAGTTGATCAATAAATAGCCTTAGGTGCTTTCATGAGCAGGTTTAAAACTGAGGTGTCATCTATCAAGTGATCTCTGCTTTTTCATTAACAGACGTAAGACAAACAAGTTTGTGAATGGAAAAACAGGAGATATGAAAGTAAAAACGAACATAGTTTACATAAACCGAACCGCTTGTCGTAGTTTGAATTAAACACAGTTTGCTATTTTTATAAACACGTGGTAGTTTCATGACTAATACGGCTATGAAATGAGGAAGAAAGTAGGCTCAGATACACTAACTTTATACAACTCTACAATTTCAAACCAGAATTGGAGTATTAAAGAAGGTGCAACCTACGGAAGTATTTCGGTGTGTTCAAAATGAATTCACTAGGACCAGTAGAGCTATATTTGAAGCATTCTTCAGTCAGCCATATCACACCATCTTCCTCTAGTTTGGATCTGGTCTCACCTACAAAACAAAGGCTTTAAGTATTTCAAAGGTTTAGTACTATACAGAAGTTAATAAAAAAGCTTAGGTAGAAACGAGGCGATAGTTTTTTGATGAAGTAACAACTTAAGAAGCTGGGTGCTAAGGTGTTACTAAGTCTGTTAAGCAAACGTTGTGACTCGGGATAGGAATAGACGAATGTTAGAAGAAAAAGTTAAATAGTAACCTGTAAAATTTAGACTGAGATATCTACTCATGTTAAGGGTGGTGTCAAACTACACAGCGCTCATGAGGAAGATGGGGAGAGGGCGAAAGAGAGAGCGAGAGAGGGCGAAAGAGAGAGAGGGCGAAAGAGAGAGAGAGAGGGCGAAAGAGAGAGAGGGCGAAAGAGAGAGAGGGCGAAAGAGAGAGAGAGGGTGAAAGAGAGAGAGAGGGCGAAAGAGAGAGAGAGGGCGAAAGAGAGAGAGGGCGAAAGAGAGAGAGAGAGGGGGAAAGAGAGAGAGGGCGAAAGAGAGAGAGAGGGCGAAAGAGAGAAAGAGAGGGCGAAAGAGAGAAAGAGGGTGAAAGAGAGAGAGAGGGCGAAAGAGAGAGAGAGAAAGCGAAAGAGAGAGAGGGCGAAAGAGAGAGAGAGGGCGAAAGAGAGAGAGAGAGGGCGAAAGAGAGAGAGGGCGAAAGAGAGAGGGCGAAAAAGAGAAAGAGAGAGGGCGAAAGAGAGAGAGGGCGAAAGAGAGAGAGGGCGAAAGAGAGAGAGGGCGAAAGAGAGAGAGGGCGAAAGAGAGAGAGGGCGAAAGAGAGAGAGGGCGAAAGAGAGAGAGAGGGCGAAAGAGAGAGAGAGGGCGAAAGAGAGAGAGAGGGCGAAAGAGAGAAAGAGAGGGCGAAAGAGAGAGAGAGGGTGAAAGAGAGAGAGAGGGCGAAAGAGAGAGAGGGCGAAAGAGAGAGAGGGCGAAAGAGAGAGAGGGCGAAAGAGAGAGAGGGCGAAAGAGAGAGAGGGCGAAAGAGAGAGAGAGGGCGAAAGAGAGAGAGAGGGCGAAAGAGAGAGAGAGGGCGAAAGAGAGAAAGAGAGGGCGAAAGAGAGAGAGAGGGTGAAAGAGAGAGAGGGCGAAAGAGAGAGAGGGCGAAAGAGAGAGAGAGAGGGGGAAAGAGAGAGAGAGGGCGAAAGAGAGAGAGGGCGAAAGAGAGAGGGCGAAAAAGAGAAAGAGAGAGGGCGAAAGAGAGAGAGGGCGAAAGAGAGAGAGGGCGAAAGAGAGAGAGGGCGAAAGAGAGAGAGAGGGCGAAAGAGAGAGAGAGGGCGAAAGAGAGAAAGAGAGGGCGAAAGAGAGAGAGGGCGAAAGAGAGAGAGAGAGGGGGAAAGAGAGAGAGGGCGAAAGAGAGAGAGAGAGGGCGAAAGAGAGAAAGAGAGGGCGAAAGAGAGAGAGAGGGTGAAAGAGAGAGAGAGGGCGAAAGAGAGAGAGAAAGCGAAAGAGAGAGAGGGCGAAAGAGAGAGAGAGAGGGCGAAAGAGAGAGAGAAAGAGGGCGAAAGAGAGAGAGAGGGCGAAAGAGAGAGAGGGCGAAAGAGAGAGGGCGAAAAAGAGAAAGAGAGAGGGCGAAAGAGAGAGAGGGCGAAAGAGAGAGAGGACGAAAGAGAGAGAGGGCGAAAGAGAGAGAGGGCGAAAGAGAGAGAGGGCGAAAGAGAGAGAGGGCGAAAGAGAGAGAGGGCGAAAGAGAGAGAGAGGGCGAAAGAGAGAGAGAGGGCGAAAGAGAGAGAGAGGGCGAAAGAGAGAGAGAGGGCGAAAGAAAGAGAGGGCGAAAGAGAGAGGGCGAAAAAGAGAAAGAGAGAGGGCGAAAGAGAGAGAGGGCGAAATAGAGAGAGGGCGAAAGAGAGAG